>NW_006408886.1:647053-653430 GCF_000296735.1 Chrysochloris asiatica | reverse complement strand
AGAAGAACAGAAGATACTTCTTGAAAGAAAGACTGATAGGAAAAATACAAAACAATATATATCTCCTGGGCAAGCAATGTGTTGCTTGCCCAGGAGACATCAAGGCAAGTGGTTGGGTCCCCTCAGAGCAAACCTCCTTCCAAGACTAAGACTCAATGGGAATACATGCTCTGATTGGTGACCATGTTCTTCACTGATAAGGGGAAGTGAGGGAAAAATAGCAATGAAGCTTTGAGATAAACCCTACAATGTTCAATAGACTCCTGTGAACCCTGGTGGAGACCTGGTTGGCTAGCAGTGTGGCAAGACCTGGGGACTCTTGGACCCAGAGTCAGTGACTTAGCCAGAGGACTATAGTGGAGAGTGAAGCATCCAGCTGATAAGAAGAGAGGGTAGATGCACATGAATACCCACACTTGCAGATAATACCCAGTTGACCTGGCTTCAATGCCTGGATGATCCGAACAAAATGATGATCAGAGAAAGAAGAGGGGAAAAAAAAGAGTAATCTGATACAATTTGATGAACTTGACCTACACCTATGGATGAAGTTGCTCAAAAGAGGGAACAAATCTTTATAGCAAGGATCATTCCTACTCCCTCCATACACAGAGTAGACAGGGATGTGCAACTTGGACATTGGCTACCCAAAATGGGGGACAGGGGCTACAAAGGCAAGAAGTGACTGGATTACAGGCTTTACAGAGGGAATCTAGATCCAGAGGGCATGGAGGAAGGTAGAATCTCCACTGAGTAGTATCCAATCTGTCTAGGTGGGGCTAATGAAAGGAAATTCGGATAGGTCTCTTGTGATACAATAGTGAATAATTGTTATAAGGACTTATTGTGAGGGTTGGAAATGTAAAGGTAGACGTTTTGTAGCAAGGAGGGGAATGGTTAACTCTGTAGTCTAGGAGCGGAGGTCCTTGAGTCCATCAAGGGAGAATAGCAGAGAGCGGGACCTTATCCAGAGAAGCAGTGATGTCATAGATAGAGGCAGAGACAATGGCATGGAGTGATGGAGTGGCTGGGGACTTTAGACCCAGAGAGGGAGAGGGGCTGTGTGCTGACGACTGGAGGGCCAGACTTGCAGGGTATAACCTGTGGTTGGTTGGAGGGTGCATGGAGGGGATTATAACCATGGCAATGAAACGATATATGATACGATGAATGTAAAACTCATGTTCTCCCACAGTAACTATCACATAATTCACAATAAAACATTTTAAAAAGTTAATTAATTAATTTAAAAAAAGAACATATGAGGATACATGAAAAAGTACTGGGGTTCTAGTTCATAATATTCCAAATAAAACATGTCTTGATATAAATTAATGGCTTCACACAAGTTTTGTCAGTAATTTATTTGTTTATAGTATTGTGAGGGTGCCTTTAAAAAAGGTCCAATCGAAACAGTGGTTTCTGAAGGCATCTTATGACCTAGTTAAATTCAAGGCAAAGAGCCCAGTTCAGAATGTTAGGGAGACCACTCTTTTGGAATCTCAATGGGGTATCTTTATAGATTTTACTGACGGAAACAGTATGGTCATGGGGCTTAATTATGAAGAAGTTTAAGAAAATGGAAAAAAGCCAGAAAAGCTGTTCTGAGGGATCATTTTGTTCATTCTTTGAACATCACAATGTTCATTCTTCAAGGATTTCGTTGGGATACCTTACCTGCGCAACCTACAGTCCTTGTCTTGTCCCTTCTATCTTACAGCCCTGATTTTGCCCCTTCAGACTTCTTTTTGTTTTCCAAGTTAGAAAAGAAAAAAATTGAAAAGAACATGATTTGAGTACCTTGAGGATCCCAAGACTGTGACTTTGACATGGTTTAAATAGAAGAGTGCAGAATTCTTAGGGGAGGAGATAGAGAACTGGAAATACTGTCTTCAGAATTGTGTAGCTGTCCTTGTTGTTAAGTGCCATTGGGTTGGTTCTGACCAATAGTGATCCTGTTTAGGGTTCCTGAGGAGCGGCTGATCTTGCAGTCCAGAGCATTAACCCAGGTACATGGAGAATCCATTTCACATTTTTATATTTTTGTTAAATAAAGGTTTCTATGGTTTTGAAGCAATACTTCTTTTGTGTATTTTTTTAACTTACCCTCATATATATGTATGTATCAGCCATCTGGGAGTCCTAGTGTAGCACGGCGGGCTAATGCACTGTACTGCAAAGTAGGTTTGAACCACAAGGTCGGCAGTTCAAAATCACCAATCACTCCTCAGAAACCCTATATAGGGTCGCTACGGATAGGAACGGACTCGATGACACTTAACAACAATAACAAAAACAACATCAACTATCTAGTGAGGAGTCCTGGTGTGGTACTGTAGGATAAGCACTGGACCACAAAGTTGGTTTGACCTTCAAGGCCCACCATTAAAATCCACTTACCCTGCCTCGGAAACCCTATACAGGATCACTATGAGTCTGAACCAATTTGATGACACTTAACAACAAAAACTATCTAGAGAGTGATTTCTCTTTCTTCACACATAACTTCTAATGACTACTGGTCTTTGTGTATATAGCTTCTTGTCTTCTCTTAACAATGAGGTGATGACACATTTGCCCTTTTGTGATTGACTTATTTCACTCAAGATAATGTCCTCTAATGAGATAGATGGAGTCCTGGTGTGGCTCTGTGGATTAATGCGCCAGACTGCAAAGCCGTTTGAACTGCAAGGTTGGCCATTCAAGCTCACCAGCTGCTCCTTGGAAACCCTATATAGGGTAGCTATAGGTCGGAACCAACTCCACGGCACTTCACAACAATGAGATGGATTGACACAGTGGTTGCAACAATGGGTTCAAGAGTAACAATTTAGATAATGTCACAACCATTCATTCATAATAGTGCAGTGTTGTGCATACAGTCACTATGAATCAGAGATGACTTAATGGGACCAAACAACAAAACAATGTGCTCCAGATTCATTCACTTTATGTGTTGGGAACTCATTGTTATTCTTTATGGATGTGTAATATCCCATTGTACGTATGTATGAGGAGGCTTTAAAATTTCATGGAAAAATGGAAGTAACAGATAATGGTTCAGTGTACATAAAAACAACAACAACAACAACAAATGGCACGGAGGCAAATGCTGTTGAATGATGATGCATGGAGGGGATTGTAGTCATTGCAATGAAACAAAATACAATTGGATGAATGTAAAGCTGATGTTCTCCGGGGTAAACTAGCACCCAATTCACAATAAAAACTTAAAAAAAAGAAAAGATTAATGGAATTTCTCACAAACTTTTGTAGCCTCCTCACTCTACATTTTGTATATCCATTTATGTCGGGGACCTGCCTCGACAGGGGAGTTCGGCTCACGAAGTAGAGAGATCTGGCGGCGACAGAGATAGAAAAAGAATACACACAAAGACATGACAAGAAAGACAAAGAGACACCCCGAAACCAGAGTGGATGCAAGACTGGCGGGCAGACCCTGGACTACAGGCATCATGGCCCCTGCAGGCAGTAATGCACAGCCCTGAAAACCGTAATGCATACAGGTTCTGCGCCCCCTTTTTATTTCAGGAAGGGACTTTACACAAAGGAAAAAGGTGATTATTAAGACAGGTTACAGAAGTGAAATGTGATTAATCGTTCAAAACAGGACACAATAATTTACAAGAACAAATTCTAAAACATACATCGCAAATTGTCATAATAATCTAACATCCTTAATTTTCCAGAAATTCAAGCAAATTGTTATAAATTACTTTTTAGATTCAAATCCCAAGGCAGCAACTTGAGGTTTCTCAAGGCTAATTAACATACCTATAGCACTTAATCTCGAATGGGAAAAGGTGAAAAGGATTCAAAAGGTCTGGGAGGAGTCCAGCTGTTTCAGCTACCTGGCTAAGGCTTGCAGGAGGAAGAGGGACACCTGGGGATGATTAGAAGGGCTGACACTATTATTCCTTGAAAAATACTCCAGAATTCACCAATTTACTTTGAGTGAATTCCTTGGGCAGACTGTCTCCAGAGCCCCCTGGCAAACTTGCCTTTGGAATTTTTTATAGCCTCAGCTTTAGAAGGGGTTTTTATATTAATATTGTACATGGATACTAAGAGCTCATGTATTAAGTTAATATCAAACATAACTGAATAATTTGATAAAACACAGTTTGGACATGCTTGCCAGGTGGCCAAAGTTTGTTCCTCAGAGAGATTTGTTGCCAGAAACCCTAAGCACTGCCAACACAGTGGAGACATTAAGAGAGGCACATAAAACCATTTTCTCAGAAGCTACAATTACTGGAGTTTGAAGTGAAGAATGAATAATAGGACCAAAGAAAATTATACAGAGCTAGCCCAACAGTGAGTTCATAAAAGCCAATGAACCCGGGACGTCCAGTGGTCACTTCCTTGGGCCCTCAGGGTCCCTGGCTAGCCATCTTGAGTGGGGCCATCGTCCATGACACAGGGCCTCAACATCTCAGTGATTGCGGTCTCCAACACATTTACCCACTGACGGGCACTTAGCTTATTTCCACCTTTTTAGTATTATGAATAATACTGCAACGAACATTGTTGTTCTTGTTATGTGCTGTGGAGTCCATTCCGACTCATAGCGACCCTGTACAGGGTTTCCGAGGCTGTAACTCTTTACGGGAGCAAAACTCCTCATCTTTCTCCCGCAAAACAGCTGGTAGTTTCTAACTGCTGACCTTGAACATAGATATGTGTATATTTATTAATACCTTTATGATTAGATCTATATATTTTTTTCCATTAAAAAATTTTTTTATTGTGAATTATGCATTGCAACGGCTCCACAGGAAGCCTCCCTCACTGGGCAAGTTCTAGCCCCATTTTAGATATGCTAGTCAGTTATAGGATGAAGAAGGATTTACAAATTTTCTATGGTGATGTTTCTGGCTATTCCTATCTCTGCCCCTCAAGTGTCTATTTTACAATAGTAGGCATCCCCTCAACCCACCCCATACACCACGGTAACCAACAAAGATTTTAGTGTGGGTATTTTTCTTTTTCTTTCTTCTTCTTCTTTTTTTTTTTTTTAGTAAATGTTTTATTGTGCATTGTGTGATAGTTTACATGGGAGAACATTAGTTTTACATTCATTCTATCATACATCATTTCATTGCCATAGTTTCCATCCCGTCCATGCATCATCACCCAACCGAAGGGTATACCCTGCAAGCCTGTCCGTCCACCGCCATGGTTCTTAGCACACAGCCCCTTTCTCTCTCTGGATCTCAAGTCCCCAGCCACTCCATCTCTTCACATCATCTTCTCTGTCTCCATCTCAGGCCTCACTGCTTCTCTGGGTAGGGTCCTGCTCTCCGCTCTTCTCCATTGATGGCCCCAGGGCCCTCCGCTCCTAGACTGAAAAGTTAATCACTCCCCTCCTTGCTATAAAATATCCACCTTTACATTTCCAATCTTCACAATCAGTCCTGGTAACAATTCTTCACTATTGCATCACAAGAGACCCATCTGCGTTTCATTTCATCAGCCCTTTCTGGACAGGCTGGATACTATTCACTGGAGACTCTACCTTCCTCCATGCCCTTTGGATCTAAGTTCCCTCTCGAAAGTTTGTAAGCCAGTCACTTCTTACCTTTGTATCCTTTCCCCCATTTTGGGTAGCCAATGTCCAAGTTGCCCATCCCTGTCCACTCTTTGTGTGGAGGGGGTGGGAATAATTCTTGCAGCAGGGATTTGTTTCCTCTTTTGTGCTACTGTATTTATGGGTGTAGGTCAGGTTTATCAAATTGTATCAGATGACGCCTTTTTCCTCTTCTTTCTTCTTTTTGTTGAGTTCTGTTCATCCAGTCATTGAAGTCAGGTCAAGTGGGTATCATCTGCAAGTGTGGGTGTTCTTACGTCTGTCTGCCCTCTTCTTATCAGCTGGCCACTTTGCTCTCCACTCTAGTCCTCTGTGGT
Source organism: Chrysochloris asiatica (assembly GCF_000296735.1). NCBI lineage: Eukaryota > Metazoa > Chordata > Mammalia > Afrosoricida > Chrysochloridae > Chrysochloris > Chrysochloris asiatica. The sequence continues at coordinate 647,502 of NW_006408886.1, read as the reverse complement.
TGTGTCCTTGACTCTGAGCCCATTAGTCCCTGCCTCGCTGCTGGCCGACCAGGTCTCCACTCGGGTTCACAGTAGTCTGCTGGATGATGTAGAGGTTAGCTGGCCACTTCATTGATGTTCTTTGGTCACTTCCCCTGATGGGTGACGTGCGTGGTCACCAATACGAGCATGTGTTTCTAGTGCATCTTAGCCTTGGAAGAGGATTTACACCGAGAGGACCTGACCACCTGCCTTGATGTGTCCTGGGCAAACAACTTGCTCAGTTGGACTGCCATTATTGTTTTGTCTTTTTCCTGTAGGTCTTTCTTTCAAGAAGTATCTTCTGGTTTTCCAGCTGCTCCAGGCTGGTCTGCTTGTCCTTTTAGGTGGAAGATTTCCCGTTTCTGAAGGTCTGGATGTGGTTTAGGCTTCCACCTATAGTCTTATGTAATGCAGAGGCTCCTCAGGAA
>NW_006408886.1:627928-646112 GCF_000296735.1 Chrysochloris asiatica | reverse complement strand
TCTCTAATGGCTAGTGATCATGAACATTTCTTCACATGTTTGTTGGCTGCCCGGATCTCCTCCCTGGTGAAGTGTCTGTTCATATCCTGTGCCCATTTTTTTTTAATTGGGTTATTTGTCTTGTTTTTGTAGATGTGTAGTATTTTCCTATATATTTTAGAGATGAGTCCCTTATCCGATATGCCATTGCAAAAAATTTTTCCCAGTCTGTGGGTTCCCATTTTACTCTCTTGGTGAAGTCTTTTGATGCACACAAGTTTTTAATTTTTAGTATCTCCCACTCATCTATTTTGTCTATTTTTGTTTGCGTACTTTTCAAAATGTGTGGCAGTCTGTATATGCCCTGAATTAGCACCCTCACGTTCATCCCTATTTTTTCATTGATGATCTTCATAATTTTAGCATTCATATTTAGATATTTAATCCATGTTGAGTTCATTTTTTTATAGGGCATGAGGCAAATGTCTTGTTTCAGTCTTTTACATATCACTTTCCAGTTCTGCCAGCACCATTTGTTAAAGAGACTGTCTTCCCCACGCAATGCGCCTGGGCACTTTGTCAAAATCATTTGGCTGTAAGTGGTTGGTAATATCTGGATTCTCGTTTCTATTCCATTGATTTCTTTCATTGTACCAGTACCAGACTCTTTTGACCACCGTAGCCATGTAGTAAAGTTTGAAATTGGGGAGTGAGAGACCTCCAAACTTGTTCTTACTTTTAAGTAGTGTTTGCTTATCCTAGGTCTCTTTCCTTTCCATATAAAGTTACTAATAGTCTTTTCCATCTCTTTGAAGGATGTTGTTGGAATCTGGATTGGGATTGCATTGTATGTGTAAATTGCTCTGGGTAGTATTGACATTTTCACGATGTTGAGTCTTTCTATTCAGGAACTTGGTATGTTCTTCCACTTCTGTAGGTCTCTTTTGGTTTCTTACAGTAGTGCTTTGTAATTTTCTTTGTATAAGTCCTTTGTTTCTCTGGTTATGTTTATTTCTAAGTATTTCATCCTTTGTGTGGCTATTGTAAATGGTATTGCTCTTCTAATGTCCTTTTCATTGCTATTGCTATAGAGAAAACCAAGTGGTTTTTGTATGTTAATCTTATACCCTGCCACTTTGCTGAATCTTTCGACGAGGTCTAATAGTTTTTTTTTGCTGAGTCTTTAGGGTTTTCTATGTATACAATTATATTGTCTGCAAATAGGGAGAGTTTTACTTCCTCTTTGCCAATTTGGATGACTTTAATTTCTTTATCATGCCATTTAGCTCTGGCTAAAACTTCCAGTACAATATTGAATAGGAACAGTGATAAAGGGCATCCTTGTCTGGTTCCTGTTCACAGGGGGAAGGCTTTCAGTTTCTCTCCATTGAGCGTGATGTAGGCTGTTGGTTTTGTATATATGCTCTTGATTATGCTGAGGAATTTCCCTTCAATTCCTACTTTGTTGAGTGTTTTTATCAGGAATGGATGTTGGATTTTGTCAAATGCCTTTTCTGCATCAATTAATATGGTCATGTGGTTCTTTTCCTTTTTCTTATTTATATGATGGATTATGCTGATCATTTTTCTAATGTTGAACCATCCTTATATCCCCTTTATGAAACGCACTTGGTCATGATTTTTTTTTTTTTTTTTTTTTTTTTTTTTTTTTTTTTTTTTTTTTTTTTGATGTGCTGTTGAATTCTGTTGGCTAGGATTTTGTTGAGGATTTTTACGTCTATGTTCATGAGGTATATTGGTCTATAATTTTCTTTCTTAGTGATGTCCTTCTCTGGTTTTGGTATGAGGGTTATGCCTGCTTCATAGAAAGTATTAGGGAGGTTTCCATCCTCGTCTATGTTCTGGAATAATTTGAGTAGAATTGGTGACAGTTCTTCTCTGAATGCTTGGTAGAACTCAGCTGTGATGCCATCTGGGCCTGGGCTTTTGTTGGTCAGGAGTTTTTTGATGACTTGGTCAATTTCTTCTTTTGTTATGGGTTTGTTCAAATTTTCATCTTCAGTCTGAATAAGTTTAGGTAGGTCATGTTTTTCTAGAAATGTATCCATCTCATCCAAATTTCCAAATTTGTTGAAGTACAGCTCTTCATAGTATTCTGTTATTATCTTTTTTATTTCATTTGGTTCTGTTGTGACTTCCCCTATGTGGTTTCTAATGCGGTTTATTTGTGTCCTCTCTCTCTTTTCTTTAGTTAGTTTTGCCAATGGTTTGTCAATTTTATTAATCCTTTCAAAGAACCAGCTTCTTGTCGTCTTGATTCTTTCTATAGTTTTTCGGTTATCCATCTCATTTATTTCTGCTCTTATCTTTAGTATTTCCCTTCTTTTGGTGACTGTAGGTTCCCTCTGCTGGTCTGCTTCTAATTGTGGAAGATGCTGTGTTAATGTGTTGATTTTGGCTCTTTCCTGCTTTTGGATGTGTGCATTTATCACAATAAATTGTCCGCTCAGGACTACTTTTGCCATGTCCCAAAGATTTTGATATGTTGTGTTTCATTCTCGTTTGTTTCCAGAAACCTTGTGAATTCACGTTTAATTTCTTCTTTTACCCATTCGCTTTTCAGCAGGATGTTCTTCAGTTTCAGTGTATTTGAGTTTAATGTTTTGGCCTTCTTATTGTTGATTTCTAGTTTTATAGCATTGTGGTCTGAGAAGATGCTCTGATGAATTTTGATGGTTGTGAATTTATGGAGGCATGGTTTATGACCTAACACATGGTCAATTCTGGAAAATGTTCCATGCGCACTGGAGAAGAATGTGTATTATGCTGTTGTTGGATAGAATGCTCTGTATATATCTATGAGGTCAAGTTGGTTGATTGTGTTGTTAAGTTCCTCTGTCGCATTGTCGAGTTTCTTTCTGGTTATTCTATCCCTTTTCGAGAGTGGTGTGTTGAAATCTCCCACAATAAGTGTGGATTTATCTATTTCTTTCTTCAATTCCATTAAGGTTTGCTTCATTTATCTTGGTGCTCTTTCGTTGGGGGCGTATATGTTTATTATAATTATGTCATCTTGCTCGATTGACACTTTGATCATGAGATAGTGTTCTTCTTTGTCTCTTATGCTGGTTCTTATCTTAAAATCTACTGTGTCGGAGATTAGAATCGCAACTCCTGCTTGTCTGTTATTGCAGTTGGCTTGGTAAATTTTTTCCATCCTTTAACTTTTAGTCTGTTTTTGTCTTTGTGTGTAAGGTGTGTCTCTTTCAGGCAGCATATTGATAGATCTCGTTTTCTTATCCATTCTGCCACTCTTTGTCTCTTTACTGGTGCAGTCAATCCATTGACATTCAATGTAATTATTGATAAGTATGAGTTGATTGCTGTCATTATGTTTCTTTTTTGGCTGTGCTGTTCGTTCTTTGGTTCTGCTTTCTTTCTTGTGCTGGCTTTATGTCTTTTGAGGTGTTTCTGATCGGTTTCCTCCTAGTTTCTCTGTTCACTTGTTCTGCTTGGGAATTCATTTTTGTGATATGTTGTGGAGTGTTAACTTTCTTTGTAGTCTTCTATCTTTTCTCTACATTGTAACCTGTAATTTACCTGGCATCCCCACCACCTGGGCTTCCGTTGTTATGTTTGTCCCATCTTTGACATTGATATGTTTTTGGCCTTAAGTTGATCTGCCCGTTCTTTTGAGTTAGTCATTGTAGTCTCATTTTGTTCTGGACTCTGCTATTTGTTGGCTGTGTTCCAGGTGGTGTTGCCATACCTGTCAATCTGTTTCTTGTCTGTTCTTGTTGGTTTTCTGTCCACAGAACTCCCTTTAGTATGTTTTGAAGTGCTGGGTTGGTTTTGATAAACTCTCTCAAATTCTGTTTATCTTGGAATGTTTTGATCGCACCTTCATATTTGATTGATAGTTTTGCTGGATAGATGAATCTTGGTTGACAGTTTTTTTCTTACAGAGCTTTGTATATATGTTCCCATTGCCTTCTCACCTGCATGGGTTGTTCTGAATAGTCAGAGCTTAATCTTATTTGTTTGCCTTTATAAGTTATATTTCTCTTCTCCCTGGCTGATTTTAATATTCTTTGCTTTTCTTTAATTTTGGAGAACTTGATTATTACATGTTTTGGAGACTTTCTTTTGGGGTCTATCCTTCCTGGAGTACGTTGGGCTTCTTGAATATTTATCTTCAAGATGTTAGGGAAATTTTCTTCCAGAAGCTCTTCAACTATCTCTTCTGTGGGTTTCTCTAGTACTTCTTGTTCCGGAATGCCAATAATTCTTACATTATTCCTCTTCATGTTATCCAGCATGAATCTTAGACTCTCTTCAAATTGTTTTATCCTTTTAGCTGCTTGCTCTTCTACCTTAGCAGTAATGAGAGGTTTGTCTTCCAGTTTGCTAGTTCTGGCTACCATCTCTTCTAGTCTGCTCCTTTCCCCTTTCAGGCTATTGTCTATTTCTGATATCTTATTATTGATCACCTGAACATCTTTTTGCAGGTTTTGAATTGATTCCAATGCTGTGTCAGTCCTATTTGATTGTTTCTGCAGTACTTTCCTTACTTCTTCCTTATTTCCCTCAACTCCTTTTTGGATTATTTGAATTTGTTTCCATATCATTCTTCTGAATTCCTTCTCAGGCATACCCAAAACCCGCTCCTCCTCCTCTATAAAGCCTTTGTCTGTCTCCGGCTCATTTGCATCAGCTGGTCCCTTCTGTTTTTGGATGTGTTTCAATAAAGTTGATTGTTTCTTATTGGTTATGGTTATTGTTTTATTATTGTTATTATTAATATGATCAGGAGATGGGATTCCCTTTTCAACTGTAATGTGTAGCAGATGTTGTTGGGTCTTGTCTTAGTGGTGGAGTAATATATTGTGTGCTTACAGCTTGGCTATATGGCCATGATTGCTGCTGCTTCTTATGTGACGTAGGGAAGATAAGTTCCCACCTCCAGGAAGGATGTGTGATCAAAAGGACTAAAAGCAGAGGTAATATAAATGCATGGACAGAAATCTCCACTTTGGAGCAGAGATGTGGTTTTGATTAACTTTTTTGTGCTACACTACACCATTAGTGTGTGTGCAAACAGAAGCCTCCAGCAGGGTTGAGAGTAACCCCTTTTTCAGGTCTCTCCTCTAGCCACTGCCGTATAGGTGGGCAGATATATATTGGGGAGTTGATGGGAGAAAGATCGACTGCTATTTTTATCTCTGGTTGTCAGTTTCCTGCCTGTGCTCAGCGTCAATCTTGGGATGGTTGAGACCTGTTCTGTTGGGAATTTACAGGTTGCTTTGAATTTGCCTTGCCCAGCAAGCTCAGGCGGCTTCCCTAGTTGGAGTTTTTTTAATCTTTTCCTTGTCCCTCCAGAGGAGTAGCTGGTAGATCCCTGCTGCTACCTGAGAGTGGGGGCAGGGCAGCTTAGATGCAGGGCTTTAGATTTGGGACAGCTGATGACGTCACAAGTTGCCGCCTTTCTCCAACTCTCTGTACCCTGATATCTTGCTTTAGGAACGTGCTGAAATCTTAAGCAAGGGCAGGGAGATTGTGTGGGGAGATAGTTATGTTGCTCCTTGCAGTTATGTTTTTTTCCGGTTCTCGCTCTCTTTCTTTCTTTTTCTTTCTTTCTTTCTTTCTTTCTTTCTTTCTTTCTTTCTTTCTTTCTTTCTTTCTTTCTTTCTTTCTTCATTCATTCATTCATTCTTCCTGCTGGAAACACCGCTTTCCCAAGGGGCTGGCCTTAACCCCGCCCTCTAACCTCTGCAGTAGCCAGAGCGACCCAGAGTCCCACAGGCAAGAGTCCCAAAAAGTCACTGCCTCTCTCCCTCTGTGTCCTGGGCTTACTGTCCTGCCTAATGAATGCGCTGAGATCTTAAGCCAGGGCAGGGAGATTTTGGGGGGAGATAGTTATGTAGTTTCTTGCGGCTTAGCTCATCCCCCCTTTTTATTTTCTTTCTTCCTGCTGGAAATGCTGTTTTAGGAATGGCTGGCCTTAGTCCTGCCCTCTAAAATTTCTGCAGTTGCTGGAGTGAGGGAGAATCCCAAAATGCCTGTTTGTTTTTTTGGGGGTTTTTTTTTTTTTTTTCTGCTTAGCAGTGTGAGTTCTCAAAAATGCAAGTTCCAGAGACCGAAATATTAGTACTTATGATAGATCGAAAGCCGTGGATCTGGAATATGAACATTTCCTTTGTGAGATTCCCCTATTTTCTCACCAAAGCTTTCCTTAGCTGACTGCCCTTGCTATAGACCTGAAACCCAAGGCTTTTTCCTTAATCTTTTACAATATTGGTCCTATGCAGTATTTCTCCTTTGTGACTGACTAATTTCACTCAGCATAATGTCCTCAAGGTGCATCCGTGTTATGCGGTGGCTTGCAGCTTCCTTATTATTCTTCAAGGTAGCATAATAGTCCATTGTGTGTATCTATCAAAGTCTGTTTATCCATTCTTCCATTGATGGGCACTTAGGCTGTCTCCATCTTTTTGCTATTGTAAAAAGTGCTGCTATGAACATTGGTGTACATAACTCATGTTGTGACTAGTATTTCTTGTGGGTAATACCAAAGGAGCTCTGGTAGCGTAGTGGTTACGAATTGGGCTGCGAACCTCAGGGCCAGCAGTTCAAAATACCAGCTGTTCCACAGGAGAAAGATGAGGCGGTCTGCTCCAGTAAAGATTTACAGCCTCGGAAACCCTGTACAGGGTCGCTATGAGTCGGAAGCGACTCCACGGCACATAGCAACAACACCAACAATACCAAGTAGAAGAATTGCTGGATTATAAGGTATTTCTATATGGAGCTCTGGTAGCGTAGTGGTTACGAATCGGGCGTGAACCGCAAGGTCATCAGTTCAAAACTACCAGGTGCTCCATGGGAGAAAGATAAGGCTTTCTGCTCCAGTAAAGATTTACAGCCTTGGAAACCCTGTATGGGGTCGCTATGGGTCACAACCGACTCGACGGCACTTAACAACAACAACAACAACAACAAGGTATTTCTAATTCCAACTTTCTGATGAATCACCATATTGTTTTCCAGTAGTTGGACCATTTTGCAATCCCACCAGCAATGTAGGAGGGTCCCAGTTTCTCCACATCCTCACCAGCATTTATTGTCCTTTATTTTTTTATCTTTGCTGTTATTGCTGGTGTGAGATGATAGCTCATTGTTGTTTTGATTTGCATCTCTCTAATGGTGAGTGATCAAGAGCATTTCTTCATATATTTGTTGGTTGCCCAGATCTCCTTATTGGTGAAGTGTCTATTCATGTCCTGTGCCCATTTTTCAATTGTATTATTTGTCTTTTCCTTGTAGAGGTGTTGCAGTTTCCTATATATTTTAGAAATTAGTCCCTTGTCTGATGCATCGTTTCAAAAGAGTTTTTCCCATTCTGTGGTCTTTTGGTAAAGTCTTTTGATGCATATAAGTTTTTCATTTTTAGTATGTCCCAATCATCTATTTTGTCTACTTTTGTTTGTGTAATTTAAAAAATGTTTGGTAGTCTATGTGTGCCCTATATTAGAGCCCTCAAGTTTGTCACTATGTTTTCATTGATGGCCTTTATAGTTCTGGGATTCACATTTAGATCTTTAATTCATGCTGAGTTGGTTTTTATGTAAGGCATGTGGAGGGTTAATTTCTGGATTCTTGATTCTGTTCCATTGATGATTGTATCTTTCATTACACCATTACCAAGCTGTTTTGACCACTGTAGTTGTGTAGTAAATTTTGAAATCAGGGCATGAGAGGCTTCCTTCTTCGTAAGCAGTGCTTTGCTTATCCTGGGTATCTTTCCTGTCTATATAAAGTTTGTAATAGTTTTTTTTTCCATCTCTTTGAAGAACGTTGTTGGAATCTGGATTGAGATTGCATTACATGTATGTGTAAATTGCTTTGGGTAGTATTGGCATTTTCACAATGTTAAGTCTTCCTATATAGGAGCATGGTATATTCTTTCATTTTTGTAAGCCTCTTTTGGTTTCTTGTAGTATTGTAGTTTTCTTTGTATAGGTACTTTGTTTCTCTAGTTACATTTATTCCTAGATATTTCATCCTTTGGGTGGCTATTGTAAATGGTATTACTTTCCTAATGTCCTTTTCTGTGCTGTCATTGTTTCTGTAGAGAAATCCAACTGATTTTTGTATGTTGATCTTAAACACTGCCAATTTGCTGAATGCTCCAGTGAGGTCTAGTAGCTTTTTCACTGACTCTTTGGGGTTTTCTATGTATAGGATCATATCGTCTGCAAATAGAGAGTTTTACTTTCTTTTTGCCAATTTAGATGCTTTTAATTTCCCTATCCTGCTGTATAGCTCTGGCTAAGACTTCCAACACAGTATTGAATAGGAATGGTGATAAAGGGCATCCTTGTCTGGTTCCTGTTTGCAGAGGGAAGGCTTTCAGTTTCTCTCCATTGAGAGTAATGTAGGCTGTTGGTTTTGTACATATGCTCTTGATTATGCTGAGGAATTTCTCTTCAATTTTCACTTTGTTAAGTGTTTTATCAGGAATGGATGTTGGATTTTGTCAAATGCCTTTTCTGCAGCAATCAATATGATCATGTGGTTCTTTTCTTTTTTCTTATTTATATGATGGATTACATTGATTGTTTTCTAATGTTGAACCATCCTTGCATCCCTGATATGAATACCAGTTGGTCATGATGCATTATTTTTTTGCTGTGTTGCTGGATTCTGTTGGCTAGGATTTTGTTGAGAATTTTTGCATCTATATTCATGAGGAATATTGGTCTACAATTTTCTTTCTTAGTGACATCCTTCCCTGGTTTTGGTATTAGGGTTGTGCTTGCTTCATAAAATGTATTAGGAAGTTTTCCATTCTCTTCTATATTCTAGAATAATTTAAGTAGAATTGATGACAGCTCTTCCCTGAATGTTTGGTAGCACTCACCCGTGAAGCCATCTGGACCTGGACTTCTTTTGGTTGCGAATGTTTGATGACCTGGTCGATTTCTTCTTTTGTTATGGGTCTGTCCAAGTTTTCTACTTGATTCTATGTAAGTTTAGGTAGGTCGCGTTTTTCTAAAAATATATCCATCTCTTCTAAGTTTCCAAATTTGTTGGAATACAACTCTTCATAGTATTCTTTTATTATCTTCTTCTTTTTTGGATGTGCTCATTTATTGCAATAAATTGTCACCTCAGCACCACTTTTGCATGTCCCAAAGATTTTAATATGTTGTATTTTCATTCTCATTTGTTTCTAGGAACTTGTGAGTTCATGTTTAATTTCTTCTATTACCCATGCACTTTTCAGCAGTGTGTTATTCAGTTTCCATGTATTTGACTTTATTTCCTTCGTCTTCTTATTGTTGATTTCTAGTTTTATAGCAACATGGTCTGAAAAGATGCTTCGTAGTATTTTGATGTTTGTAAATTTATGGAGGCTTGCTTTGTGACCCAACACATAGTCAATTCTGGAAAATGTGCACTGGAAAAGAATGTGTATTGTGCTGTTATTGGGTTGAATGCTCTGTACACATCTGTGAAGTCAAGTTGTTTGACTGTGCTGTTGAGTTCCTCTATATCTTTGTCGATTTTCTTTCTGGTTGTTCTATCCCTTTTCAAAAGTGGTGTATTAAAATCTCACACTATAATTGTAGATTTGTCTATTTCTTTCTTCAATTCTAGTAGGGTTTGCTTTCTATATCTTAATACTGTTTCATTGGGAGTGTCGATATTTATTATGGTTATGTCTTCTTGCTCAATTGACCCTTTATTCATGAGATAGTGTCCTTCTTTATCTCTTATGCAGGTTTTTGCTTTAAAATTTATTTTATCAGAGATTAGTATTGCCACTCCTGCTTGTTTTTAATTGCAGGTAGCTTGGTTTATTTTTTTCCCATCCTTCAACTTTTTGTCTATTTTTGTCTTTGTGTGTAAGGTGTGTCTCTTGCAGGCAGCATATTGTATGGTCTTGTTTTCTTATCCATTCTCCCACTCTCTGTCTCTTCTCTGGTGCATTTAATCCATTGACATTCAGTGTAATTATTGATAAGTGTGAATTAATTGGTGTCATTATGTTAATTTTTGTGGTGCGGTTCATTCTTTTATTCGGCAATCCTTCTTTGCTGAGTTTATGTTTTGTTTTGTTTTTCAGTGCCCCCATGTGACAGAGTAGAACTGCCCCATAGGGTTTCCTAGGCTGTCATCTATTGTGTCGCTATATAATCATATATACTCTTTTTTTTTAAGGTTTTTTTTTTGTGGATTGCGTGAAAGTTTACAGGGCACATCATCAGTTTTACATTCAACAAATCACACACCTTGCTTCATTATAATTATTATAATCCCTTCCACATACCATCAGTTAACAGTATTTCTCTATATCCACTTTAGCTTTTTAAAAACAAGCAAACAAAAAAACCACTCAAGCATATATAATAATTTGCATCTCCAAAGGGCACATTCTGTAAGTCTGACTCCTGGCCACCAGCTCTTAGTCCCTCTCTTCTTAGTCCATGAATCTAGAGTTCTCAGCCACTCCCCATCTGCATGCCCCCATCTCTACCTCCATCTCTGGCTCTGCTGCTTCTCTGGATAAGGTCCCACATTCTGCTTGTGTGCTTCTCTCTTGATGGTCCTAGGGTCCTTTGTTTCTGTACTTTAAGATTAACCACTCCCCTGTTTTTGTTACAAAATGTCTACCTTTACAGTTGTGACAGTTGCAATTAGTCATGATAACAATTATTCACTGTTGAATTTTATGAGTCTTATCCCCATCTCTTCACCAGACCCATCTAGACAAGATGACAGCTATTCAGTGGGGACTTGTTCTTTCTCCCCATACTCTTATACTAAACTCCCTCTTGAAACCTTGTAAGCCAGTCACTTCATGCCTTTATTGCCCCCTCATTTTAGGTAGCCAATGTCTAAGTTGCCCGTCCCTATCTACCCTGTGTACAGAGGGGATAGCATTGATACTTGATGTGAAGACTGTTTCCCTCTCTGTTGGTATTTAGAGTAACTACCACTCTGAGTATAGGTCAGGTTCATCAAATTGAAGCAATTTACCTTTGTTTCCTTTATATTAAAAACAATTTTTTTTTTCTCAGTCTTCCTCTAGTTGAGTTAAATCTTCCTCTAGTTGAGTTCTGATTATCGAGGCTAAGTCAAAAGGGTACTGGCTACAGGTTTGGGTGTTCTATCCCTCGGTGGCTAAATACTTGTTCATGGGCTCAAGTGTCCTTAGATCTCACCACACTTTGGACCAGCCAGCCCTTCCTATTCTCCCTCTCATCTCCAGGCCAACGGTATTCAATGAACTCAGCCCATTTCTTCATTGATGCGTTTCCACTTTTTCCACTCACCAGTAGACCAATGTGGTAGCCAGCAAGCTTACATGCTTTTTTGTGTGTTCCCTTTGAGTTTCAATCTTAGAGGGGAGTTTGTCCTGAAGGTACTTGATTGCTAGCATTGATGTCTTCCTGAAGAACAGCTTGCTTATTCTTGTAGTAGCCAGTCATGCAGACATTTTTGTTTTGGGTTTTTCCTGATGATCTTTCTTTGAAGATGTATCTTCTGTCGCTGTTCCAGTATGCTTGTCCTTTCTAGTGGAATGTCCAACCTCATAAGGTTCTGGATTCGAATCAGGATTCACCTAAGGTCCTATACTCTGTAAAATCTTTGCATGAGGCATATTTCACTGGCTATGTTCTAGAATCCCTTTAGGTATTCCAATCAGTTATAGGCTGAAGACGGACTTAAAAGTTTTTTCTAATCATGTTTCCCAACATTCCTTTCTTTCCCACTCAAGTGTCTATTTTACAATAGTAGGCAAGGGAAAGTAATATTCATAAAGCAGTCAAGGATTTTAGTATTATTTACCCTCTTCAAGCTATACCTAGATCCCTGTTTCCCAGAGCCCTGTTGTTCCAAGGTTGACTATTCATCCTTATTACCGCTAGGCCATACAAACCTGTCTCAGTGTTCCACTATCTATCTTGTTTTTCTGCCTCCTCCCTCCTTCTTGTATTGCCCTCCCCAACACACAAACTAAACCCCCCCACCCCAACCCCATTGTGGTTACCTTATATTTCGTTAGTTCTACCCCTCCATTTAAGACAGTCTATTTTATCCTGTGAGCTACCTGACCTTCCCACTACCTGAATCTGTTCCTCCATATTTACCTTCTTTCACATTGTAATTGTTTTGATCATAGACTGACCTCCCAGATCCTCTGTTCTTATAATTTTATTCTGTTCTTGACTTTTCCATTTGTCTGTTGAGTTCAGTGTGATGCTGTCACATATGCCATTCTGTAGTTGTTGTCTGTTCATGTTGGTTATCAGTACACACAACTTCCTTTAGGATGTTTTTCATAGTAGGGTTGGCTTTGGCAAAATCCCTTAGCTTCTGTTTATCCTGGAATGTTTTGATTACATTTGATTGACAGCTTTGCTGGGTAGAGGATTCTTGGGTGGCAGTTTCTTTGTTCTTCTTCAAGGTTTTATATATGCCTCCCCATTGCCTTATTGCCTGCATGGTTTCTGTTGAGAAATCCGAGTTTAATCTGATTTGCTTGCCTTTGTATGTTACACTTCTCTTTTCCCTAGCTGCTTTCAGGATTCTGTCCTTATCTTTAATTTTGGGGAACTTGATTATTATATGTCTTGGTATTTGTCCTTAGGGTCTATCCTTCCTGGGTTTCACTGAGCTTCTTGAATGCTTATCTTTTCACTTTTCAGGATGTTAGGAAATTTTCTTCCAGAAGCTCTTCAGCTATCTCCTCTGTGGACTTGTGTGATTGTTCCTGTTCCAAAATGCTGATAATTCTTAAGTTATTCCTCTTCATGTTGTCCAACATTAAACTTAGGCCTTCTTCAGATTTTTAAAATCCTTTTTTGTGTTTACTCTTCTAGCTCAGTAGTGTTGAGAGGTTTGTCTTCTAGCTCACTAGTTCTGGCTTCTGTCTCTTCAATTCTACTCCTTTGTCCTTTCAGTGTATTGTCTATTTCTGATATTCTATTATTAATCGTTTGGACCTCTTTCTGTAGGTTTTGAATTGTTTCCAATGCTGTATCTATCTTATTTGATTGTTCCTGTAGTGCTTTCCTGACTTCTTCCTTATTTTTCTCAACTTCATTGTATAGTGTTTTGATAGATTTTATAATCATTTTTCTGAATTCCTTCTCTGGCATTTCCAAAGCCTGTCCAGCTTCCAGTATGGAGTGTAGGTCTACTTCCAGCTCATTTTCCTCAGTCACTTTATCTCGTTTCTGGACATGTGCAGATATGGTCATCTGCGTCTGTTTTTTGGGCATATTTAGGGGTTATCTGTTGCCTTAATACTTAGATGGGTGTGTATTTTGGTACTTTTTTATGCTTTCTAAATGCCTCCATGTAGATATGATCAGGAAATGGGCTCCCCTTTTAACTCTTGTTCTTGAGAAATTTCAATATGCCACTGTTAGTTGTTTTGACATAACTTAGGATTTAATTTTTGGCCTATTTCCTTTTTCTGTCTGCCTGTCCCACTCCACAATCTTAATTCAGGACTTTTTTTCTACTTATAAATAGTTCAGGACTGGCTGTGGTCATTTTGTTTTTAGTGGAAACTGTCTCTTTAAATTTCTAGGAGATATGTGTGCATGTGTAGTAGAACCCTCTGAGGATGGGGCTAGGGTGTCCACTAGCTCAGGCACCCCTATAGTCACCAGAATGGAGGCACACAGACAGCAAGGGACCAATGAACAGATACCAAAAGAAAAAAATGTCCACACCTTTACCTCTGTGATTCTGTCAGGCATCCGTGGCTGCTCTGATCCTGTCCCCCGCTTGGTCTCACCCAAGACGGTGGCTACTGGAGCAGCCAAGCATCTTGAATTAGAAAGCAATGGATTTCTTGCTTCTGCTACAAATTCCCCTAGCTGTAAGCCTTCCAACCTTCTAAATATTCCTTTATATGTGGTTCAGATTTCTGGGACTATCCCCTGATACTGCTTGGTCCTGTATTTTGTGTTCTTGCTGACAGAGCTCCTTACTGCACTTCCACCCAATCCGCCATCTTGTTTGTTCTCCTCGAGTTCATATTTTTGTTGTTGTTGTTCTATTTCTTGTCCGTTTCTTTTTAGTTTTATTGTTTTCTTGTTCTACTTGGAAGTTCATTTTTATGGTAAGTTGTGAAGTATTAACTCTCTTTGGGGTTACCCTATAGTCTGTTAATTTTTTCTTCCATTTAAGATAGTCTATTGAATCCTGCAATCTACGTGACGTCCTCACCACGTGGATCTCTGTTCCTATATTTTCCCCTTCTTTGACATTTATATTATTTTGATCTTTGATTGGCCTCACATGTCCTCTGAATTCATTGTAATTTTGTTCTGCTCTGAACTGCTATCTGTCAACTGAGTTCTGGGTGTTGTTGCCACATTTGTCAATCTCTTGTTGTTGGCTGTTCTTGTTGGGTTTCAGTCCAAAGAACTCCCTTTAGGATGTTTTGAAGTACTGTATTGGCTTTGACAAAAACTTCTGACCTGTTTATCCTGGAATGTTTTGATTGCACTGTCGTATTTGATTATAAATTTTGTTGGATAGACGAATCTTAGTTGGCAGTTTTTTTTCTTTTAGGGTTTTATATATGTTTCCCCATTGCCTTCTTGCCTGCATGGTTTTTGCTGAGAAGTCAGAGCTTAATCTTATTTGCTTGCCTTGGTAAGTAACACTTCTCTTTTCCCTGGTTGTTTTTAGGATTTTCTCCTTTTCTTTGATGTTGGAGAGCTTCATTATGGTATGTCTTGGTGATTTTCTTTTGGGGTCTATCCTTCCTTGGGTTCATTCAGCTTCTTGAATTCTTATCTTCTCATCCTTCAAGATGTTAGGGAAATTTTCTTCCAGAAACTCTTCAATTATCTCCTCTGTGGATTTCTGTGATTCTTCCTGTTTCAGAATGCCTATAATTCTTAAGTTATTCCTTTTCATGTTATCCATTATGAAACTTAGTCTCTCTTCAGATTTTTTATCTTTTTTTTCTGCTTGCTCCTCTATCTTAGCAGTATTGAGAGATTTGTCTTCCAGGTCATTGGTTCTGGCTTCCATCTCTTCAATTCTACTCTATTTCCCTTTCAGTATATTGTCCATTTCTGATATTGTATTATTAATCATCTGGACCTCTTTTTGAAGGTTTGAATTATTTCCAATGATGCATGTATCTTGTTTGATTGCTCCTGTAGCACTTTCCTGACTTTTTCCTTATTTTCTACACCCCTCTGTGGAGCACTTGAATTTGTCTCTATATTATTCGTCTGAATTTCTTCTCAGGCAGATCCAAAGCCTGTTCTTCTTCTCGTGGAAAGTTTATGTTTGTCTCCAGCTCATTTGTCTGTTATTCTTTTCTGTTTTGGGACATGTGCTGAGATATTTTGTTGTTTTTTTTCTTGGACCTTTTCAGTAGTTGGGTGCATTTTCAATGATTAAATTAATGTATGTTGTTGTGTTTTTAAGCTTACTGAGTGTCTTCTGGTGGGTGTGGTCTGGAGATAAGTTTCTCTTTTCATGTGTAATGCCAAGCAGTTGGTATTGGTTCTTGTCCATATGGTGGGATATTATGGGGTGTGCTTGCAGTTTGGCTATATGGTCACAATTACTGTCTCTTCTTGGGTAATGTAGGGAGAGAAAGTTCCCACGCCCAGGAAAAAAGTGAGATCCAAAGGACAAAAACAGAAACAATATAAAACCAGAAACAAAAACCACCACTCAAAAACAAAAATAAAACTGTAGCCAACTACATAGGTCAGTGTGCATGCACAGTAGAAACCTCCAGTGGTGAGTGGGGGTGTCCACTCGCTCAGGCCCCTCCTCCTGTCACCACCATGAAGGTGCGCAGATAGATATTGAGAAATTAATGGAAGAAAGATTATCCACTATTTTTATCTTTAAAGGCTAGTTAGGTGTCTGCATATGCACAGCATAATTTTCAAAATAGCTGTGTCCTTTTATATAATAGTTGGTGTTGGCTCTTGCCTTTTGTGTTGGGGTTTTACAAGGTGCATATACAGTTTGGCTGTATGGCCAAACCTGCTTTTTCTTGCTAGGTAAGGCAGGAATAAAGCATAGTGCCCAGGTCAACTTTAGGACTGAGTTCCAGAGTCAGACATCATAAGAAGCAGCCAAAGTATCAGACTGTGGGACCAATGGGGCTGCCAGGTATCTCCTCTCTGTACCGTGAGAAAACTGTGGGTGCAACACTGGACCCTTTTGGTGTGTGCTCCCACCCACCTGAGGGTGTCCAGGTTGGGCAGTGAGGTTGTGACAGGAGAGAGGAGGAAAGAACATGTAAAATCCATCACACCTCCTTTTCCAGATGCCACTCCGTGGTTTTTAGCGCTGTATCACTGTATCAGCTTGGCTTTGGCCCTGCTCTCTGATTTTAGCCCAGGCCAAGGGGCCTGCAGGGAGTGTCCCAATCCATTCAGAAATTGCTGTACTTTCCTTCCACAGTCAGATTTCTCCACCGGTGGGTGAGGGAAACTGACACCCCGCACCTTATTTTAGATGCAAAACTCTGGATCTGATCTAGGAAAGTGTTTTCTCTTGTTTTTCTGCACCTCCACTGAGGAGCCTCTCCTACCTGTCTCTAATTCTCCAGCCACCAAACCAGAAGTCAGATCTATATACATATATATATTTTTTAAAATAAACTTTTAATAATTCAAAGTAAAGCATACATATGGAAAAGTTCCCAAATCATAAGATTTTGCATAAAAACTTCTTACAGAATGCACACACTAAGTGTTCACTCAGGTCAAGAAATAAAACAACACAGAAAATGCCATCTAGTCTGCTTCCAATCATTCATGCCTTCTCCCCAAGGTAGTCCCTGGATAGTCTTTAAAGCAGTTTTGCCTGTTTTTAAAACTTGAGTAGATAGAATAATATGGAATGTATTTTTCAATATCTGATTTCTTTCTATTAATATTGTGTTTGTAGATTCATGCGTTTTATAGTGTGTGGTACTAATTCATTCATTTTTATTAATTTGTGGTGTTCCATAATATGAATTGTAATAAAGTTACTAAAGTGGTTGCACCAATTAACATTCCCAAGAAAGTTGTGTTGCGTCATTTGTTAGGCAGACTAATGATCCCCCAAGGATGGCCATCAGGATTTTAACAGCATGTGATATGCTGATGATACCACCCTGCTTTCTGAAACAAAAAGGATTTTATTTTTATCTACTGATGAAGATCAAAGATTACAGCCTTCAGTATGTATAGCACCTTAATGTAATTAAAACAGAAATCTTTACAACTGGACCAGTAAATAGCATCAGGATAAATGAAGAAAAGATTGAAGTTGCCAACTGTGGAAATGTTGACGCATTTAAATTATTTTTGTGTTAGAGAACAGTGTTAAAAGTAGCATAAAGTAGAAAGGAAATAGTAAAGATCAGAGATAGAAAACAGAAAAACTATAGAAACAATCAACAAGACAAGAAGCTGGTTCTTTGAAAGAATTAATAAAATCGACAGACCATTGGCAAACCTAACGAAAGAAAAGAGAGAGAGGACACAAATAACATGCATTAGAAATCACATGGGTGAGGTCACAATGGAACCAAAGGAAATCAAAACGATAATAACAGAAACTACAAAGAATTGTACTCCAACAAATTTGAAAACTTAAAAGAGATGGATACACTTTTGGATAAACACAACCTACCTAAACTTACATACAATGAAATAGAAAACCTAAACAAACCCATAACAGTAGAAGAAATTGACCAAGTCATCAAAAGTCTCCCAACCAAAAAAAGTCCAGGCCCTGATGGCTTCACAGGTGAATTCTACCAAACATTCAGGGAAGATCTGACACCAATACTACTCAAATTATTCCAAAATAAAGAGGAGGATGGAAAACTTCCCAATACATTCTATGAAGCAAACATAACCCTCATACCAAAACCAGGGAAGGACGTTACTAAGAAAGAAAACTATAGACCAATATCCCTCATGAACATAGATGCAAAAATCCTCAACAAAATCTTAGCCAACAGAATTCAGCAACACATCAAAAAGATAATACACCATGATCAAGTGGGATTCATATCAGAGATGCAAGGAGGGTTCAACATTAGGAAAATGATCAACATTATCCACCATATAAATAAGAAAAAAGAAAAGAACCACATGATCATATCGATTGATGCAAAAAAGGCATTTGACAAAATCCAACATCCATTCCTGATAAAAACACTCAACAAAATAGGAATTGAAGG
>NW_006408886.1:623631-624134 GCF_000296735.1 Chrysochloris asiatica | reverse complement strand
GGATATTCATCAGCTACATGCTCAAATTTCTGATATAAGTAATTCTCAAGCTGAGCACTGAGTGGCTTCTAATTTGCTACCTCTGCTAGAGATTAAGATCCCCTATGAAATTAATTGACCCTCAGCATAGTGATCCTGCTCGGTCAACTTAGAGCAGGTTGTGGTCTGGCAAGGTCTTGCGTGTGGGGTCCCCATCCAGTCTCCTCCCTCCCTGTCTTCTTCGGATGGTGGCTGTTTATGCTGGACATGTGGCCAGAGATGGGTAAGGATCACGTGGAACCTCGGCAACCTAAGACAGAGCCATTGCCATCCTGCAATGAGTTTCAATGACGGGTAAGATGGAGGAATTCGCACTAACCGCCTAAGACAGGCAACGTCCCTTAAACAAATAATAAATAAGGGGGAATCTGTGGCAGATTGTGCAGACCTGGTCAGGAGCCCAAGACCCTGTGGGTCCAAGCATTGCAGACTGTCCAAACCATAGGCTCTGAGGATCAGACTTT
>NW_006408886.1:618932-623348 GCF_000296735.1 Chrysochloris asiatica | reverse complement strand
AAAAAAAAAAAAAAAAAGTAGCACAAAGTGACAGAAGAACAAACAAATCTGTGTTGGAGCAAGTACAGTCAGAATGTTTCTTAGAAACCAGGATGGTAAGACTTATACTTCAGACATGTTATGAAGGATCAGAACAACTGTGCTCATGAGGAACTTGTACATAGATCAAGAGGCAGTCATTTGATGAAAGCAACAGGATACTGGGGTTTAAAATTAAGAATGGTATGCAATAGGGATGTATCATTCACCATACTTATTCAATCTGTACCTGAGCAAATAATCCAAAGGAATGGATTATATAAAGAAGAATGTGACATCAGGATTGGAAGAATAGTCATCACAACCTTGTTTTCTGGAAATGAAAATGACTTAATGGATTGCACCTCAATGTAAAGAAAGCAAACATCCTCACAACTAGACCAATAAATAGACCAATAATTAGACCAAAAATATAGAGAAAAGATTGAAGTTGTCAATGACTTTATTTTGCTTGCATCTACAATCAACACTCGTGGAAGCAGCACTCAAGAATCAAACAAGGCATTACATTAGGCAAATCTGTTGTACAAGACCTCTTTAAATTGTTCAAGAGCAAAGATAGTATTTTGAGGACTAAGGTGTGCCTGGCCCAAGCCATGGTATTTTCAATAGCTTTATATGCATGTGAAAGTCGGACTGTGGAAAAGTTGAGGCATTTGAATTATGGTGTTGGAGAAGAGTATTGAAATTACCTTGAATGCCTGAAGAACAAACATATCTGCATTGGAAGAAATACAGCCAGAATGCTCCTTAGATGTCAGGATTGTAAGACTTCCTCTTTCATACTTTGGACATGTTATCAGGAGGGGCAGACACTGGAGAAGAACAGCATGCTTGGTAAAATGGTGGGACAATGAAACAGAGGAAGACCCCCAACTAAATGATTGACACATGTCAGCAGAATTTATATCAAATGTAGCAATTGCAAGGATGGCACAGGACCAGGCAGTGTTTCATTCTGTTGTGCATAGGTTCACTATGAAATTGAACCAATTCAGTGGCACCTAACAATAATAAAGGGAGAGATGACCAAGCCATATGGTATTTCTATTTCCAACTTTTTATGAAAGTACCCTACCAATTCCCACAGTGGTTGTACTGTTTTACAGTCCCACAAGCAGTATATGAGGATTCCAGTTTCTCCACATCTTCACTAGCATTTACTATTTTCTGCTTTTATGCTTATATCTGTAGATTGCTTTGGGTAGTACTGACATTTTCACAACATTAAAACCTCCTATCCATGAGAATGGTACATTCTTCCATTTATGTATGTCTCTTTTGGTTTACTTTGTATAAGTCTTTTGTTTCTCTTGTTAGATTGATTCCTATGTATTTCAGTCTCTGGGTGACTATATTTTTAAAGTTTTTATTGTGAATTGAGTGATAGTTTACATGGGAGAACATTGGTTTTACATTCATTGTTTCATTGCATGAATACAATCTCCTCCATACACCATCATTCAACATTACTGGCTTCAATTCCCTCTGGGGTTTTTTTGGG
This sequence comes from Chrysochloris asiatica, assembly GCF_000296735.1. NCBI lineage: Eukaryota > Metazoa > Chordata > Mammalia > Afrosoricida > Chrysochloridae > Chrysochloris > Chrysochloris asiatica. The sequence goes on along the minus strand of NW_006408886.1, from coordinate 621,805 downwards.
GTGGGGGAGGGAATATACACAAAAACACTCAGGAATCTATAATTATTTAAACAACCAAAGGGGGCATTCTGCAAGCCTGCCTCCTGACCACCAACACACAGCCACTCTCTTTCCATAAGTCTAGAGTCCTTGGCTGCTCTCTCATGTCCTCATCTGCCTCCATGTCTGGTGTCACTGCTTCTCTGTATAGGGTCCCACTTTCCACTCCTGCTCCTCTCCCTTGATGATTCTAGGGTCCTCTGTTCCTGGACTATAAGATTGACTACTCCCTGATTTTTGTTACAAAACTTCTACCTTTACAGTTATGAGAGTCGCAGTAAGTCATGATAACAATTACTCACTATTGGATCATCTCCTTTCACCAGACCTATCTAGACAAGATGAAAACTATTCAGTGGGGATTCTACCTTCCCCTGAACACTCTAAAACTAAACTCCCTCTTGAAAACTTGTAAGCCAGTCACTTTGTGACTTTATAGCAACCCACCCCTCCACTATTTTAGGTAGCCAATGTCTAAGTTGCCCATTCCTATCAGGCCTGTATACAGAGGGGATAGGATTGATACATGATGTAAAGACTCCTTCCCTCTCAGTTGGTATTTTGAGCTATTACATCCATAAGTATAGGTCAAGTTCATCAAATTGTAGCAATTCACACTTATTTCTTTTAACAACAACAACAAAATTTTTAAAATCTTCCTCTGATCATCAAGCCATTAAAGCTAGGTCATATGGTACTATCTACAAGTTTGGGCTTTTTTGTGTGTCTCCCCTTGCTTCATATCAGCTGGATGCTTTGCTTGCAGCTCTCGCCCTCTGTGGCTATGTCCTTGTCCATGGGCTCAGGAGTCCCCAGGTCTCACCATACTTCAGACCAATCAACCCTTCCTCTTCTCTCTCATCTCCAGGTCAACGGGTGTCTATAGAACATGGTCAAATTCAGCCCATTCCTTAATTGCTGCCTTTCCCCCTCTTCCACTCACCAGGAGACCAATGTGGTCGCCAGCACGCTTACATGCCTGCTTGTGTGTTCCCTTTGAGTTTCAATCTAAGAGGGGGTTTGTTCTTAAGGGACTTGATTGCTTACCTTGATGGCTCCCTGGAGAACAACTTGCTTATTCTTATAGTAGCCAATCAAACTGCCGTTTGGATTTTGGATTTTCCCTGCTTATATTGCTTTTTATTATTATTTTTGAACATTATTATTAATACTGGGATGAGATGGTACCTCATTGTTGTTTTTACTTACATCTCTCTAGTGGTGTGGTGAAGTCAGGGTGTGGAGTCCAGAATAAGCACTGCACTGCTAAACACAAGGTCAGTGGTTCAAACCTACCAGCTGCTCCTTGGAAACCCTATACTGGGTCCATATGAGTTCGTTTTGATGTGGCTTTATGGGAAAAGCGCTGGACTGGTAACCACAATGTTGGCAGATCAAATCCCCTAGCTGTTCCTTGGACACTCTATACAAGGGTTGCTATGAGTCAGAACTGACTCAATGGCACTGAGCAACAATGGCTAATGACCATAGACATTTGAATGTCTTCTTTGGTGGAGTGTCTGCTCATATCCTCTTGTCATTTAAAAATTGGATCATTTTCTTTTTCTTGTTGAGGTATTGAAATTTCCTATAGATTTTAGAGATTTATTCATTTTCTGATATGTCACTGCCAAAAATAATGTTTCCCAGTGTGTGGGTTCTCTTTTAACTCTTTTGGGGAAACATTTAGATGCACACAACAGTCAAATTTTCCAGGATGCCAGTCATTTTTAGTAAGTCTTCTGTTGTGTGTTGTCAGTTGTTTGATAGAGTATTTATGTCATGTATTAGGGTCCCTAAGTTTGTTCCTATTTTTTCATTAATGGTCTTTATAGTTCTAGGTTTTATCATTAGGTCTTTGATCCATCTTGAGTACATTTTTGTATATTGTGTGAGATATGGGTCCTGTTTCATTTTTCTACAAATGGATATCTAATTTTGTCTTATTAAAGATATTATCTGTTTCCCATTTAATGCATTTTGGCCCTTTGTCAAAGATCACCTGTTCATAAGATACTATCTCTTTCCCATTTAGTGTGTTTCAACCCTTTGCCAACATTCATAGGTGGATGGATTTACTTCTAGGTTCTCAATTCTGTTTCACTGATCTATGTGTCTGTCATTGTATCAGTACCAGGTTGTTTTGACTACCATGGCTATGCAGGTTATGATAGTGGGATGTTAGTTGTGAGGCCTCCTAATTTGTTCTTCTTTAGTAGTGCTTTGCTTAACCAGGGTCTCTTTGCTTTCTATATAAAGTTGGTGTAGCTTTTCCATCTCTTTAAAGAATAATGCTGGAATCTGCACTGAGATTACATTATATCTGTAGATTGCTTTGGGTAGTACTGACATTTTCACAACATTAAAACCTCCTATCCATGAGAATGGTACATTCTTCCATTTATGTATGTCTCTTTTGGTTTCTTGTAGTAGTGTTTAAAGTTTACTTTGTATAAGTCTTTTGTTTCTCTTGTTAGATTTATTCCTATATATTTCAGTCTCTGGGTGACTGTAGCAAATGGCATTGTTTTCCTGATTTTTTTTTCAGAGTTTTCTTTGTAGTGTAAAGGAATCTAACTGATTTTAATCTTGTGCCCTGAAAATTTGCTGACTCTTTCAATTAGTTCCAGTAGTTTTCTTGCTAAGTGTTTGGGATTTCCTATGTATAGGATCATATCATCCTGCAAACAGAGAGAGTTTAACTTCTTCTTTACCAATTTTAATGCCTTTGATTTTCCGTTCTTGCCTTATAGCTCTGGCTAAGACTTCCAGCACATTATTGAATAGGAGTGGAAATAAAGGGCATCCTTCTCTGGTTCTTTTTTTTTTTTTTT
>NW_006408886.1:616522-617609 GCF_000296735.1 Chrysochloris asiatica | reverse complement strand
ATTTCTCTTCTTTTCCTATTTTTGTTAAATTTTTTAGATCCTTTTATTTTCTGCATATGCAATCATGTCATTTGTGAATAAAAATAGATTTAATTCAGAAGAGGAAAACTTTCTGTAGGAAGATAATAGAGAAATTGGAATTGTCGAATACAATAGAGGGAAATATAAATTGTTGTGGCTGCTTTGGGAAAGAGTCTGGCAGTTGCTCAAAATATTAATGAAAGAGTTGTCACATAACTCAGAAATTTTACTCCTAGTTATACACCCAAGAAAAATGAAAACATACATCACACAAAAACTTAAGTTCAAATGTTCATATTGACATCAGCCACAATAATCTCAAAGTAGAAAACACCAGAAATATAAGCCTCCGGATGAATAAATAAAAATAATATATTCATTGTTATTGTTACATGCTATAGAGTCAGTTCTAATTCAAAATGGCCCTATGCACAACAGAGCAAAACACTGTCTGGTCCTGTGTCATCCTCACAATTGTTACACTGGAGCCCATTGTTGTTGCCACTATGTCAATCCATCTTGTTGGGGTCTTCCTCTTTTTTGCTGAACCTCCATTTTACCAAGCATTATATCCTTCTTCAAGGACCAGTCCCTCCTAATACCATAGCCAAAGTAAGAGAAATGAAGTCTCACATCCTGACTTCTAAGGAGCATTCTGGCTGCACTTCTTCCAACACAAATTTTTCTGTTCTTCTGGTAGTCCATGTTACTTTTTTTTTTTTTAATGTTTTATTGTGAATTATATAATAGTTTACATGGGAGAACTTTGGTTTTACATTCATTCCATCGTATATCATCTCACTGCCATGGTTCCAATCCCCTCCATGCATTCTCAACCACCCAAAGGTGAGAATCCGCTCCCTACACTTCCCCCTCCTCCCCCCAGTTTTCAGCCCACAGTCCCTTTCTCTCTCTGGGTCCAAAGTCCCCAGTTGTTTCATCACTCCACGTCATCATCTCTGTCTCCATCTCAGGCATCTCTGTTTCTCTGGGTAGGGTCCTTCTCTCAGCTCTTTTCCGTTGATGGTCCCAGAGGCCTCCGCTCCTATCCTGGAGAATTAATCAC
>NW_006408886.1:591744-612927 GCF_000296735.1 Chrysochloris asiatica | reverse complement strand
TTATTCCTCTTCCTGCTGTCCAACATGAATCTTAGAGCTTCCTCTGAATTTTTTACCCTTTTTTGGGTTTGTTCTTCTATCTTAGTGGTACTGAGAGACTTGTCTTCCAGCTCACTGATTCTTCCTTCCATCTCATCTATTCTACTCCTCTGCCCTTTTAGGGAGTTTTCTATTTCTGCCATTTTGTTGTTGATTGTTTGCACCTCTTTCTGTAGGTTTTGGATTGTTACCAATGCTGTATCTATATTGTTTGATTGTTTCTGTAGCGCTTTCCTGACTTCTTCCTTATTTTTCTCAACTCCATTGTAAAGTGTTTTGAGACATTTATAATCATTTTTCTGAATTCTTTCTCCAAGGCCTGCCCTCCTTCCAGCATGGAGAGAAGGTTCATTTGTCTCAGATATTTTATCTTTTTTTCTGGACATGTGCCAATTGGTCATCTGCTTTTGCTTCTTGGACATGTTTAATGTTTATCTGTGGCCCTAATAATTAATTATGTGTTTTAGTAATTTTTTATGTTTTCTGATTACCTCCAGGAAGATGTGATCAGGATGTGTTCTTCCCTTTTGCCTCTTCTTATTGCTTTACTCAGAGTAACTTTTTTGAGCTTCAGATGGGCCTGGGCCTCGGCGGTGGGCCATTTGGGCATTGGGCGGGTGGGTTGAGCCTTGGGCGGGCAGTTTGGGCTTCTGGGGGCCTGAGCGTCAGCAATCGGGCTGTAGGAGGGTTGGGCCTCGGGCAGGTGGTTTGGGCCTTGGGCAGGCGGGTTGGGCCTCTGGCCCCGGACGTCAGCAACCAGCCTGCAGGAGGGTTGGGCCTCGGGCAGGTGGTTTGGGCCTTGGGCAGGCGGGTTGGGCCTCTGGCCCCGGACGTCAGCAACCAGCCTGCAGGAGGGTTGGGCCTCAGGCGGGTGGTTTGGGCCCGGGCGGGCGGGTTGGGTCTCAGGGGCACTGGGCCTCAGCAACCTGCCTGCGCGGCGAGTTGTGCCTTGGGGGCCCTGGACCTCAGCAGCGGCGGGTATGCAATTTGGGCCTTGGTTGGGCCTGGGCCTTTGTGACCAGTCTGTGGGCAGGTTGGGCCTCAGGGCAGCCTTGGCCTCAGTGGAAGTGTCTGGGTCTTGGGAGGGCCTTGGCCTCAATGGGCGGGTTTGTGCCTTGGGCATTTCTGAGCCCGGTGGCTTGGCAGAGGGCTGGTCTAGGCTGGGGCTGTAGAGGGCTGGTGTAATGGCTGGAGGGAGGCAGTGTCCATATTTGATGATGTAAAGAATGCCTCTCTCAGTCTCTCTGCACCGTGGGTACCCGAATTTCCTGATATCCGTGCTGATATCCCTCTCTATTTGTTCAGGTTTGTTAGTTTATGCTTCCTTTTCTCTGGAAATGCAGCCTTCTAAGTGGGGTTGCTGTCACCCTGCATTCCAAGGTCTGCAGGGGGCAGAGGCACTTGCCGACACGGGCTCAGAAGTGGGAGCCATGTGCAGGCAGGCAAAAGCTTAAAATGCCTGTAATTCATCAGCAATTTGATCTTTTAAAAAAACGAGTTCAGAATGTTGAAATATAAGATCTTATATTTGTTCAAAGGCTGTCTGTCTGCTAGACAGAGGTTTCCTATGTGCGATTCTGCCCCTTTTCCCCAGAGACTTCCCTACCTGAGTTGCCTGGTCAGGGAAGCGCCACGTCACTCCTAGTCCATGATACTTTTAATATTCTTCTCCAACACCACAATTTCAATGCATCAATTCTTCAATAGTCTCCCTTATTAAGGAATTGGACAAATTCATTGTCCAACTTTCACATGATTTGAGGCTATTGAAAATACCATGGCTTGGTTCAGGCACACCTTAGTCCTCCAAGTGTCATATTTGCTCTTTAACAAGTCACCACAGTACAACAAACTGACAGGTGAGTGGTGGGGTATATCCATTGTTGTTATTGTTGGTGTTTTTGTTAAGTGCCATCAAGTGGATTCTGAATCATAACAACCCTATTTAAAGTTTCTTAGAAGCATCTGGTGAATTTAAACCGACGACCTTGCAGTTCAAATTGATTTTTTAGTCTATCCATGATTGGTTGTGGTTATGTGCTGTTGAGTCTGTTCAACTCATTGCGACCCGGGAACAGAACGTCTCATCTTTTTCCCACAGAACAGCTTGTAGTTCCGAACTGCTGGACTTGAGGTTCACAGCCCGATTCATAACCACTATGCTACTAGAGCTCCTTCCATAGAATAGAATATAATTCACCAGTATAAAGCAAGTGGAGTACTAATCTCAAATTCATTGTTGTTAATTCTATTCTGATAACATCCCTGTAGTAAAGAGTAGAATCACCCCATAGAGTCTTCAAGGATATAATTTGGTGTTCTGATGTAGCAATGTAGGATAATAAGCACTGAACAGCTTATCACTAAGTCGGTGGTTCAAACCCACCAGCTGCTCCTTGGAAATCTTTTACAGGGTCACCATGACTTAGAACTAACTCAAGGGCATTTAACAACAAAAAACAAAAACAATCTATACGAAAGCAGACTGACACATCTTTCTCTCACAGATTCGTTTTCAAGGCAGCCACAATATTTTACATATCTATCCTTTGAAATAATTTCTTCCATTTGCTTTAATTATATATTCCAATTTGGAGTCCTGGTGTGGTGCTATAGGATAAGCACTGAATTGCATGGTCAGTTTGAACTTCAAGGTTGGCAGTTCAAACTCACCATCTGCTCTTCAGAAACCTTATACAGAGTCACTATGTGTTGGATCCATCTTGACAGCACTTAACAACAACAAAAACATATTCAACAAGCTTCAAAGTCTCTTCTAATGTTCATTTTAGTATTTATTTTCTGTCTTTCTCATGCCCGTTTGCTTTTCTCCTCTATGAGATGCCATCCCACAACTCCTCTGGCCTTCGGTAATTAGGTCTTTGGTGTTCAATGTGCCAAATCTATTCCTGAGATGGTCTCTAAATTCATTTGGGAAACAAGGTCATATTTCGACTCTTTGGCTTCAGTTGAAACTTGCATATGAGTAATTGATGGTCTGTTCCATAGTTAGCACCTAGCCTTGTTTTGTAATTTTCTTTGTATAAGTGCTTTGTTTCTCTGGTTACATTTATTCCCAGATATTTCATCTTTTGGGTGGCTAAATGGAATTGCTTTCCTAATGTCCTTTTCAGTGCTGTCATTGTTACTATAGAATAATCTAACTGATTTTTTATTTAAACATAATTGTGTGTTTTATTGAGATACACAGCAAAGCAATGATATAATACAATAGTAAGGCATATATTGTTGTTATGTGCCGTGGAGTCGGTTTCACCACTTAGCGACCCTATACAGGGTTTCTGAGGCTGTAAATCTTTACAGGAGCAGAAAGCCTCATCTTTCTCCCGTGGAACATCTGGTAGTTTCGAACTGCTGATCTTGCGGTTTGCAGCCCAATTCATAACCACTACGCTAGTAGATCAGGCGATGTATTGCATTAGGCAAATCTGCTGCACAGGAACTTTTTAATGTGTTGAAGAGCAGAGATGTCAGCTTGAGGACTAAGGTGTACCTGACCCAAGACATGGTATTTTCAATAACCTCATATGGATGTGAAAGCTGGACAGTGAATAAGGAAGATCATAGAAGAATTGATGCCTTTGAATTGTGGTGTTGGAGGAGAATACTAAAAGTGCCATAGACTGCCAAAAGAACCAATAGATCTGTTTTGGAAGAAGTGCAGCCAGAGTGCTACTTGGAGGCCAAGATGGCCAAACTTCATCTCTCATACTTTGGACATATTGTCAGGAGGGAACAGTCGCTGGAAAAGGATGCATTGCTGAGTAAGATGGAGGGTCAGAGAAAAAGAGGAAGACCCCTAACGAGATGAATTGGTCAGGTGGCATCATTGATGGTGTCAAGTGTGGCAGCAGTAGTGAGGTTGGCCCAGGATCGGACATTGTTTTGTTCTGCTGTGCATGGGGTTGCTATGAGTCGGTTCTGACTCGATGGCACCTGACAACAACAACAACAAGGCATATATTTGGTGAAGTCTGATATGTCATGAAAATGCAATAAAAACTGGAGTTTAAAAAAATGATTAGTAAATGTTACAGTGTTGGTATTATAACACAATATATTGTGGTACTCAAGTAAGAACCCAGTACCTGAAGACAGACATAACATGCCATGTGATGGCTATGCTTCAAATATTTTGATTATGATTTACAGTTTAACCCTCGGTGGTTATAAAGAACATGAAAGAATGTCCAAATTATGATTAAAATGTAGCAATAAAGCTCTCAATTTTTATTCAAATATTTTGACAGACTCACTCCAGTTAAAACAAAACAAAAAGATTAAAATGGAAGTATGCACTCTAGTAAACTCTGTTTTTAGAATGAAATGTAAACTTCATAATACAATGCAAAATAACCCCTTTCTAAAACTCCTGGTTAAAGAAATAAAAAAAAAAAAAAAAAGAAAGAAAGAAAAAGCCCAACATCACATAAAGGAAAAAAATGTAAGACAAAAACCAAATCTTCACGTAATTTGTTACCTTAGAGCTTTGGGTTTTCTTTTGGAAGTTATAAAGGAAAAATAAATGGAGACAAATGTTCACACGTGGGCAAGTGGTGAAGCTGTGAAATCAGGAACACCCCAAAACCAAAGTGAGGTAGAAATAGCATGAGAAGCCGTGTATGATGCTCATTATCATTAATAAAACCATGGACAAAACCCACTCTCCAACAGTTAATTACGCATGATGCAAGAGGTAACAGATTTGCAAAACAATAGGTCACAGGGAGATTTCTTTTGAATGAATGGCAAAATCATAGACAAATCAAACAACATGAAAGAGTAAAGCTTTTCCTCTTATGTTTCTCACCCCTTTTTAGACAATTTTTGTTTGTTTATATATTTAACCTGTCTAATCCATCAAAAAGTGTTTGGAGTAGCTTTTGGAGCATTTAAATCGATTGTTTGCCTTCTCAAATAGAAACTGTGGGATTACGTACAGAGAAATGCAAAGCAGAGGAACACAGTTCATGGGTTTCTGGGTTGATGTCGAACAGTAGTATCACGATGTGATGGGGCTATTTGTTGTCTTACATATTTTCCCAAGGGTTACTTTAAATTACGTGTTGTGGCATTTAAAATCACACTGCAATTTGAAAATCCTTACAAAAACACAACAAAATGGAAAAAAAAATGCTGCCATTTGATTTAGAGACAAGGGCAGTATACTTAAGTGGTAATTATAGATCTCTCTATGTATGCTTATGAACATTCATCCAATCCTTATTTCAAGAATGGGCTGCTCCTTTGCAGGAATTGGCTGGGAATCCATAGCTCTCTGGTCCTATTATTATCCTCCTACTGCCTGGGAATTAAAAATGCCTTGTGATGCTCCAACTTCCACTGGGACATCATTAAATCGAAATTGTGGCATTGACAGAAGTAGGATGCTGAAGACAGGAAACACTGGATTACTCTAATATAGTAAGTCCTATATATTCATTCACATGTTCCTTTAAAAAAAAAAATCAATACACTAGTTGTCAGTGGAAACCTTAAAATGAGAAACATCTGGAGCACTAGATGATGCTTTAGCGTGTGGTAGTTCCCTTCTGGCTTCAGGCTCCAGGGAAATTTTATTCTAGTCCAGCAGGTAAACCTGAATGATGAGAATCAATTTCTTTCCATTAGGAAGTGGCAGGAACATTTGAACAAGAAATTGAAAAGCTTTCTAAAAATGTATATCGATTTATCTATATATCTATAGTATGCATATACTTATAGCCATATGGCCAAGTAAAGTAAAAATCTACAACCAGCCCCACTCGGGCAACAATCATCAAAAGAGTAAGGTGAAATAGTTATTTGGTGGTATTAGAGAAAGGTCTATCTTTAATATGCAAGAAAGGAAAACAAAGCCATGAATTTCATATGGATATCACACTTAAAGGATGCAAACAATGCACTGCTTCAACGTTTGTATGTGTGTGCATGTGTGTGTTCACTTTTAGGGGTTTTCATAGACAACTTTTTATTTTTATTTTTTTATAAAGCACACTTTAGTTTACAATCTTTCTTTATAACTGTTATAAATTTTTTAAACAACCCAAAATGCGTTCCATATAAAGAAATGGCAAGTTATTTATCTATTAAGATTTTACATGTAGTTTTCTTATAACTTTTTTGTACAATTGCATAGAAGTGTAAAACCTGCCATTGTTAACAAAAAAATAACAGACTTAGAAACTACTGACATCTACAGTATAGTACCACTACCCTTCACAAAAATATAGATTTTTTTTTCTTGTGAACTCTTAATGTCTAATCCTCTTTTTTAAAATGAATATTATAAAAACCATGCGGGAATCAGGAGTTGTAAAACATTTATTCTGTCCCTTCTTCATCTGTCATGACTGAAACTAAGGACTCCGTCGCTCTGCCCAAATCATCTGCCACTTCCTACATTGTGTCCTCTCGAACTGGGGAAGGAATTGTTCAGTTGTTCCATCACTTCCTCTAACCCTGTGCTTGTGTCTTGGGGAGGGCTGAGAAGGTCTTCCTCATCCACGGATTCTGAAGTTTGACTGCCAGCTACCCAGAGCAGTATAGGCTGACTGCTGTTTGACCTCTATAGAGAGGTAGACGGAGAAGACATTGTGGTGCCATTCACCTTGGCCTCTGCCTGGGGTTATTCCAGCAGCTGCCTTATCCTATGTAGCTGCAACTCCAGTTGTTTATTGTGGTCCTCCAGGACTTGCATCTTGGCTTCCAGGCAGCCTTCGTGTTGACGCAGAAGCTTGGCCTCAGCAATGAGCTCAGCATCCCGTGGTCTTTGGGGAGAGGTAGGCATCATTTCAGGAGGGGATGGCAGTGGGAACAGGCCTTTATGTTCATGCTGCTGCTTCAGATGATCATACTCTACTTGTAGATTCCTGTTTTCTTCCCCAAGATCTGCTAGGATTCTCTCTAGCTCCCTTCTTTCCTCACTCTCTAAGGAAATCAAGATCTGGGCAGGACTACAAGGCTGGCTCAGTGGGGAGTCCTGGTTCAAACCTTGGCAGTAATGCTAGATTAACAAATGTTCATCATCTATGCTCTCATTAGGAGAGATGCTATCATTTAGATAAGATCATTGCTGTTTTCCATTTCTGGTAGCCTGCTAGCATAATGTTCAATGTGTGAATAAGTATCATCAGGTGAAAGTTGAGGGGATGAGGCAGGCCGTGGCAAAGTCATGAACATCTTCTCCAGATGTAGTCTAGGAGGAAAAAGTCTAACTGATTTTTGTATGTTGATCTTATTCCTTGACACTTTGCTGAATCTTCCTATGAGGTCTAGTAGCTTTTTTGCTGACTCTTTGGGGTTTTCTATGTATAGGATCATATCGTCTGCAAATAAAGTTTTATTTCCTCTTTGCCAATTTGGGTGCCTTTAATTTCCCTATCTTGCCATATAGCTCTGGCTAAAACTTCCAAAACAATATTGAATAGGAGTGGTGATAAAGGGCATCCTTGTCTGGTTCCTGTTCACAGAGGTTAGGCTTTCAGTTTCTCTCCATTGAGAGTAATGTAGGCTGTTGGTTTTGTATATATGCTCTTGATTATGTTGAAGAATTTCCCTTCAATTCCTACTTTGTTGAGTGTTTGTATCAGGAATGGATGTTGGATTTTGTCAAATGCCTTTTCTACATCAATCATTATGATCATGTGGTTCTTTTCCTTTTTCTTAATTACATGGTGGATTACATTGATTGTTTTCCTAATGTTGAACCATCCTTGCATCCCTTTTATGAAACCCACTGGTCATGATGTATTAGTTTTTTGGTTTTTTTTTAATGCCTTATTGTGAATTATGGAATAGTTTACATGGGAGAATGTTAGCTTTACATTCATCCTATTGTATATTGTTTCCTTGCCATGGTTACAATCCCCTCCATCCATCATCAACCAACCAACCCTGCAAGCCTGTCCCCCGGTCGTCAGCTCACAGCCCCTCTCCCTCTCTGGGTCTAAAGTCCCCAACAGCTCCATCTCTCCTGTATTCATTTTTTTGATGTGCTGCTGGATTCTGTTGGCTAGGATTTTACTGAGAATTTTTGTGTCTATGTTCATGAGAGATATTGGTCTACAATTATCTTTCTTAGTGATGTCCTTCCCTGGTTTTGGTATGAGGGTTATGTTTGCTTCATAAAAAGTATTATAAAGTTGTCCATCCTCTTCTATATTCTGGAGTAATTTGAGTAGAATTGGTGACAGCTCTTCCCTGAATGTTTGGTAGAACTCACCAGCGAAGCCATCTGGGCCTGGACTTTTGTTGGCTGGGAAGTTTTGATGACCTGATAAATTTCTTCTTTTGTTATGGGTCTGTTCAGGTTTTCTAGTTCACTCTGTGTACATTTAGGTAGGTCGTGTTTTTCTAAAAATGTATCCATCTTTTCTAAGTTTTCAAATTTGTTGGAGTACAATTCTTCATAGTATTCTGTTATTTTTTTTATTTCATTTGGTTCTGTTGTGACATTGCTCATGTGGTTTCTAATGTGAGTTATTTATGTCTTCTCCCTCTTTTCTCTTGCTAGGTTTGCCAATGGATTGTCAATTTTATTAATTCTATCAAAGAACCAGCTTCTTGTTCTGTTGATTCTTTCTATAGTTTTTCTGTTTTCCATCTCATTTGCTTCTGCTCTTATCTTTATTATCTCTTTTCTTTGGTGACTAGATTCTCTCTGTTGGTCTGTTTATAATTGTTGGAGATGCTATGTTAATGTGTTAATTTTGGTTCTGTCTTCTTTAGATGTGCACATTTATCATAATGAATTGTTCTGTCAGCACCACTTTCACCATGTCCCAAAGATTTTAGTACGTTGTGTTTTCATTCTCGTTTATTTCTAGGAACTTCATGAGTTCACTTTTAATTTTTTCTATTACCCATGTGCTTTTCAGCAGGGTGTTATTCAGATTCCATGTATTCAAATTTATTTCCTTGGTCTTCTTATTGTTGATTTCTAGTTTTATAGCATTGTGGTCTGCAAAGATGCTTTGTAGTATTTTGAAGTTTGTAAATGTATGGAGGCTTGCTTTGTGACCTAACTTATGGTCAATTCTGGAGAATGTTCCACGTGCACTGGAGAAGAATGTATATTGTGCTGTTGTTGGGTTGAATGTTCTGTACACATCTATGAGGTCAAGTTGGTAGATTGTGCTGTTTAGTTCCTCAGTAACTTTGTCGAGTTTCTTTCTGGTTGTTCTGTCCCTTTTCAAGAGTGGTGTATTAAAATCTTGCACTACAATTGTAGTATTTCTTTCTTCAATTCTAGTAAGGTTTGCTTCATATATCCTGGTGCTTTTTATTGGGAGTGTAGATATTTATTATGGTTATGCCGTCTTGCTCAATTGACACTTTGATCATGAGATAGTGTCCTTCTTTATCTTTTATGCTGGTTTTTGTCTTAAAGTTTACTTTATCAGAGATTAGTATTGCTACTTCTGCTTGTTTATTGTTGCAGTTAGCTTGGTATATTTTTTCCATCTTTTAACTTTTAGTCTGTTTTTATCTTTGTGTGTAAGGTGTGTCTCTTGTAGGTAGCATATTGAAGGGTCTTGTTTTCTTATTCATGCTGCCACTCTCTGTCTCTTCACTAATGCATTCAATCCATTGCCATTCAAGGTAATTATCGATACTTATGAATTAATTGCTGCCATTATGTAGATTATTGGTAGTGCTGTTTGTTCCTGTGTTCTGCATACTTTTTTGCGCTGAGTTTGTGTTTTTTGTGCTATTTCTTGTTTGTTTTTTTCTTATTTTCATGTTTGCTTGTTCTGCTTGGAAGTTTATTTTCATGGTAAATTGTGAAGTATTAACTTTCTTTGGGGTTACCTTATAGTCTATTAACTTTTCTCTCCATTTAAGACAATCTATTGTATCCTGTAATCTACCTAACCTCCTTACCACCTGGATTCCTGTTCCTACATTTTCTTTTTCTTTGACATTGATATTATTTTTATCTTCAGTTGACCTCCCAGCTCCTTTGAATTTATTGTTGTAGTTTTGTTCTGTTCTGGACTCTGCTATCTGTAGTCTGAGTTTCAGGTGGTGTTGCCACACCTGTCAATCTCTGGTTGTTGTCGGTTCTTGTTAGTTTTCAGTCCAAAGAACTCCCTTTAGGATGTTTTGAAGTGCTGGATTGGCTTTGACAAAACTTCTGACCGTCTGTTTATCCTGGAATGTTTTGATTGCACCATTGTATTTGATTGACACTTTTGCTGGATAGACGATTCTTGGTTGGCAGTTTTTTGTTTTGTTTTTTTTTTCTTTTAGGGTTTTGTATATGTCTCCCCATTGCCTTCTTGCCAGCATGGTTTCTGCTGAAAAGTTAGAGCTTAATCTGATTTGCTTGCCTTGGTAAGTAACACGTCTCTTTTCCCTGGCCACTTTTAGAATTCTCTCCTTGTCTTTGATTTTTGGAGAGCTTGATTGTGGTATGTCTTGGTGATTTTCTTTTGGGGTCTATCCTTCCTGGGGTATGTTCAGCTTCTTGAATGTTTATCTTCTCATCCTTCCAGATGTTAGGGAAATTCTCTTCCAGAAGCTCTTCAACTATCTCCTCTGTGGACTTCTTTGATTCTTCCTGTTCTGGAATGCCAATAATTCTTAAGTTGTTCCTCTTCATGTTATCCAGCATGAATCTTAGACTCTCTTCAGATTTTTTTAATCCTTTTTTCCTGCTTGCTCTTCTATCTTAGCAGTATTGAGAGATTTGTCTTCCAGCTCACTGTTTCTGGCTTCCATTTGTTCTGTTTGCCCCTTTTCCTTTTCAGTGTATTGTCCATTTCTGATATTTTATTATTAATCACATGGACTTCTCTTTGCAGGTTTTGAATTGTTCCCAATGTTGTATCGATCTTGTTTGATTGCTCTTATAGTACTTTTCTGATTTCTTCCTTGTTTTCCTCCACCCCTTTCAGAGCATTTGAAGTTGTTTCCATATCATTCTTCTGAATTCCTTCTCAGGCAAATCCCAAACCTGGTCTTCCTCTTCTGGAAAGCCTTTGTCTGTCTCTAGCTCCTTTTTCTCAGTTACTCTTTTCTGTTTTGGGACATGTTTTGAGATCTTTTTTTGTGTTTTATTGGTCATTTCCAATAGTTATGTGAGTTTTTAATGCTTAAATGGATATTTGTTGCTTTGTTATTAAACTTACTGGGTGTCTCCTCATGGATATGATCAGGAGATTGGCTTCTGTTTTCATATATAATGCTTAGCAGCTGTTATTGGCTCTTGTCTCAATGGTGGGGTATTATGGGGTATGCTTGTAGCTTGGCTATATGGCCACGATTGCTGTTTCTTCTTGGGTAATGTAGGGAGTAAAAGCTCCCACCTCCAGGAAAAGTGTGTGATCAAAAGGACCAAAAACAGAAGCAATATAAAAGCAGAGACAAAAACCACCACTTTGAAACAAAAATAATACTGTGGCCAAATGGCCAGTCACCTTGCTACACAGGCAGTGTGTGTGCACTGTAGAGGCCTCCAGCAGTGGGTGGGAGTGTCCACTTGCTCAGGACCCTCCTCTAGTCACCACCATAGAGGTGTGTAGATAGATATTGAGAAGTTGGGAGAAAGGTTGTCTGCAGTTTTTGTCTCTGAAGGTCAGTTAGGTATCTGTGTGTGCACAGTGTAATTCTCAATGTAGTTGCATCCTTTTATGTTGGGGTTTTACAGATTGTTCATATGGTTTGTCTGTCAGGCCTGACAGGCCTGCTTTTTTCTTGCTGGATATGCTGGAGTAAAGGGTCTCGCACAAGTTAATTTTAGGGCTGTGACTAGGAGGCTGAAGTCTTAAGCAGCCACCAAAGAATTTGCCCTTGGGTCCAATAGGGCTCTTTCTATCTGTGTCATGGGAAAACTTTGAGCTCAACGCTGGACTTTTTTTTGGGGGGGTGCACAACCACCCACCTGAAGACGTCTGGGCTGGGCAAAGAAGGCACAACAGGGAAGAGGAGGGGAAAAGTGTGTAGAATACCCCTGCACCTCCTTTTGCAAATGTCACTGTACCACTTTTAGTGCCGGTTCCCTGTGCCAGTCTGGCTGTAGTCCCATGCTCTGAACTCTGCCTGGGTGGGGTGGCCACAGAGGGAGTCCTGTGTCTAGAGTGATTCTTAAATCACAGTATTTTCCTTTATACCATGATTTTTTCACTGGCATGTGCAGGAAACTAACACCTTGTACCTTATGCTAGATTTAGAGCTCTGGTGCTGTTCTGTGAAAGCAGCTTCTCTGGGTTTTCAGTCCCTCCCCACAGAGCATGTCCTACCTGACTCTTCCTCAGCTGCTGCCAGAACCAGAAGCCTCCCTTGTTTTGGCTAATGATATTGAGCTATTCTATCATCTCTTTCCAAAGATGTAGTCAATCTGATTCTTGTGTATCCCATTTGATGAGGTCCATTTTATGTTGTTGAAAAAGTTATTTGAATGAATAAATCACTGGTCTTGAAAAATTCTATCATGCAATTTCCAGCATCATTTCTATAACCAAGTCCCTTTTTCCAACTACTAGTCCCTCCTCTGTGTTTCCTTCCATCTTTTACATTCCAATCAATGAATCTTGATTGCATGTATGATCAAATTCAGACTGAAAAAGTGGTTAGAGTACTTCAATTTCCTCATCATTGGCTTGGGTGTTTGTTGACTAAATTTGAATTATAGTTGAATTAACTTATTTTTCTTGTAGGCATATAAGTATTTCCTATCACTGACAGGATTGTACTTCAAGATATTAAAATATTGTTAGATGGTGAATATACTGCTCCTCTTGACTCTATCATTCCCAGCATAGTAAACCATTTGATTATCTGATTCAAAAGGGCCAATACCGGCCTATTACATCTAATTCCTAGGATTGTTGTTGATGTTGTTAAGTGCCATTGAGTCAATTTTGACTCTTGGCAACCCTGTATAGGGTTTCTGAGGAGCAGTTGGTGGGTTTAAACTGCCAACCTTGTGGTTCACAGTCCAGTGCTGATCCTACAGCAACACACTAGGAGTCCAATTCCTAGGATATCAATCTATAAATTCCATTTCATTTTTGACAATTTCCAATTTTCCTAAATCGATACTTCATACAATTCATGTTCCAATTATTAATGGATGTTTGTAGCTATTTCTTCAACTGATGAAAATATTCTCAAATTAGATTGTGGTAGCAGTTGCACAACTCTGAATACATTAAAGACCGTTAAATAGTACAATTTAAATGTTGTTATTGTTGTTGCTGTTGAGTTGTGCTATTGAGTTGATACTCAAGTAGTGACTGGTGAGTTTGAACTTCCAACCTTGTGGTTCAAACCGAGTGCTTATCCGAGATTGCCACACCAGAAATTTAAATGTAAATTCATAAACTCTTGTGAATACACTAAAAAACTCTTAAATTATACACTTTAACTGGGTAGATTTCATATATGAGATTTATTCAGGAGAAATATGAAACTGCTTCCACAGATTTAATCTCAGAAACCCTATATAGGGTTGCTATCTTGTAGCGTAGTGGTTACGAATCGGGCTGCGAACCTTAAGGTCAGCAGTTCGAAACTACCAGTCGCTCCGCGGGAGAAAGATGAGGCTTTCTACTCCCGTAAGGATTTACACCCTCGGAAACCCTGTACAGGGTCGCTATGGGTCGGAACCGACTCGACGGCACTTAACAACAACAACAACAATAGTCAGAATTGACACGATGGCAGTGGGTTTTTAATTTGATTTGTATCTCAAGAAATACATTTCTTAAATGTATTTAGAATTTTTTAGTATTATTATTTTTTTAAGGAGATAAAGACACACTGATGTTCTTTATACTGATGTTGAGTATAATTTCTGAATTTGACAGTTTTTGGTGATTTTAATTTTTCTTTACACTTTCCTGAAGTTTTCAATGTTTACTATCTGAACAATTAGAAAAGAAGAATAAATGTTACACAGATGTAGAAATCAATCCCCACTTACCTTGCCCTCTACCCCCAAAAAAATCTCCATAAAACTCAGGGACTTGGTTTGAGGAAGAAATGAGCTGGCATGAGTTCAAGCTTGTTTAGCGTAGAGAACTTGTCTTCAAACAGAAAGTGAAATGGTAGTCAACTGCAAAAGAGGCAAAAGGCATTTGGTTGGACAGAATAAGGGCACATGCCATGCTTGGATTTTCATAGGCCTGATATGATCAGAATGTCACACTAGAAAGGCAATTTTTTGCATCCTTGCATAGAATAAGTAGAAAAGGCTCATCTAGAAAGTTGCTATATAGTTATAAAATGGTTAACATCTTGGTCAGGATTTTAGGTGAGAAGGGGAGTGACAGGATGACTTTTCAAATGTTTCAGTGGCAAACTTTATAGAGAATAGTGACACTCTAGGAGTCTCTGAGGGGAGCATGGGGGCGCTGCTATGATAAGCACTGGGCTGAGAATCAGAAGGTGAGTGGTTCAAGTTCATCAACTAACTGCTGCATGGAAGAAAGATGAAGCTTTCTGTTCCTGTGAAGATGTACAGCCTCAGAAACCCTACACAGAGTTGCTTTGAATTGGAATTGACTGAACGGCACTTACCAACAAAAACAACAGGAGTCCCTAGATAGTATACTGGTGGTGCAGTGGTTAAAATGCTCAATTGTTTACCAGAAGGTCAGTAATTGGACCTCACTACTTCTCCCTGGCGAAATAAGTGGCAATCTGCTTCTGTAAAGATTATAGCCTTGGACAACACAAGATTTCCAGGGATAAATCTCAGAAGGTAGGAAATAATAGGCAAAAAGGGCAAGTGGAAACATTAAGAGGAAGTATGAAGAGTGCTATCACACTGTAGGGATTGCAATTAGTGTCACAAAACAAAAATGTATAAATTGCTGAAGGAAAAGTCAATGTGCTCTGTAGAACAATCACTATAATATGTTGGGAAAAAAAAAAAGTTACAGTCTTGGAAACCCTATGGGGCAGTTTTACTCTGCCCTATAGGGTCTCTGGAGTCCCAGTGTGGCACTGTGAGTTAATGTGCTGAACTGCAAAGTCACTTTGAGCTGCAAGGTCAGTGGTTCAAGCTCACCAGCTGCTTCTCGGAAACCCTATACAGGGCCTCTATGGGTCCGAATCAACTTGATAGCACTTAACAACAACAAAAACATGGGGTCTCTCCTGGTGTGGTGCTGTGGGTTAATGCCCTGGACTGCAAAATCAGTTTGAACTACAAGGTCAGCAGTTCAAATTCACCAGGTGTTCCTCAGAAACCCTATACAGGGCCAATATAGGTCAAAACTGACTCAGTGGCACTTATCAACAACAAAAGGGTCTCTATGAGTAGGAATCAGCTCTTCTACAATGGGTTTGAATTACTGTTGTTAGGTGCTGTGGAGTGGGTTCTGACTCATAGCAACCCTATGCACACAAAAAACGAAACAAAAACAATGCCTAGTCCTGTACCATCCTCAAAATTGTTGTTATGTTTGAACTCACCATTGTTGCCACTGTGTCAGTCCATCTCCAGGAGTCTTCCTCTTTTCTACTAATCTTCCACTTTCCTAGCATAATGTCCTTCTCCAGGGACTGATCCCTTCTAACAATATGTCCAAAGAATTATAGACAAAGTCTCACCACCCTTGCTTCAAATGAGATTTGTTTGTATTTCTGGCAGTCCATAGTACTTTCAATCTTTTTCTCCAACACCATAGTTTAAATGCATTGATTCTTTTATGGTCCAATTGATTCATTATCCAACTTTCACTTGCATATGAGGCTATTGTAAATACCATGGCCTCGGTCAGGTGCATGTTAGTCCTCACAGTGACATCTTTGCTCTTTAACAATTAAAAGAGGTCTTGTACAGCAGATTTGCCTAATGCAACATGTTGTTGGATTTCTGGAGTGCTGCTTCCATGAATTTCAATTGTAGATGCAAGCAAAATGAAGCCGTTGACAACTTCAGTCTTTTCTCTATTTATTATGATGGTATTTATTGATCCAGTTGTGAGAATTTTTGTTTATCTTTACAATAAGGTGCAATCCATATTGCAGGTCTTTGATCTTCATTGGTAAATACTTTAAATTCTGTTCACTGCTAGCAAGCAAGGTTGTGTATTTGTATATTGCAGGTTGTTAATGACTCTTCCTTCAATCCTGATGCCAAGTTCTTCTTCAGAGAATCCACCTCAGATTATTTGTTCAGCAGACAGGTTGAATAAGTATGGTAAAAGCTACAACCCTGGCGTAGATCTTTCCTGATTTTAAACCATTCAATATTCCCTTGTTCTGTTCAAATAACTACCTCTTGGTTTATGTACAGGTTCCTCATGAGCATAATATGTGTTCTGGAATACCCATTCTTTGCAATCTTTTCCATAGTTTCTTATAATCCACACAGTGGAATGACTTTGTATAGTCAATAAAATGCAAGCAAACATCTTTCAGCTCTTTCCTGCCTTTAGCCAAGAGCCATCTTGCATCAACTATGATATTTCTAGTTCCACATCCTCTTTTGAATCTGGTTTGAATTTCTGGCAGTGGATGTACTACTGCAGTCACTTTTGAATTATCTTTTTGATGAAAAAGTCGTGAACTTAATGTTATACAAACACTATAACCATTATTTAAAAGCGAAATTCCTAGACTTGAATTCTAAGTCCCCCATTTGCCATCTATGAATTCTGGTGGCATAGTGGTTAAGTGCAAAAGACTAGTCCAAACTTACCAGTTGTTCCTTAGGAAAAAGATATGGCAGTCTGCTTCTGAAAAGATAATAGCCTTGAGTGCAGTTCTACACTATCCTATAGGATCACTATGAGTAGGAAATCTACCAGATGACAATTTGCTATCTGGCCATTGTCAAAGCTCCTTGAACTTTGGTTTCTTTATTTTTCAAATAGTACTATTAAAACTTACTTTAAAGAGTTATTTTAGGATTGAATGAGAAAGTACATAAAAACACTTAACACAGTGCCTACCACTAAGTCTCAAAATGGAAACTGAGTGAATATTTTCTTGTTTTGTTTTTTAAAACTTGGATTGTATGTCTCTATTTTGCTATTTATATTGAACTTGAAAAGAAATATTATCAAGTCAATTTCTGTTTGTTTTCTGGTTTTTCTTTAAAAAATATTTGTTCTGTTTATTTACAAGCCTTGAATTTACTCTTACAATGACAAAAATATTTTTTCCAGAGTTGTTGCTGTTGCTGTTGCTGTTATGTGCTATGGAGTTGGTTCCAACTCATAGCGACCCTGTACAAGGTTTCTGAGGCTGTAAATCTTTATGGGGGCAGAAAGCCTCATCTTTCTCCTGAGGAACAGCTGGTAGTTTTGAACTGCTGACCCTGAGGATAGTAGCCTGATTCATAACCACTACGCTACCAGAGCTCTTTTATTTCCAGAGTATCACTTTTTAAAAGCAATTCTTGGAGTTCTCTGGTCCACAGCATTTTCACAAATGTTTTCTTTCTGTTCTAAGACAATATAGATTTTGGAAGTTATCGTGGCATTTATTTTCTGAGCCAAGTTAAGAGATAGGCAGGCATAAAGATGCGATATTGATAAAAAGCATTCTAACTTTGGCTATCCTAAACCTTCTTAAATTTGGACTACAGCAACTACTAGGCTTTTAAAAGTAACCTGAGATATATTTGAAAGAGAGGAAAATTTCTTTCTCTGCTTTTCTATTATCCAGGTTATTAACAGAAACTGCACATAGATAATTACACTGGAATTTGCAATTCTTAAAATGAAAAGTTTTCAATTTTTTTTCTTTTCTTTTGAAAAACAGATGTGTTTCTTTAAATCGATCCTAAGCAGAAAGAAAAAAATTTAAATAATAAATATGTTCTATAAGTAATATGTGTATTTTAGCTTTCGTGCTCCTGTCCTCAGGTTTGATTTTACTTTTTTCCAGTACCGTCTTCCTCCATGACCAGCGTATTTTCTCTTTCCACTCTCCCAGTAGTGCCCACATGGGAATTTGATCTTACTGCATTGTGATTGGCAGACATGAAACTTTTGAAAAGACAAAAAGTAAATTGCTTCTTTTGCTGCATTTTGTATATTCTAAGTTTTAGTTATCCTCAGACTCCTCTTTGGATTTACACAGCCCTATGGGAATGTTGCACAGGACTTACCTACCTGCACATTATTATTATTTTTTTTTGGGGGGGGGTGGTTATTCTTGTAAAGGAGTCTGGGTGTGGTGCTGTGGGTTAATGCGCCAGACTGCAAAGCCTTTTGAACTACAAGGTCTGCAATTCAAGCTCGCCAGCTGCTCCTCGGAAACCCTATACAGGATCAAAATGACTCAATGGCACTAAACAACAACATTCTTGTAAAAGTTTGAATTTTGTATGAATTGTATTGTATCATTGTAGTAATACTTTTATTTACCAAATGAAGGATCAAGGAAGGTCAAAGGACACTAGCAGTTTTGTCAAAAACTGTTACACATAAGTAGAATTCAAATGGAAGTATTTTCTGATGACTCACAGAACTTGGAGTAGTGTTGGTGGAAAGGGACCATAAAATAACCACTGAGCATACCTAAGTTTGAATATGTGGTTTGTTTATGGGTTTTTGTTGTTGTTGTTGTTCCTGGTTCAATTTGAATCATTCATTGAGATTCAGAATCAATAAATATTTTCTCAGCACTTATTCTGAGCCAAACGTTATAGTAGGCTATTCACATTGCTTTGAGTGTGATTGCAACAAATGCCTTCTGAACATTAAGAGAAAAGAATAAAGAATATTAACATTATCATTTTAATATGTATAATGCTGTTTACAAATTTCAGGTTTTCTAATGAAATTAAAATAAATTTATTCTGAATCTCTGCTAGAATAACTATAGAATTTCTCAGTGAATTCTGGCCTATTAAACTGAAGCTCTTGAAAAGTACTAAAGTGTTGGAAAAAAACACAAGAGTGTTTATTTTCTTTTATACCCAATGACAGCATGCACTGTTAAGTTCAGAATAGCAGATGCTAAGAACCTTCCAGTTGTGGCTGGTTACTGTGCAACACAGCTGACTGCCTGCTACACAGCTGCACTCTGAGGGAAGGCTCCAACTCACAGTGAAAGAAGAGCCAGAATAGGGAAAATTCTAAAAGTGATTTGACTTTTTAAAATTGCTCTTTTTTGGGGGGGAGGAGGGTTAGTGTGAGAAAACATATCTTCAGCTCATGTTTATAAAAAGAGATCCAGAATTCTTAAAAAACAAAACCAAACTATCACAGCTCTTGGAAAGGCTAAGATTCTACATTTTGGAATATCATTTTGACATGGAGCTTTCAAAGGTACTAAAGCAACACAGAGAGGAAAGACAAGAAAAACTTTATATAAATAATGTCCTGTATATAATTTACCAAAATGTATAGGAAGATTTGGGTAACAGATTGGCACTAATACCTTCCCCTCCCAACTGAAAGAAGAGAAGGAAAATATTTGTCATTCTTACTTGGCAATAGCAATCTAGGAAGGACAGCTCATCAATCAAAATCCAAAATCCAGAGTTGAATGAACATAAATTTCTAATGTGATTTTAAAAACACTTTTACCTCATAAATATTTCTCCATTTCAGATGGACTTTAAAAAAATCACTTAAAACAGTAACAGATAGGTCAGTCTATTATATATTTTCAGCTTCAGGAATGATCATTCTTAAGAAAAAAAGTAAACAGTTCAATTGCTGACACCAATATTAATAAATGGGCTAGAGTAAAGCAATGCCAGGTAGGTTTTTCAATTTTGATAATATTTTCTCCATGATATTTATCATGTTTGCTTATGTTTGAAAAGTCAAGTACTGCCATTTCCAAGGCTCCTTGGCTGTTAGTCAGAGTCCTAGCAGTGCTGTGGTATAAGCATTGGACTGCTAATCACAAGGTCAGCAGCTCAAACCTACCAGCCACTTGGAGGGAGAGAGATGAGGCTGTCTGTTCTCATTAAGATTTACAGTCTCAGAAACTTTAAGGAGCAGTTCTACTCTGACCTATAGGGTGACTATAAGTCAGTATTGAATTGATGGCAGTGGATTTGGCTGCTAGTAAATCGTTTCATGATAGTTGTAAGAGGGCTTCAATATTCAAACTTTCAAAGACATACAGTTGGATGATACATTAACAAAAAAGCTTCACTGCAGCCCTTTCCCTGTTTTACAGCTGCCAGTAGCAGCAGAAGAGTGCAAGAATTCAGACCATATGCTGTTCTATGACCACTACACAACACTCAGCTTCTAACAGCCACAGGATACAATATAAATGAAATTGGGGCACATGTATAAAAAGCAATAATTCCTATTCTTTGTTAAAATATCATTTTTATGATATTTTACATAAAATATTTTACATAAAATAAAATTTTACATAAAAAGAGTGATAGGTTACAGAGTAAATACTGGTTTAGAAACATATTTTTGAGAAAGTAGTGGAGAGTGAGGTAAAAATCAAATGGAAAAAACATACTTGTGCTGAACCATAATTAAGACTCCACAGAAATATTTAAGAACCATAATACTTAAAGAATTCTGTTGCCATGTATAATGCAATTGAGATGATATGATGGTTAAGGTGTGTGTCAAATTGGTTGGGCCATGATTCTCAATGGTTTGGTTGTTATCCCCCATCATGTTAACTTATATAATCATCTCCACGATGAGATCTGATATGAGCAGCCAATCAATTAAAAGGGATCTTCCTAGGGAGTGTGGCCTGTATCTAATATAAATAGATGTTACGGCAAATCTCTCTAGCTTTTTGCTAGATCTGGATCTTGCAGCTAGCTTATCATCATCTGACCTCTGATTCGTTGGATTTGAACCAATGGCCTGCCATATTGCCTGACAATCCTAGCAATTATTAGCCTCTGCAGCCTGCCATCTTACCTGTTGACCTTGGATTCATTCACTTCTGCAGTCAGTAACCTGCTGTCTGACCTGATGATCTTGGGTTCATGTGCCCCAGCAGTTACATGAATCAGGAAAAGTCTTCAGCTTGACATTTGACACAAGGACTTGGATCTTGCCAGCATTTGTAACAATGGAAAAATTTCCATGGGATAAATCTCTCTATGTGAAGAAGCTTCAAAAAGTTCATGGGAAAATTCTATAATCTTTTAATTCCATTAAGTTTTTTAAGTCTCTCTCTCTCTCTTTCTCTCTCTCTCTCTCTCTCTCTCTCTCT
>NW_006408886.1:581247-590174 GCF_000296735.1 Chrysochloris asiatica | reverse complement strand
GGCATCATTGATGGCATTGAGTGTGGCAGCGGTAATGAGGTTGGCCCAGGAGCGGACATTGTTTCGTTCTGCTGTGCATGGGGTCGCTATGAGTCGGTTCTGACTCGATGGCACCTGACAACAACAACAACAATTCATGACAATATTAATACACAAGATGTTACCACAAGTAGATCAAGTGTTGGTGAGAAGCAAAGCTTCAGCACTTTTGTCAGGATGACAACTGGGGAAGGAAAGAGATGAGCTCAGGAATTTCAAAGTCACAGTTCAAGCACCATACAAATTCCACTTACGCCCTGAAAGAAAGCCTGATTTCTTGCAGTAATAAAGATGATGTTGCCAAAAAACAAACCCAGAGTCTTATTGTAAAAGAGGTTGACTTATACCACCAGTTGCATTCCCAAACTCAAATGATATCTGAAGTTAAAGTGAGGGCATTGATTGGGAAGAAAATGGATGCTGAAACTTGGGATGCGGATGTATGGACATTCTCAGAAAGCTGAGAATGCTGAATTCCTACATTTAAATGAATCATTCCTGCAAAAAGAACCTGTCCTCTTAGCCTCATGTGAAGATATTAACCCATGTGGGCCTGATGAGTCAGTGTCTAACATATCATCTGGCGCTGCTCCTGAGGCAGATGCCTTACAAGATATACTGAATATTCCCAGGAAATATCCCCACTGCCCATTAAGTCCCAATAAGCCTCAAAAGGTGAAGTACAAATTATTACCCAGGAAGAGGTAAGCTACACTCCAAAAGAACTGCTTGATTTTTCTAATATGTCCAAATAGAAGCCTGAAGAATATGTGTGGGAATGGCTATTAAGGTTGTGGGATAATGGTGCAAAGAATATAAAGTTGAATTAGTCTGAGTTTATTCATATGGATCCACTAAGCACAGACCCTTTATTCAGTGTTTCATCTTGAGCAAGTAGAAAAGATTCTGTTTATTAGTTTCTTTCACTGAAGCATGGATTGCAAAGTTACCTAAACAAAACCAAGTTGAAATAGCATACCTGGCTTGGTAATACTGTAGAAAAAGGCATCCAAAGACAGGACAATTAGCATGTTAAAGTAGATTTATCAGGTTGGACACTGTGATAGTTAAGGTTTTGTGATTAAGATAGGATTTGCAGTGGTTTACAATTAAAACAGTAATCCCCCATAATGAGATCTACTATGAGCAGCCAATCAATTGAAAGGAAGTTTCTTCAGTGGCTGTGGCCTGCTTCCAATATATTGAACACTCAGGAAAAGCTTGCTTGCTTTCTGCTGAGTCTGAATTCTGCATCTGGCTCATCATCCAACCTCTGGTTCTTTGGACTTGAGTTAGTGTCTTGCTCTATTACCTGATGATTCTAAGAGGTGTCAGCAGCCAGACATCTTACCTGTTGGACTTGCCTTCTGACTGGGAAATCTTAGCTCATCAGCCTTGCAGTTATATGAGTCAGAAGTCTCCAGTATGACATCTTACCAACAGATTTGGGATTTGCCTAGCTTGTGTGAGCTATTTCCTTGATATAAACCTCTTTTCTATATACTTATATAAACTTCATTGGTTTTGCTTCTCTAGGCAGAGGCCTACATGATTTTACTGAATATTTCCAGGAAACATCTCCACCAATTATTGCTTCTAGGCCTATAACTAGACTTATGTTCCAAAAAGATAAAGTACAAATTGTGACCCAGGAAGAAGTACACAACACTCCGAAAGAACTGCTTGATTTTTCTAATATATACAAGCAGAAATTGAGAATATGTGTGGCAATGACTACTAAGGGTGTGGGATAATGGTACAAAGAACATAGGTTGGATCAGATTGAATTTGATATGGGCCCACTAAGCACAGATTCTTCATCTAATGTTTCAGCTTGAGTGGCCAGAAAAGGATCTAATACTTTTTGGTTGGCTCATTGATTGCATGGTAGCCCAGAACACATCAAGTTTAAGTACTAGACCTGCCTTGGCAATCTGTAGAAGACAGTATCCAAAGGCTTTTGGAAATTGGCATGTTACTGTAGATTTATTAGGACAGAACCATAAACCCACAAATGGAGTACCTAGAGGACAGACATTTTACACAGTGAGGAACAAATCTGTAAAGGGAGTCTCAACCTCTTGGAAGACTGTTGTGATTGCTACTTTATGTAAGTCAGATTTGAGAGTGGGAAATGACCTACTTGAATTAATATACCTTACTATAAAGGGCTGATTGGACCCTGTGGTTGTTATTGTTATGTGCTGTGGAGTCAGCTCCGACTCATAGGAGTGAATTGGCAGCATTTAACTGATAAAAACAAGTTGGACACAGTTATTGTAATGGATAACAGAATCAAAGTAGTAATCAGAATAGTTTGACTTGTATAGACTTATGGCATTAGCTACTTAGGCAGGATGTTCTTAGGAGTAAAATAGATGGGAAACATACTATTTACTTGATCTGTACAAGTGGAAGAATTCTAGGTCAAGTGAATGGCAGTCTAACTTGAATTGCCAGAATAGAGTTTGGCCTCTCAATCAATTCCCAAACCAAAGTCTGTTTACAGACTATATATATATATACATACAGTTTACATATGTATATATGAAAGAGTTTTAGATCAGTGAATGAAGGGGAGGCCAGGTCCCCTTGAGGAAGGATCGCACTACATCGCCAAAATGTTATATTGTTAGTTTTTCTCCCAGCCTTCCCCAAAGTGACATATGGCCTTTAACAAGAGTGATTATTCAGATGATTCCCACCCCTTCCATACACAGAGTAGACAGGGATTGGCAACTTGGATATTGGCTACCTAAAATGGGGGGAGGGACAACAAAGGCAAGAAGTGACTGGTTTACAAACTTTCAAGAGGGAGCCTAGATCCAGAGGGCATGGAGGAAGGTAGAATCTCCACTGAGTAGTATCCAATCTGTCTGGGCGGGACTGATGAAAGGAGATGCGTATAGATCTCTTATGACACAATAGTGAATAATTGTTATCAGGACTGATTGTGAGAGTTGGAAATGTAAAGGCAGACGTTTTGTAGCAAAAGGAGGGGAGTGGTTGACTTTGCAGTCCAGGAACAGAGGTCCCTGGGACCATCAAGCAAGAAGAGTGGAGAGTTGGATCTTACCCAGAGAAGCAGTGACGCCAGAGATGGAGGCAGAGACGATGATGTGGAGAGATGGAGAGGCTGGGGACTCTAGACCCAGAGAGGGAGAGGGGCTGTGTGCTGACAACCACAGGACAGGCTTTCAGGGTATACCTTTGGTTGGTTGATGATGCATGGAGGGGATTATAATCATGGCAATGAAATGATATATGATAGGATGAATGTAAAGCTAATGTTCTCCCATGTAAACTATCACATAATTCACAGTAAAACATTTTTTTTTAAAGTGATTATTCATTGGGGAAAAGGAAATGATTAGACTTTTCAGGGAGTACTGGATACTGGCTCTGAATTGAAACTAATTCCAAGAGACCAAGTACATCATTGTGGTCCACCAGTCAGGGTGGGGGCATATGGATGTCAAGTTATGAATGGAGTCTTAGCTAAGGTACATTTCAGAGTGGGACCTTTGTATCCTTGAACTCATTCTGTAGTGATGTCCCCAGTTCCAGAATGTATAATTGGAATAGACATACTCAGCAACTGACAAAACCCTCATATTGGATCCCTAACATGTGGAATAAAGGCTATTATGGTAGGAAAACCAACTGAAAGACATTAGAACTACCTCTACCTAGGAAAATAGTAAACCCAAAGCAATACCGCATTCCTTGAGAGACTGATGACATCAGTGTCACCATCAAGGACTTGAAGGATACAGGAGTGGTGATTCCCACCATAAGCCCATTATCACATCTATTTGGCCTGTGTAAAAAATACAGATGGCACCAGGGAGCCATCAAGGCAAGCAATCAAGTCCCTTTAGGGCAAACCCCCTTCTACGACTGAAACTCAAAGTGAACACATGAGCAGGCATATAAGCTTGCTGGTGACCACATTTATCTACTGGTGAGTGGAAGAGGGAGAAAGGCAGCAATGAAGAAATGGGCTGAGTTCAACCACGTTCCAAAGACACCTGTTGACCTGATGAGAGAGAGAAGAGGATGGGCTGGTTGGTCCAAAAGTGTCGTGAGACCTTGGGATGCCTGAGACCAGGAACAAGGACATAACCATGGAAGGCTAGCGCTGAAAGCAAAGCATCCAGCTGACTTGAAGTGAGGAGAGATGCACAAGAATGTCCAAACTTGCAAAGAGTACCCATTTGACCTAGCTAGCCTCCATGGTTTGATGATCAGAACATGACTAAAGGAAGATAAAAAAAAAATTTTATAAAGGAAACAAGTGTAAATTGCTACAATTTGATGAACCTGACCTATACCTATGGATGTAGTGGCTTAAAATACCAACTGAAAAGAAAGGAGTCTTCACATCAAGGATCAATCCTTTCCACTCTGTACATAGAGTTGATAGGGATGGGCAACTTAGACATTGGCAACCTAATATGAGGGAGCAATAAAGGCACAAAGTGACTGGCTTATTAGTTTTCAAGAGAGAGTTTAAGAGTGTTCAGGGAAATGTAGAGTCCCCACTGAAGAGTTTTCATTTTGTCTAGACAGGTCTGTTGAAAAGAGATGGGGATAACATTTTTATGATTCAATAGTGAGTAATTGTTACCATGACTAATTGTGACTGTCACAACTGTAAAGGTAGAAGTTTTGTAACAAAAAGGAGGGAGTGGTTAATCTTACAGTCCAGGAACAGAGAACCCTAGGACCATAAAGGGAGAAGAGCATGAGTGGAATGTGGGACCCTATCCAAAGAGGCAGACAGGCACTAGAGATGGAAGTAGAGATGAGGACATGGAGAGAGAGAGAGAGAGAGCAGCTGAGGACTCTAGACTCATGGAAAGAGAAAGACTGAGTGCTGGCATCCAGGAGGCAGGCTTACAGAAATTATTATGCATTATTATGTATTCCTCAGTGTTTTTGTGTACCTCACCCGCCCCTCAAAACAAACAAACAAACAAACAAACAAAAAAAACAACAGAGAGAATGGAAGCAAATAATGTTGAATGATGATGCACAGAAGAGATTATAATTGTTGCAATGAAACGATGAGTGTAAAACCGATGTTCTCCTATTACTCAATTCACAATAAAAACTTGAAAAAAAAAAAAAAAACAGAAATAAACTATTTTTTCTTTAATGGGAAAAAAACAACAAAAAAAAAACAGATGGATCTTGGAGAATGATAGTGTATCGTTGTAAACTTAACGAGGTGGTGGCCCCAATTGCAACTGCTGCCCCAGATGTGGTATCATTGCTCGAGCAAATTAATATATCCCCTGGTATTTGGTATGTAGCTATTGAGCTGGCCAATGCCTTTTTCTCAATTCTGCTTTTGAACAATCACCACCAGAAGCAGATTGCCTTCAGCTGGCAAGGCAAACAATGTGCCTGCACTGTCTTACCACAGAGGTATATCAACTCTCCAGCACTATGTCATAATTTAGTACGAAGAGAAATTTTCTTTTCCATGTCACAAGACATCACACTGGTCCATTACTTTGTTGACATTATGAATATTGGACCTAATAAGGAATATGTATCAATGACTCTAGACTTATTGGTAAAACATTTACATGCTTGTTGTTGTTAAGTGCCATCGAGTCAGTTTTAACCCACAGCAAACCTGTATAGGTTTTCCGAGGTTTCAGGTGAGCTTGAACTGCCAATTTGGTGTTCAAAGTGATTTTTCGGTCCAGGGCATTACCCCACAGCACCACACCACAACTCTGTCTACCTGCTAAAGGGTAGAAAATCAACCCAATAAAAAATTCAGTTGCCTTCCACCTCAGTAAAATGTCTAGGGATTCAGTGGTGTGGGGCATGTCAAGACAGTCCTACTACAAAAAAAAAAAAAAAAAAAAGATAGTCCTACTAAAGTAAAGGAGAAGTTATTGCATCGGACCCATTCTACAACCAAAACACAAGTCCACAAGAGCCAAAATATGACCTTCAACACATCTCATCTGAATTTAGAGATTATTATTCAGATTTGATGCATTACACACTAATGACCAAAGACCACAGAGTTGTGGAATGATATCAAGAACATTATACAGAAAGGTCATTAAGACAAGAATGATGGAAAAAAACCTAAAACGGATGTCAGAAGAGACTATGAAACTTGTTCTCCAGCATATAGATGCTAAAGCAGATGAAAGAAATGAGGAGGAAAAAGAGCTGAACAGAAAATTTTAAAGGGCAGATAGAGAAGGTAAAGTCAAGTATTATAATGAATTGTGCAAAGACCTGGAGTTAGAACACCAAAAGGGAAGAATATATTTGGCATTTCTCAAGCTGAAAGAGCTGAAGAAAAAATCCAAGCCTCAATTTGAAATATTGAAGGGTTCCATGGGAAAAATATTGAATGATGCTGCAAACATTCAAAGATGCAAGGAATATACAAAAAATAATTGGTCAATGTGCAACCAGTTGAAGAGCTAGCATATGATCAAGAACCTATAGTATTGAAAGAATAAGTTCAAGCAGCACTGAATACTTTGTTGAAAAATAAGGCTCCAGGAATTCATGGGATACAAATTGAAATGTTTCAACAATCTGATGCAACACTAGATGCGCTTTCTCATCTATGCCAAGAAATCTGGAAGACAGCTATCTGACTAAGTGATTGGAAAAGACCCCTATTTGTGCCCATTCCAAAGATAGATGTCCCAACAAAACACAGAAATCATGGAACAATATCATTAATACCATAAGATCACATGCAAATAAGATTTTGCTGCAGACAATGCAAAAACAGCTACCGTAGTACATTGACAGGGAACTCCTAGAAATTCAAGCCAGATTCAGAAGAGGATATGGAACAGTGGATATCATTGCTGGTGGCAAATAGATACTGACTGCAAGCAGAGAATACTAGAAAGAGGCCTACTTGTACTTTATTGACTACGCAAAGGCATTTGTGTGGATAATAACAAACTATGGATAACGTTGTGAAAAATGGTTATTCTAGAGCAATTAATTGTGCTCATGAAGAAATTGTACACAGACCACAAGGCAGGCATTTGAATAGAACAAG
The DNA here is from genome assembly GCF_000296735.1 of Chrysochloris asiatica. Taxonomy (NCBI): domain Eukaryota; kingdom Metazoa; phylum Chordata; class Mammalia; order Afrosoricida; family Chrysochloridae; genus Chrysochloris; species Chrysochloris asiatica. The sequence goes on along the minus strand of NW_006408886.1, from coordinate 583,075 downwards.
AGGATACTGAATCAGTATGAATTGCACTAAAGAACACAAAAATCCTCACAACTGGAACAAAAAATAACATCATGATAAATGGAGAAAAGATTGAAGTTGTCAAAGACTTCATTTTGCTTGGATTCATAATCACTACTTATGGAAGCAGCAGTGAATAAATGAAGTGGCAATTTGCATTAGGAAAATCTGCTACAAAAGATCTCTTTGAAGTGTTCAAGAGCAAACATGTGAGTATGAAATCTAAGGTGCAGTTGACCAAAGTCATGCCATTTTTCAATCCTGAATTTGAATAGTGCATGTGAAAGTTGGACAATGAATAAGGAAGATTATAGAAGACTCAATGTATTTTAGTTATGGTGATGGAGAAGACAACTGAAAGTACCATGGACTGCCAGAAGAACAAGCAAATCTCTGTTGGAAGAAGTAAAGCCAAAATGATCCTTAAAATGAGAATGATGAGACTCTATCTCTCATACTTTGGACATATTATCAGGAAGGACCTGTCCCTGGAGAAAGACATCATGCTTGGAAACCTGGAGGGTCAGTGAGAAAGAAGATCCACAATACAATACATTGAAACAGTGGCAGGAACAATGTGCTGAAACATAAAAATTGTGAAGACGATGCATATGATCAGGCAGTGTTTTGTTCTATTGTGCATAGGGTCACTATTAGATGAATTGAATAGACAGCACCTAACAACAACTGCTGTTCTTGTTAAGTGCCATAGAGTCAGTTCCGACACATAGTGAGTGACCTGTATAGGGTTTCCGAGGAGTGACTGGTGAGCTTGAACTACCGACCTTGCAGTTCAAACTGACCTTGCAGTCCAGAGCACTAATCCACAGCACCACACCAGGATTCCTTAACAATTACCAAGAGGAAATAAGATTGACATTACATAATGACGATAAGAAGAATATGTGTAGAATCCATGAGATTCCTGAGGCTGTCTCTTAGTACTACCATGGCCTGTGAGTAAGTCAGTGGTAAACAACTGCAAACCATTTCTGATGACTACTATTAGCCAAGACTCTTCAGGAATGAAGGTTTTGGTCACCCCACTAGGTGAAGAACCATGATCAGCTAAGGTGCTTGCTGAGGGCAAAGGGAATAAGGGATGGAAAAAGGTACTTTTAAATACCAACTATGGCTACATGACCAGATGCAGAAACAAGGACTGTAATTAATGGTTATACCTTTTCCCTTGTATGTGTGCATTAAATATTTCTCTCTTGTTCACTTATAAAATATTATATGTAAATGGGTTTGGTACATCCTTGGTTGTACATGTATTAGTTGTATCATGCTAGATGCAAGTATGACTTTATAATTTTCTTTATTTAGAGATTTTGTATGGTATAAGGTGACATTTACAGGTGCCAGCAGATAAGTGTTGGACAGTGATAGATAAGTTTTTGTGTCAACTTGACTGGGCCAGGATTCCCAGTGGTATGGCAGTTCAGAATTTGTAATCACCCATGATGAGATCTGCTATGAGCAGCCAATCCTAGGGGGTGTGCTCTGCCTCCAATATATTTTAACACTCAGGAAAAACTTGCTTGCTTTCTGCTGGATCTGGATTCTGCATCTGGCTCATCATCCTTGAGCCAGTGGCCTGTTCTATTGCCTGCTGATCTTGAGAGTTGTCTCCATGGGCTTGGAACTTATCACCTCTACAACTGTGTTAAGCCATTTCCTTAAGATCTATGTGTATATATATGTATATATTGTCATTGTTGTTGTTGTTGTTGTTGTTGTCAGGTGCCATCGAGTCGGAACCGACTCATAGCGACTCCATGCACAGCAGAACGAAACAATGTTCGAT
>NW_006408886.1:564183-579667 GCF_000296735.1 Chrysochloris asiatica | reverse complement strand
ATTCTGCATCATTCAATAATTTGCCCAGTGAATCTTTCAATAGCGAAAGTCGAGGCTTGAATTTTTTCTTCATTGTTGTTAGGTGCTGTATAATTGGTTTTGACTTATAGATAGCGACCCTATCCACAACAAAACACTTCCCTGTCCTGCACCATCCTCACAATTGCTGATATGCTTGAGCCCATTGCTGCTATGTCAATCCATCTCACTGGGAGTCTTCCTCTGTTTTGCTGATCCTCCACTTTACCAAGTATGATGTCTCTTTCCATGGACTGGTCTCTTCTGATAACATGTCCAAAGTATGAGAGATGAGGTCTTGCCATTCTGTCTTCTAAAGAGAATTCTGGCTGTACTTGTTCCAACACAGATTTGTTTGTTCTTCTGGCAGTCTATATTTCTTTTAATATTCTTCTCCAACACCATCATTCAAAGGCCATAATTTCTTATATGTTGTTGTTATTGTTAGGTGCCATTGAGTCAGAACTGACTCATAGTGACCCCATGCACAGCAGAACGAAACAATGTCTGATCCCGGGCCAACCTCACTATCGCTGCCACGTTTGAATCCATCAATGCTGCCACCTGGCCAATCCATTTAGTTGGGAGTCTTCCTCTTTTTCTCTGACCCTCCATCTTACCAAGCATGATGACTGTTCCCTCCTGACAATATGTCCAAAGTATGAGAGATGAAGTTTGGCCATGTTGGCCTCTAAGGAGCACTCTGGCTGCACTTCTTCCAAAACAGATCTATTGGTTCTTTTGGCAGTCCATGGCACTTTTAGTATTCTCCTCCAACACCATAATTCAAAGGCATCAATTCTTCTATGATCTTCCTTATTCACTGTCCAGCTTTCGTATCCATGTGAGGTTACTGAAAATACCATGACTTGGGTCAGGTGCACCTTAGTCCTCAAGCTGACATGTTTGCTCTTCAATACTTTAAAAAGTTCCTGTGCAGCAGATTTGCCTAATGCAGTACGTCGTCTGATCTCTTGACTGTTGCTTCCATGAGTGTTGATAGTTGATCCAAGAAGAATGAAGTCCTTGATAACTTCAATTTTTCTTCCATTGATAAGAATGTTGTTTACTGGTCCAGTGGTGAGGATTTTTGTTTTCTTGACATTGAGATGTAATCCATACTGATGCTCTTCATCAGTAAATGTTTTAAGTCCTCTTCACTTTCAGCAAGCAAAGTTATATTATCTGCATGTCACAGGTAGTCTTCCTTATTTACTGTCCAACTTTCACATGCATATGAAACTACTGAAAGTACCATGGCTTGGGTAAGGGACACCTTAATCCTCAAACTGTTATTTTTGCCCTTGAACACTTTAAAGAGGTTTTGTGCAGCAGATTTGCCTAATGCAATACATCATTTTATTTCTTGACAGCTGCTTCCATGAGTGTTGATAGTGGATCCAAACAAAATGAAGTCTTTGACAGTTTCAATCTTTTCTCCATTTATCATGTCATTAATTTATCGTTCAGTGGTTAGGACTTTTTTTCTTTGCATGGAAGTACAACCTATAGTGAAGGCTGTGGTCTTTGATCTTCATCAGTATTTTAAGTCCTCTTCATTTTCAGCAAGCAAAGTTGTGTCATTTGCATGAGTCTTCCTCCAATGCTGATGCCATACTTTTCTTCAAGTAATCTAGCTTCTCAGATTATTTGCTCAGCATACAGATTGAATAAGTGTGGTCAAAGGATATAATACCAGTGCATACCTTTCCTGATTTAGGAGTACTGATGTGACCCTGTAAGATAAGCTCTGGGCTGCTAACCACAGGCTGGTGGTTCAAACCCACCAGTCACTCCTCAGAAACCTTATACAGGACTGCTATGAGACAGAACTGACTCAATGGCATATAACAAGAAGTATTCCCTTGTTCTGATCAAATGACTGCTTCTTAGTCTATGTACAGGTTCCCCATAACACGATATATATACATGTATTGTTGCAGCTATATATTGGACTCTTGTCCAGTGCTTTAAGATAAGCACTGGACCAAAAGTTCGACTTGAACTGCAAGGTTGGGGTTCAAACTCACCAGCCATTTCTTAGGAACCTTACATAGGGTCACTATGAGTTGTAACCGACTCAACAAGTAACAATTACATATATTTAATAATTGAGAATATTAGACACCCATTTCTGTTCACTTGGAGATAGAATGTATTTGATTATTATTACTCACAGAAATTTGATACACACTATGCATGTTGTATCTGGTAGTATATGAATTTGTCTTTGGAATAACTATGTAGAAGACTTGACAGCAATAGAGTTTTCTCTTTTTTTTATGTTGTGGGTAAGTGCCGTTGAGTCAGTTTCGACTCATAGTGACCCTGTATAAAGTTTCCAAAGAGCAGCTGGTGAGTTTAAACTGTTGACCTTGCAATCTAGTGTTTTAGGCCACAGTGCCATACCAGGACTCATGTAGAACCCATTTTATTATACAAATTTATAAATCTCTAAGGATCTGGTTAATTAGTTGGAGTTCCTAGGTGATACTAACGGTTAAGACACTTAACTGCTAACTCAAAGGTTGGACATTCCAGTCAACCCAGAAGCATTCAGAAGAAATGCATGATGATTACTTAAAAAAATCAGTCACTGAAAACCCTCTGTTAGCACAGTTCTACTCTGACATAATGAGGTCACCAGAATGTACTTGGTTGAGGATTCCTCAGTCTGATTCCTCAGTGACATTAAATGCCAATCAGTTTTTAAAAACTTTTTATTGGGAATTGAGTGAAGGTTTACAAAACAGGTTATCAGTTTTATGTTCAACTAATCATAAATTTTAATAATGGCAATCCCATCAGTGTAACACCACTTATCTCCTTTTTTCTGTATCTTTCTTCTTTATATTTGTTTACATTCTTCCTTCTTTCCCAACCCTTCTGATCTTAATCTTGAATGGTTGATTCTATGGTATGCATACCTCACTAGTGCTATTGTTCTCTCTAAATACTTAGCTATTGCTTGGCTGAAAATTGAGCCAAGAGGGTGAATTCACTTCTAGACTTTAAGGGTGACCAAGGGTCATAAAATCTCAGGATTCCACTAGTCCTTATCTGACTAGTAAGGCTGGTGCTTTTTATGATTTTGAGTTTTTATCCATATCGTCTCCCACTCTATCCAGGATCACTGTATGTGACACCTCTCAGAATAGTTGCTGGTTTTAGCCAGGCACCATCTAGTTCTACTCGCAGGCTAATAGAGATTGATGTTCATGTGGTCCACTAGTACTTTGGACTAATTGTTTCAAGCATTTTCAATTTCATCATTCTTATTTTCTCATCAAGGAGAGACTAATTGTTGCAACTTAGACAGTCACTCAAGAGCTTTTAAGATCTTAGTCACTACTCATTAAAGTAGTATGTAGAACATTGTCTTTATGGACTATGTTATGTCAATTGACCATGCTGTTTCCCAAGACTATGGTCCTGAACCCTTAGGCCCAGCAACTCATCCCTCAGGTGTTTGATAATGTCTAAGCGTAGTGGTTACGAATTGGGCTGCGAACCATAAGGTCAGCAGTTCGAAACTACCAGCTGCTCCGCGGGAGAAAGATGAGGCTTTCTACTCCCGTAAGGATTTACACCCTCGGAAACCCTGTACAGGGTCGCTATGGGTCGGAACCGACTCGACGGCACTTAACAACAACAACAACAAAGAAGTTTTTCATAACTTTGTCCCTTATATGCTCCATCACATTCACAGATGTTTACAGAGGATATCATGTTTGGTAAGGTGGAGGGTCAGAGAAAAAGAGGAACACCCCCAGTGAGATGGATTGGCAAAGTGGCAGCATCAATGGGCTCAAGCGTGGCAACAATTGTGAGGTTGACCCAGGATTGGGCACTGTTTCATTCTGTTGTGCATAGGGTTGCTATGAGTCAGTATCGACTCGATGGCACCTAACAACAACACAGCAAATGTATAAATATCCTCTGCTCAACCTATGTATATTTGTGGGTATACTTCCACTCCCTCTCCCACACCCTTTCAGCCTGTGTATCTATCCTGAATATTTACCTCTGTTCCCTTCAACTGTTATACTCCACCCCATCTCTTCCCTGCCTTTATTATTCTGCCAACTTCCCTCTATAGTTGTCTATTGCCTTCCCTGTCACTTAAATTAACACGTCTCCATGGCATTTAACAACAACCTTCTAATTAATAAATTCCTGCCCTTAACTAATCAATTTTGTTGTTGTTGTCCTTGGTTAAGACTAGAATACAGAAAGGAACCAACTGATTATTTAGAATCTCCTTTCCAAGAGATCTGTCTCTTAAAGGGGTAAAAACTAGTCAGTGTTTTATTATCCACTTCATTTTGGAGGTCTTGGGCATAGCTGGAGAATGTAAGTACTAGTCAGTCAGTTCTAACTCATAGCAACTCTGTATGGGATTTCTGAGGAGTGGCTGATGAGTTTGAAACACCAACCTTGAAGTTAGCAGTTCAGTGCTTATGCTACAGCAAACAGGACAGTAAAATGAAGTAATAAAATCTAGGCTTAGGCTCCACTTTCCACTTGTTGTTGTTGTTGTTATGTGCCGCGGAGTCGGTTCCGACTCACAGTGACCCTGTATAGGGTTTCCGAGGCTGTAAATCTTTACAGGAGCAGAAAGCCTCATCTTTCTCCTGTGGAACAGCTAGTAGTTTCCAACTGTTGATCTTAAGGTTCGCAGCCCGATTAGTAACCGCTATGCTACCAGAATAAATCACTTAATTTATCTGAAAAACAAACAAACAAAAAAACCAGGAATAATAAAATGTGTGATGCACATTTTGGCTGAGAACCTCAGGTACCACCCAAAATTATATATATATTTTTAATAGCAATGTAAAGTAACTTCAATGTGAAGAAAACAGAAATCCTCACATATAACTCCTCACAATAAATATCATCATGACAAATGGAGAAAAGATTGAAGTTGTCAAAAACTTCATTTTGCTTGGATCCACTGTCAACACTCATGGAAACAGCAGTCAAGAAACCAACTAATGACGTATTGCGTTAGGCAAATCTGCTGCACAAGACCTTTTTATTCAAGAGCAAAGATGTCAGTTTGAGGACTAAGGTGTGCCTGACCCAAGCCATAGTGTTTTCAATGGCCTCTTATGTGAAAGTTGGACAACGAATAGGGAAGACCATAGAATTGATGCATTTGAGTTACGGTGTTTGAGAATATTAAAGGTACCATGTACTGCTAAAAGAACAAACAAATCTGTGTTGGGAGAAGTACAATCAGAATGCTCCTTAGAAGCCAATATGGCCAGGCTTCATCTCTCATATTTTGGACATATGAGCAGAAGGACATCATATTAGGTAAAGTGGAGGATCAGTCTAAAAGAGGGAGACTTCTGAGGAATGGACTGGCCTGGTGGCAGCAACAATGGTCTCAAGTGCAGCAGCAATTGTGAGGATGGTACAGGACATGGTAGTGTTTCGTTCTGTTGTACACAGGGACGGAACCGACTGGATGGCACCTAACAGTAACAACAAACAATACCTGTCTCCTAAGAGGCAGGTACTGAATGGGCTTAACACCTAATTAGTAAATGGTGGCATGAGAATTTGAACCCAGACCTGTCTTAGCTCTTGCTGGCACATTTCTCACTTTGTCAATTCAGGATAAGCAGGTCAGGTGCTCTGTATTTGAATGCTAGCGGGTGCAAAGACGATTCTCTCAAAAGGGACTTTGTCGCTAACTACCACATGTACCTGTCCTGTGCTTTGTGGAAGGACACTCAGCTGGGCCTCAGAGTACCGCGGCAAGGCAGCCCTCCCCCCATCGAGAGGTGGGCTTCTGCGGAAACCCCGTACCAGCAGCGAGTGTGGTAGGCTAGGCCGATGACCCAACAAAGCGACCTATGCGGGGCGGTGGCCCAGTCTGGCCTAGTACTCGCCGCACGCCCTTTGGGCGACACTAGCGCGCCCCCGTCGCAGCGCTCAACTTCCGGGAGCCTCGACTAAGGGAGCGAGCGCGCCGGGCCGGGCGGGGCGAAGGGACACCGGCGCGTACCGCCCTTCCCTACCGTCAGGAGCCTGCGTCCGCCCGCTCGGCCTCGGCTCGCCCCACGCTCACCCGCCCGCCGCCCCGCCTCCTACTGCGCGTGCTCGCCTGCCTGCCCAGCGGCTTCCCGGCTCGCGCCGCGTCCATGTAGCCCCGGAGCCCCGGGAGACTGAGGAGGAGTGGGCGACCACAAGATGGCGGGTACGTGCCCCGGCTCTCCAGCAGCGGCGGCGGCGGCGGCGGCGGCGGTCTTCTCCGCCTCGCCCCGCCCTGCTCTCGGTCGTCGCTACAGTCTGAGTCGGGCCCTGCAGGGGTCCGGTGGCGGGAGGGAAGGTGGGCGCGGGTCGGGGGCTGGGGGTGACTTGAGCGCGTCTTGCGGGACGCTGACCGGGCCTTCCTTGTGTCCCTCCCGCGCAGATCTCTCGCTGCTCCAGGAGGACCTGCCGGAGGACGCAGATGGATGTGAGTGCGGCCTGGGCAGGGCGCGGCTGGAGGGCGCGGCGTGGAGGCCTGGGTGGTTCGCGCACCCAGGGTGGGTGCATTGCCGTTAGGAAGTGGGGCAACCGTGCCGAACGGGGACTGATGTCGCCCACTTGCATCCCCATGTTCGATTTCTGCCCACTGCACCCCTCATGTCGTCCCCGGACCTTCGGGCTGGAAGTTCCCGGCCGTCTTTTTGGAAGGTGAAACTTGTGGAGCAGTAATTCAAAATGGGAATTTGGAGTGTAATTTTTGCCTTTGAGTGTCGTCTGCTAACCCCCCTACCCCACCCCTCCCCACCCCATACCACTAGTGAGGAAGGGAAAGGCTGTAATGAAGGGGAGGTGTGTTTCCTTCGAGTTGAGTTGCTCTCAAATGTTCCTTAGTGCACCCAGTTCTAGGGAAGCCTGGCTGTCCGCTCTGTTTTTAGGTCCATTTTTTAATGTGGTGATTGTTGTTGTTGTTGAGCGCTGTCGAGTCGGTTCCGACCCATAGCGACCCTGCATAGGGTTTCCGAGCTGGAGAGTTTGAACCGCCGACCTTACAGTTCAAACGGCTTTGCAGTCTGGCGTATTAACCTACAGCGCCACACCAGGACTCCAGGTAATGTGGCGATTACTTACCAGTAATTTTGAACTTTTACCAGCTTTTGTATTTTCCTGATACCTATTTGATTTGTGGATTTTGAGATGATTAGAATGTATGGATTTGGTAGGAATTACTAGGTATACAAAGGAGCTCTGGTAGCCTAGTGGTTACAAATTGGGCTGCTAATCTCAAGGTCAGCAGTTCGAAACTACCACCGGTTCCGCGGGAGAAAGATGAGGTTTTCTGCGCCCGTAAAGATTACAGCCTCGGAAACCTTATACAGGGTAGCTATGAGTTGGAATGACTCTACGGCACACAACGACAACAACTAGGTATGCAGAAAATAATTCTTTAATGCAGATATTCAGAATTCACGCAAACCTCTTTCAATATTAAAATTGCAGGTTAATCTTTGAGTAATTGAAGTTTTAAAACAGGTGATTCTTTTATTCAAAAACACCTTTCTGACACTTGTGTCCAGAATGGCGTCAGAAAGTTACAGATTTATTTCTATATTTAGACAGGAATTCTTTATTTTCTATTTCCTTAATCATTATAAGAATGATTTGGGCCCACAAGAGAAAACACTGAAAGAAAACTAAGCAGTTTATTAAAAGAAGTCACAAATTACAGCTAACTTTAAATAATTTGTATTAAATTAAATGTTCAAAAATACAAAAATCAGGTTTTGAAAAGGGTTTTAGGAGTGAAATGCATGCAAAATGTGTTTTTATGTCATGAGATCTGTAAGGTGGTCAAGAAATTGTTCTGAGTTGAAGGGATAACCAATGTAGAATTTATGATTATGTATAGTCCTGGTGTGGCGCTGTGGGTTAATGCGCCAGACTGCAGAGCCATTTTGAACTGCAAGGTCTGCCGTTGAAGCTCACCAGCTGCTCCTCAGAAACCCTGTATAGGGTCACTATGGGTCGGAATTGACTTGACAGCACTTAACGACAACAGAGGAAACTCTGACTAGTGCTGAGATTTACTATAGTAGTAATTCGAAATGGTTGGAGTCTGAAATTGCTGTTTTAAAATACTGTGTAGTTAATCTTTAATCTACTGTGCTTCCCTGTATTCACATTAAGCTAAAATATTAAATTCCTGGTTCTTGTAAACACAGTAAAGGGAATTTAGAATTTAGGAGTTTATTTACATTAAAAGTAACTCTACAAATTTATTTTTAATATAAATAAGCTGTATCCAAGTGTATCTTTTGCTAAGCCTGGATTTTTTTTTTTTTTTTTTTTTAAATAAGTCTCTTAAAGTGAGTAGTACTCATGCTGTGGATAGATTTTATATTTTATTTAATCTTTTACTTTGGGCCATTTAGCTGCTTACTAATTAGGTTAAAATATTTAGGGCAGCTGTTGATTTTGTGAAGGCAGTGGTGGGTTCCATGGTGGAATCCTCTAGTTCCATGTGGGGAGACCATGAGAGACTTGGGTCTGATGTGCACCAAGTGGTTTAGCCCCCAATTGTCTTGGCAGCTAGGATGTTAAGTATGTGAATATGTTTCAGCAGAGCTTCCAGAGTTAAACTAGGAAGAAATGCATGGTGATACACTTCTGAAAATCAGCCAGTGGCAACTATGTGGATCCTAACAGTCTAGCCCCGTTGTGCATAGGATAACCTAAGGCTGATGACTGCCTTGATTTCCAGGTGTTTTGCAATATTAGAATTAAAGAAGTGACTGATTATGTTTTATCTATTCTGGAGCTTCTTGTATTTAGGTTCAAGACATTTTAAATGTGAGGGTTAAGTCAAAAAGTATTGTTACTAGGGTTCCTGTTCATACATATACAGGTTTATTCCAAACAAACTGTGTTTAAACATGTCTCTGTGACTAGTGATTGACTGTAGACAAGTTCCCTCAGCAGTACGCTTCATGAGTTAAAAAAAAAAAAGTAATACTTTTTATGCCATGGAAATGAAACACTTTTAAGATCAGAGTTAATGCCAAATTTTAAACAAAATTCAAGAATAACATCTTCCAAAATCATTGAGGCTATACAACAAGCTTATGGAAATGTTGCCCCACATAAAACAGCAGTTTTTAGATGGATTAAGTATTTTAATTTTAAGGATGGTGGGGAAGACCTCAAAGATGAGCCATTAACCTTGATGAATGAAGAAGCTGTGGCTAATATACAGAATCTGGTGGAAGAAGACTAGAATTACCACTGATACAATAGCTACTAAAGTTGAGAGTTTACATGGTATGACATTTTTAATTTTAAGTGACCTTCTTGGCCTCAGCAAACTTTCAGCTCAAAAGGTGCCAAAAGTGTTGAGTGAAGCAAAGAGGAGCTGGTCTTTCCATTTGTCTTTTAAGCAAGAGTGAAGCCAATGCAGCCAATGTTTTGGAATGAATTATAACTAGTCTTGGATTTACCAATACCATCTAGAGAGCAAAGTCCAATCAAAACAGTGGCTGCCAAGGGGATCTGCTTGGCTAGTTAAATTCAAGGCAGAGAGGTCTGCTCAGAAGGTTATGGTGACTGGTCATCTTGATAGATTTTCTTCAAGGACAAAGGACAATCATGGGAGCTTATTACGAAGAAGTTTTTAAAAAATTGAAAACTGCCTTGGTGAGAAAAAGGCCAGGAAAGTTGTGCTTAGGAATTGTTTTCCATCATGAAAATGTACCTGCTCATTCTTTTAAGAGTAGCCAGAGCTTTCCTAGGATAGTTTTGTTGGGGAACCTTACCCCATTAACTCCTCAGCCCTGATCTTGCTCCTTCAGACATCTTTGTTTCCCAAACTCAAAGAACGTTTAAACGAAGCACAATTTGACCCTTTCAAGGATGCTGAAAATACTGTTTTAATGTGTAAATCGAAGCATGCAGAATTCTTCAAGGTAGGGTTAAGAAATGTAAAGACATAGAGGGAACTATGTCATGAAACAGTAGCTTCACATTTTGATATTTTTGTTTGCCAAGATGTTGTCTTAAAATTGAAAATGCTGAACAAACCATGTGAAATCCCAGCTTCAGTAGTCTACGGTCTTTTTCTACCAGTTTCTGGACTTTGGCCACAGTTGATTTACTTATTGAGATTTATGGTCTAACCTCTCTTGGTTCATCTTTGAAGTCTTCCTAACCTAACCTGAAACACTTGACGCATCCAAAAACATGTTTTATGTGGGACAGCATTCTTTTAAAGTTTTTGCAAAGCTTCGGTGATTTGGGAAGATGTCCACTTGAGTCTTGTTAAAGATATAATATTAGTCCTGACCTCAAAATCATTTTTCCATGACACAAAAATATGTTTTGTTTTTTTTTAAAGGCGCCTTAATGAGACTAAGAGTCCAGGTGTGGCGCTGCAGGTTAATGCATTGGACTGCAATGTCGATTTGAACCACAGGGTTAATGGTTCAAGCTCACCAGCTGCTCCTCAGAAGCCCCATACAGTGTTGCTATGATTTGGAACCAACTCACCGACACTTAACAATAACAACAACAACGAGACTAAGACAGATATATTACTGAGAGAACTTATCTGCAGCTATACAATGATGGCAGAAACATTTAAAACATACTTTGTTTCAAATAAATCTGAGCATGTATGACCTGAAACTCTAGTGATAATACCTTTTGACTTATCCAGGTGCAGTAGTTAATAGTAACAAACAGTTACTATTTGGTGATATCCATCGAAACACTATTTTTAGAACTGTTATGGTAAAGGTCTTTTAGTATATCTCGAAGTGTTTCTTTAATGTTTTTTATGCATAGAAAAGTATACTACATTAACTCATGTTAGAAAGAAACTGTAATTAAGTTTTAACTTTTAGTACAGCATTGGATTTAAAAATGGATTTAACAACTTGTTTGTAATCTAGAGACTGCTGTTATTATACAACATGAATTTCAGAGTGAAAGCAAACCAATGATCCTATTTGAATAGGTACCTCAGCAGTATGATTTAATAGTTGGGTAAACCCATTTAATTTTTATGATTACTTCTATTCCTTAAATAATGGGAGGTTATAAGCAAAAGGAACTCTGGTAGCATAGTGGTTATGAGTCAGGTGCTGCCCTTGAGGTCAGCAGTTCGAAACTACCAGCTGTTCTACAGGAGAAAGCTGTTCTGCTCCTATAAAGATTTACAGCCCCGGAAACCCTATATAAAGTCCCTATGAGTTGACTTTGACTCCAGGGCACGTAACCACCACCACAATAAACAATTGTCTACACTCAGAAAGGTTTTAAATCTCTGTCATCGGGTTTTAAATGTTCAGTTTGATTTAACGTTTAGGCTAATAAAACCAACTAACTCATTGTCATCTAATTGTAGTGACCTTGTATGATTTCTGAGGCTGTGAATCTTTTTTGGAGCAGAAAGTCCCATCTTTCTCCCGTGGAGCAGCTGGTGGGTTTGAACTGCTAACCTTGCAGTTAACAGTCCAGTGTGTATCCTACAGCGCCAGATGGGGGAGATACAGTAAGACTTGAGTTAATCTTACTAAGAATAATTTTCGTTTAAGGATTGTTTAAAATTTAGTTTTTAATCAAAGTAATACATTAAGGACTATTTTAAAAGAATGATTATGTAACAGTAGTTTACAGTAGTTCAGTTGTTTTTTTTTTTTTTTTTTTTTTTTTTTTTTTTTTTTTTTTATTACAGCAGTCCTATGAGAATGTAGGCTGTGGTATTCTAATATTGATAAATAAGGCAAAAGGACTAAATTATTTTCCCACATACCAAGTCTTTTAAGTACCACCCCACAATTTTAGCTCAGGCCTCTTAAATACTATGCTTTCTTAAGTTGCACATTTTACAAAATTGAACACCCAAAGTCTGGCTTCTTTCAGAATGCTGGGATAAAGCACTGGACTGTAAAGTCAGTTTGAACCACAACGTTGCCTGTTCAAGCTCACCAGCCGCTTCTTGGAAACCCTATATGGGGTTGCTGTGAGTCAGAACTGACTTGATGGCATTTAACAACAGCTACAACAACAATATTGCTAAATGGAGCTAACCTAGAGATATAATACACCATATTAGAATGTAACTTATTTAGTCTTTATGACTTTTTTATCCATAACTTCACAGTATGGACTTCTGGTGTGGTACTGTAGGATCAGCACTGGACTAGTAACCACAGGTTGGCAGTTCAAACCCACCAGCTGCTCCTAGGAAGCTCTGTATGGGGCCACAATGAATCTGAACTGACTCAGTGGCACTTAACAGCAACAACTGTGTAGACATATGCTTTCTATTTTTTTGTTTGTTTATACCTACATGTGGAATGGATATTTTAAAAAAATTTCATTTTTTATTGTGAATTAATTGAAGGTTTGCAGACAAGATCATCCATTTTATATTCAACAAATCATTTTGTTTCATCTCAATGATTGGTTTTATCGGTGCAGCAACAGTTATCCTGCTTACTCCCTCTTTTCATTCTACCCTCCTCCCATCCCTTCTCAACTTTGCCTTTAGGTAATTGTTGCCCTTTTGATTTTGAATATTGACCATTCTATGGTGAGTGGATATTTAAGTTTTTAAGAGACTGTCAAACTGTATTCCAATGTGATTGTACCATTTTATATTCCCCCACCAGAGTCCTGGAGTCCTAGTGTGGTGCTATGGGTTAATGCATTGGACTGAAAAGTCAGTTTGAACCACAAGGTCAGCGGTTCAAGCTCACCAGTCTCTTCTTGGAAACCCTATACAGGGTCACTGTGGGTCGGAACCAACCCGACAGCACTTAACAACAGCCAGAGTACTGGCTCTGTAGGATCAGTACTGGACTGTTAACCAAAGCTTTGTGGCTCAAACCCACCAGCTGCTCCTTGTAAACCTTATACAGGATTGGTTTGAACTGACTTGATGGCATTTAACATAACAAGAACAGCAGAAGTGTACAAGAGTTCGAGTTCTACCACATCCTTACCAATGCTTGCTATGGGTAATCTTTTTATTCAGTTATGTGTGATAGTTCATTGTGGTTTGAATTTGCATTTTCTTAATGACTAAGAAAAATGCCGATCACCTTTGCATTTTCTTATTTGCTCTTTGTATTCATATCTTCATTGGTGAGGTGTCTGTTCAGATCTTTTGACTGTGTTTTTGCTGGATTATTATTTGTTTCTATTAAGTTTTGAGAGTTTTAAAAAAGAAAGGTTTCCGGAGAGTCTAGGGATTTTGTTAAAATAAAATGTGATTCAGTATATCTGGTGTGGAAATGCAAATTCTCAGCAGGGTTCAAACCAGGGTAAAGCTATTGGCAGTCTGGATGTGAGTCCTTTTTCAGATATATGATTTACAAATATTTCCATAGCTGGCTTGTTCTTTAATTCTCTTAGCAGTGGAGTTTGAAAAGCAGAATTTTTCAATTTTGATGACGTTCAATTAGCTTTTCACAGATGCCTTTTATTAGCTGAGAAAGTTCCTTTTTATAGTTTGTTGGAAGGGATTTTTTTTAATTTTTATTGTGACGAGTGAAGGTCTAGAGAGCAGAGCATCAGTTTTACATTCAATAAATCACATAGTTTGTTTCATTCATTACAATGATTGCAGTCCCTTTTCTAAAGGTTAACAATATTTATCTTTTTTCACTTTAACTCTTGCACTCCTCCCTTTGTCTCCTGCTACCTTGAATTTTCCTTTGCAAACCTCCATCTGGTATATTGCCTGCCTTGTTACCGTGTGAACCTGTGTATACCCTCGAGTCTGTGAATAATTTACCCTCTCCCCTTGCTTGCTGAAAGCAAAGAGGACTTAAAATACTTACTGATGAAGATCAAAGACCATAGCGTTCTGTATGGACATGTGCACCTCAATACAAAGAAAAAAAAAAAAATCCTCACAACTGGAAAAATAAATAACATCAAGATAAATGGAGAAGATTGAAGTTGTCGAAGATTTCATTTTGCTTGAATGAACAATCAGCACTCATGGAAGTAGCAGTTGGGAAATCTGTGATGTATTATTACATTAAGCAAATCTGCACAAGCCCTTTTTAAAATTGTTCAAGAGCAAAATGTCAGTTTAAGGACTTACCCAAACCTGGTGACCTGGTGTGGCCCTGTGAGATAAAGCATTGGGCCACAAAGTCCATTTGAACCACAAGGCCAGTGGTTCAAACTCACCAGCCACTGCATGGGGTTGTTATGAGTCAGAACTGACTGGACAGTACTTAACAACAACAACTGCCACAACCCAAACCATGGTATTTTCAATAACCTCATATGCATGTGAAAGTTGGACAATGAGTAGAAAGACTGTAGAATTGATACATTTGAGATGTGGTGTTGGAGGAGAATATTAAAAGTATCATGGACTGCCAGAAGAAGAAACAAATCTGTATTGGAAGAAGTACAGTCAGAATGTTTTTTTTCTGTGTCTGTGAGATGATCCTGTGTTTTTCTTTATTAATTTGTGATGAATTACATTGATTTTTTTCGAGTACAGGTATCCCCCACTTTTTGAAAATTCTCTTTATGCTACTTTGCTGTAACAAAATATCTAAACTGTTGTTGTTAGTGCCATTGATGTTAATTCCAACTCATAGATTCCCTGTATAAGGTTTCTAATGCTGTAAATCTTTTTCAGCTTCCTCTTTCTCCCTCAGAGTGGCTGATTGATTTGAACAGCTTGCCTTGTGGTTAACAACCCAATGTGTAACCCACTAGTCCACCAGCACCCCCAAAGACCTACAATAGTTGTTTTCACTAACTGAAAGAAATCTATTGTCACTTTTATGAAAATCTGCAAAAAAGTTAAACTCAGCATCTCAACATCAAGAATGACCCTGCGCCATCCTCAGTGTTTGAGCCCATTATTGGAGCCACTGTGCCAGTCTTATTTCGTTGAGCTTCTTCCTCTTTTATGCAGACCTCTACCAAGAGTGTTGTCCTTCAGGGACTGATCCATCTTATCACAAGTCCAGTATATGTGAGAAAAAGTCTCACTCTCCTCCCTTCTAAGACATTCTAGTTGTACTTCTTTAAAGACAAATTTGTTATTGTATCATTGTTGTTGTTGTTGTTAGGTGCCATCGAGTCGGAACCGACTCATAGCGAACCCATGCACAGCAGAACGAAACAATGTCCGATCCTGGGCCAGCCTCACTACCGCTGCCACACTTGAGTCCATCAATGCGCCCACCTGGCCAATCCATCTTGTTGGGGGTCTTCCTCTTTTTCTCTGACCCTCTGTCTTACCAAGCATGATATCCTTCTCCAACGACTTTTCCCTCCTGACAATATGTCCAAAGTATGAGAGACGAAGTTTGGCCATGTTGGCCTTTAAGGAGCACTCTGGCTGCACTTCTTTCAAAACAGATCTATTGGTTCTTTTGGCAGCCCATGGCACTTTTAGTATTCTCCTCCAACACCATAATTCAAAGGCATGAATTTTTCTACGATCTTCCTT
>NW_006408886.1:561620-562893 GCF_000296735.1 Chrysochloris asiatica | reverse complement strand
TTTAGCATCTCTATGCAGGAGAGCAAGTTTCAGAATCTCTTCTGACATCCGTTTTGACCTTTTCCTTCTTTCTTGTCTTTTTAATGACTTTTTGCTCTCTTCACATATGATGTTCTTGATGTCATCCCACAACTGTTCTGGTCTTCGGTCTTTAGTGTTTAATGTATCAAATCTGTTCTTCAGATGATTTCTAAAGAGAGATCTCTAGAGAGAGATTGTATCATTAGAGCATCACATAATATTTTTATTTGATTGTACTATTGCCTATAGTCAGGGGCTCTGGTAGTATAATGGTTATGAATCGGGCTGTTAACCTCTAGGTCAGCAGGTTGAAATTACCAGCGATTCTGTGGGAGAAAGATGAGGCTTTCTGCTCTCGTAAAGATTTACAGCCTCGGAAACCTTGTGCAGGGTCATTATGAGTCAGAACTGACTCCACGGGTACTGAACAACAGCAATTGTTTATAGTGAGCCACAGTGATTCCTGAATTACAGAAATCGAGACCTAGAGGACCAATTCATCCTTTTTCATTTGAGCATAAGAATAGAGTCATAGTTTCATAGATAAATGTGTAGTGGTGGGAGAGACTAGAATACAATCAGACTTTGTAGATTTAAATACTCTCTTCTTACATTCCAGCTATGGAATTCTGGGTTGGCAGTTCACATCCACTCCTTGGAAATCCCGATACATGGTTACTAGGAGTCCGGACTGTCTCAATGGCACTTAACAACATATATCATCTATATACAAAGGGTCTTTAAAAAGTTAATGGGAAAATTTCAGCTGGGGAGTTTGTGGCAGAAGCAAGAAATCCATTGCTTCCTGGTTTGGGACGCTCAGCTGCTCCAGGAGCCGCCATTTTGTGTGGGAACAAGTGGGGAAAGGATCAGAGCAGCCACGGATGCTTGATAGAGCCTCAGAGATAGAGGTGTGGACATTCTTTTTTTTTGGTATCTTTTCGTTGGTCCCTTGCTGTCTGCGTACCTCCATTCTGGTAAATATAGGGGTGCCTGAGCTAGTGGACACCCCAGCCCCACCCTCAGAGTGTTCTACTACGCATGTACATAGATCTCCTCGAAATTTAAAGAGACAGTTTCCACTTAAAACCAAATGGCTGATAGATACTCAGCCCAAGAGCAGGCCTTGAACTTTTTTGTTTGCTTTTTGTTCTGTTTTTTAACATGGGAAAGAGAACAAGAGAGCTGTAGGGAGGGAAAGAGAGCTCATATTAGGCTACATATATATATTTATTTATTTTTTTAATTAAAA
>NW_006408886.1:533440-534604 GCF_000296735.1 Chrysochloris asiatica | reverse complement strand
AGAAGATAAAACCAAATACTATAATAAAATATGCAATGATTTAGAGTTGGATAACCAAAAGGGAAGAACACGGTCAGCATTTCTTAAGCTGGGGGAACTAAAAAAATTCAAGCCTCGACTTTCCTTATTGAAAGATGATCTCTGGGCAAATTATTGAATGATGCAGAGGGCATCAAGAAAAGATGGAAGGAATAAACAAAGTCATTGTACCAAAAGGAAATGGTTAATGTTCAACCATTTCAAGAGGTACCATATGAACAAGAGACAATGATACTCAAGGAGGAAGTCCAAAATGCATTGAAAGATTTGGCAAAGAACAAGGCACCAGGAATTGATGGCATAGAAATTGAAATCTTTCAAGAAAGTGAGGCGGCACAGGAGGCACTCACTCATCTCTGCCAAGAAATTTGGAAGACAACTATCTCGTCGACTTATTGGAAGAGATCCATATTTGTGCCCATTCCAAAGAGAGATGACCCATCGGAATGTGGAAATCATTGGACAATCTCTTTGATATCTCAAGCGAGTAAAGTTTTGCTCAAGGTAATACAGAAACGGCTACAATCATAAATTGACAGAGAACTTCCAGAGGTTCGAGCTGGATTCAGAAGAGGCCGTGGAATGAGAGATATCATTGCAGATGTCCGATGGATCTTGGCTGAAAGCAGAGTGCGGGGGTTCCTGCCCTCCACGGAGGTTGTGGGACATGAGCGAATATGCGGAAACGTCGGGTGAAGAAATGAATGAATACAACTTGAGAGGCTTTTCAACTTGTGCTGCCCGGCTATGCTCTCTAGCTTCTGCCCTTCTGATTCCTGTTCTCTTTGCTGTCTGCCCTCTGCTCTCTGCTGTCTGTTCTCTCTGCTGTCTGCCCTCTGCCTTCTCCCTCTTGCTCTCTTCTTCTTCCTCCTAGCTCTGCTAGTTCCTTCTGCTTCCTTCTCCTTTCTTTCTTCTTCCTTCTGTTAGCCCAGCCCAGCAAGTCTTTATTTTTTATACTTAAAATTACACAGTACATGCATTGACACTTTTATCTTTTCTTGAATTATTACACAGTTAGTCACAACATTCTTGCACCTGGTCATTAGACAACCTTGACAAAAATACTTCTATTATGTTCAGACTGACCTTCATGTTCTTTCCTAGTATGAGATAAAACTGTTTCTT
>NW_006408886.1:520337-532285 GCF_000296735.1 Chrysochloris asiatica | reverse complement strand
GTTGTCAAGGACTTCATTCTTCTTGGATCAACTATCAACACTCGCGGAAGCAGCAGTCAAGAGCTCAGACAACGTATTACATTGGGCAAATCTGCTGCACAGGAACTTTTTAAAGTATTGAAGAGCAAAGATGTCAGCTTGAGGACTAAGGTGTGCCTGACCCAAGCCATGGAGAAGGATGTCATGTTGGATAAGGTGGAGGGTCAGAGAAAAAGAGGAAGACCCCCAACGAGATGGATTAGCCAGATGACATCATTGATGGTGTCAAGTGTGGCAGCAGTAGTGAGGTTGGCCCAGGATCGGACATTGTTTCTTTCTGCTGTGCATGGGGTCGTTATGAGACGGTTCTGACTTGATGGCACCTGACAACAACAATAACAATGAATTGATTGCTGTCATTATGTTACTTTTTTGGCGGTGCTGTTCGTTCTGTGGTTCTGCTTTCCTTCTTGTGTTGGATTTCTGCCCTTTGAGTTGTTTCAGGTTGGTTTCTTCCTAGTTTCTCTGTTCGCTTGTTCTGCTTGGGAATTAGTTTTTACAATATGTTTTGGAATGTTAACTTACTTTGTGGTTACCTTGTTGTCTACTAGCTTTTCTCTGCATTTAGGATACTCCATTGTAACCTGTAATTTCTCCTGGCATCCCCACCATCTGCGCTTCTGTTGCAGCGTTTGTCCCTTCTTTGACATTGATGTGTTTATGTCCTTCAGATGATATCTCTGCTCCCTTGAGTTTTTTGTTGTAGTCTCGTTCTGTTCTGGACTCTACTCTCTGTTGGCTGTGTTCCAGGTGGTGTTTCCATACCTGTCAATCTCTGTGTGTTGTGTGTTCTTGTTGGTTCTCCATCCACAGAACTCCCTTTAGGATGTTTTGCAATGCGGGGTTGGTTTTGATAAAATCTCTCAAATTCTGTTTATCCTGGAATGTTTTGATCGCACCATCGTATTTGATTGATAGTTTTGCAGGATAGACAATTCTTGATTGAGAGTTTTTTTCTTGCAGTGTTTTGTATATGTCTCCCCATTGCCTTCTTGCCTGCATGGTTTGTTCTGAATAGTCAGAGCCTAATCTAATTTGCTTGCCTTTATATTTCTCTTCTCCCTGGCCGCTTTTAGTATTCTTTCCTTGTCTTTGATTTTGGAGAGCTTGATTATTATATGTTTTAGAGACTTCCTTTTGGGGTCTATCCTTCCTGGGGTACGTTGGGTTTCTTGAATGTTTATCTTCTCATCTTTCAAGATGTTAGGCAAATTTTCTTCCAGAAGCTCTTCAGTTATCTCCTCTGTGGACTTCTCTGATTCTTCTTGTTCCAGAATGCCAATAATTCTTACATTATTCCTCCTTATGTTATCCATCATGAATCTTAGACTCGCTTTACATTGGTTTATCCTTTTAGCTGCTTCCTGTTCTATCTTGGCAGTATTAAGAGATTTGTCTTCCACTGGACATCTGTTTACAGGTTTTGAATTGTTTTCAGTGCCATGTCAATCCTATTTGATTGTTCCTGCAGTACTTTCCTTACTTCTTCCTTATTTTCCTCAACCCCTTTTTGGAGTATTTGAATTTGTTTCCGTATCATTCTTCTGAATTCCCTCTCAGTCATATCCAGAACCCGCTCCTCCTCCTCTATAAAGCCTTTGTCGCTAGCTCATTTGTATCAACTGCTCTCTTTTGCTTTTGGACGTGTTTCAATAATGTTAATAGTTTCTTATTGGTCATGGTTATTATTATATTATTATAATTATTATTAATATGATCAGGTGATAGACTTCCCTCATTGTTTGTAAGGCGTAGCAGGTGTTGTTAGGTCTTATCTAACTGGTGGAGTATTATGGTGTATGCCTATAGCTTGGTTATGTCGCCAAAATTGCTGCTGCTTCTTAGGTGAGGTAGGGAGGAAAAGCTCCCACCTCCATGAAAGATGTGTGATCCAAAGGACCAAAAGCAGATGTCATATAAATGCATAGGCAGAAATCACCCCTTTGGAGCAGAGATGAGGCTTTGGTCAACTTTTTCGTGCTACACCAGCATTGTGTGTGTAAATAGAAGCCTCCAGCAGGGGTGGGAGTGATCCCTCTTTCGGCCCTCTCCTCTAGCCACTGCCGTATAGCTGGGCAGATATATATTGGGGAGTTATTGGGAGAAAGATCGACCACTATTTTTGTCTCTGATTGTCAGTTATCTACATGTGCTCAGCGCCAATCTTGGGATGGGTGAGACCTGTTCTGTTGGGTTTTCAGAGATTGCCTTAGGTGTTTCCTGCCCAGTGAACTCAGGCAGCCGCCCAGCTGTGGGTTGCCTGATTGATAGCTGGGGATTTTAATCTGTTCCCTGGGAGAGAAGTTGCGTGTCCTGCCAGAACAATAGCTGGAAGATCCACGCTGCTACCTCGGAGTAAGGCTGCTTCAGATTTGTGGCAGTGGCGGATGACGTCAAAAAGTCGCCACCCCTCTCCCTCTGTGCCTTGAGTAAATTGTCTCGCCTGATGTCCGTGCTGAGATCTTAAGCTGGGGCAGGGAGATTTTGAGGTGGGGGCGGGTTGTGCCTCTTCTTGCGGTTTTGTTTGTTTAGGTTTATTATTTTGCTGGAAACGCTGCTTTCTTAATGGGCTGAGTTTAGCCCCGCCCTCTAAACTCTGCAGGGGCGGGGTAGTCACCGTAACTCCCACTCTTCCTTGGGCGAGATTTTTAAGATGCCCGCAGTTTCCTCTGTAGTGTGATTTTTAAAAAATGCGAGTTCGGGAGATTGAAGCACTAGGTCTTATGATAGTTGAAGGCTGTGGGTTTGCTATATGAAAGTTTCCTTTGTGAGATCCCCCTCTCTTCTCACTGGAACTTTCCCTACCTGACTCGCCTAGCTGCAGCCGGAAACCAGAAGTTCATTTCGTTTAATTTTTTATCTTTCTTATCATAACAAAATTCCTTTGATTTGTATCATGTAAGTCAATATTTGGGTTTAATAAAAAACCTCTAAAGAGAATAAAAAGGGATGCAGATGGTATAACATTTTTAGGCACTATAAAGCTTGCTTTCTGTATTCTATCTGATTTGTCAAGAATACTCATCACCTATTTTGCAAAATTAAAGCTGATTTGTCTTCAAAATGAAAATAGGAATGGTCTGCTTAAAAAGAGCTAAATTTTCCATTAAAAACTGGACAAAGGACTTAACAAATACTTCATCAAAGAGGATATACAAATGTCAGAGAAATGCAGTGAGGTACCATTTCATTCTCTAGTTTTTATTGAGGAAACTGTGTTGGAGGTGGTATGGGGAAATTGGAACCTTCTATGGAGTCCTCTCACCAGCCTCTCCTCAGAAACCTTATACATTGGTGCTATGAGTCAGAACTGACAAGATGTCATTTAACACAAAAATGGAGTCCTGGTGGGGCGCAGTCGGATAGGCACTGGATTGCTAACCACAGTGTTAGCAGTTCAAATCCACCAGCTTTACCTTGGAAACCCTATACAGAGTTCCATGAGTCTGAACCAATTCCATGAATTTAACAACAACAACAACATTGCCGGTGAGAATGGAAAATTATTCAGCCATTTTGGGAAACAGTCTGGAACCTCCTTAAAAAAATTAGAGGTAGTTTTTGTTTGTTTGTTTATACCTTTTATTTATTTATTTGTTTAAGTTTTCATTGTGAATTGAGTGATAGTTTACATGGGAGAACATCAATTTCACACTCATTGTTTCATTGCAGTTATTACAGTCTCATGCATCATAATTCAGCAGTATTTGCTTTTATTCCCTCTGGGTTTTTTTTTGTTTTTGTGGGGGAGG
Source organism: Chrysochloris asiatica (assembly GCF_000296735.1). NCBI lineage: Eukaryota > Metazoa > Chordata > Mammalia > Afrosoricida > Chrysochloridae > Chrysochloris > Chrysochloris asiatica. Next base: position 528,494 of record NW_006408886.1, on the reverse strand, counting down.
GATGTACACAGAAACACTCAGGAATATTAGTCATTTAAACAACCAAAGGGAACATTCTGCAAGCCTGCCTCCTGGCTGACAGCACACAGCCTTTCTCTTCCCATGAGTCTGGAGTCCTCAGCTGCTCTATCTCTCCATGTTTTCATCTCTGCCTCCATCTTAGGATAGGGTCCCACATTCCATTCATTCTCTTCTCCCTTGCTGGCCTAGTGGCCTCTGTTCCTGTACAGAAAGATTATCTACTCCCCCTTTTTTATTACCAATCTTCTTAGAGGTAGTTTTTGGTGGTGTTACATGCCATCAAGTTGGTTCTGATTCATAACAACCCGTGTATAGGGTTTCTAAGGAGAGGCTGGTGAGTTTGAACCACAAAACCTGCAGTTTGTAATATAGTGCTTATTCTACAGCACCATACCAGGACCCCACAGTTGCACTCCTAAACATGTACCCTTGTTTTTGTTGTCAAGTGCTGGCAAGTCGATTCTGACCCATAGCAACCCTATATAGGGTTTCCAAGGAGTGACTGGTAAGCTTGAAAGGCTGACCTTGTGATTCAAAGTGATTTTTGCAGTCTAGCGCATTAGCCCACAGCCACACCAGGACTCAAGTGTATATCCCAGGCGTCTAATAACAATAGCATGAGCAGACATGTATATCTGTGTTCATCGAAGCACTATTCAACAATAGGTAAAAAAGATGGAAACAACCTAAATGCCAGTCTGTGGATGAAAGGATCAGTAAAATGATGCGGTACTTACATACAATGGAGTACTACTCGGCAATAAAGAAAAACGCAATGCAAAACATCCGGAGGATATTATGTGAGCAAAATAAGTCAGTTTTATATATATACATAAATGTATATAAAAGTGACTTACTTTGAGCATACCATATATATATAAATGGTATGCTCAAAGTAAGTCAGATTGAAGTTGTCAAGGACTTCATTCTTCTTGGATCAACTATCAACGCTTGTGGAAGCAGCAGTCAAGAGATCAGACGATGTATTGCATTAGGCAAATCTGCTGCACAGGAACTTTTTTTAAAGTGTTGAAGAGCAGAGATGTCAGCTTGAGGACTAAGGTGCACCTGACCCAAGCCATGGTATTTTCAATAACCTCATATGGATGCGAAAGCTGGACAATGAATAAGGAAGACCATAGAAGAATTGATGCCTTTGAGTGGTTGTGTTGGAGGAGAATACTAGAAGTGCCATGGACTGCTAAAAGAATCACAGAAGCAGCAGTCAAGAAATCAGACGACATATTGCATTAGGCAAATCTGCTGCACAAGACCTTTTTAAACGGTTGAAGAGCAAAGATGTCAGCTTGAGGACTAAGGTGTGCCTGACACAAGCCATGGTATTTTCAGTAATCTCATATGCATGTAAAAGCTGGACAGTGAATAAGGAAGACTGTAACAGAATTGATGCTTTTGTGTTAAGGTCTTGGAGGAGAATATTGAAAGTGCCATTGGCTGCCAAAACAACCAACAGATTTGTGTTGGCAGAAGAGCATCCAGAGTGCTCCTTGGAGGCCAAGAAGGCTAAACTTTGTCTCTCATACTTAGGATATATTGTTTGGAGGTACCAGTTGCTGGAGAAGGATATCATGTTTGGAAAGGTGGAAGGTCAGAGGAAAAGCGGAAGACCCCCAGTGAGATGGATTGGCAATTGGAAGCATTAGTGGGCTCAAGTGTGGCAACAGTAGTGATGTTGGCCCAAGATCGGGCGGTGTTTCAATTTGCTGTGCATAAGGTCACTATGAGTCGGTAGCGACTTGATGGCACCTAACAAGTTAAACCATAATAAATGTATATGCATTTATGTGGCTGTATGTACACACATTCATCTTTATCATAAAGCACATAAGGGGAATTTCATGGATATTTCTTGTTAAATGCTATTTAGTTGATTCTGACTCACAACAAACCTATATAGGGTTTCTGAGGAGCAACTGGTGTGTTTGAACTGGTGACTTTGCAGTTACCCGTTCAGTGCTTATCCTACAGCATCCCACCTGGACTCTGGATAATTCTTAGACATTCTTGTTTCCTTGGTTTGAAGAATTAGAACCATAGTCTCGTGAGACATCTTAATTTAATTCACATAACTCATAGAAGTTCATGTTGTTATTGTTCATGTTGTTATTGATAGGTGCCACTGAGTAAGCTCCAACTCATAGGGACCCTGTGCCCAACAAAACAAAATACTGCCCAGGTCTGTGCCATCTTGACAGTTACTATGTTTGATTCTATTGCTTCTGCTACTATGTCAATCCATGTCCTTGGGGGTCTTCCTCCTTTTCATTGACCTTCCACTCTACTGAACATGATGTCTTACTTCAGGGATTGGTCCCTCCTGACAGTATGTCCAAAGTGTGAGAGATGAAGTCTCACCATCCTGACTTTTAAAGGAGCATTCTAATTGTAATTCTTGCAATTCAGATTTTTTCATTCTGGCAGTCCATGGTATTTTCAGTGTTCTTCTCCAATACCATATAATTCAAAATTTCAAACTAAGAGCTTTGCTCCTGAACACTTTAAAGGAGTCTTATGCAGCAGATTTGCCTAATGCGATATGTCCCTTGATTTTGTGACTGCCGCTTCCTTGAGTATTTATGTGGATCCAAGCAAAATAAAGTCTTTGACAACTTGTCTTTTCTCCATTTGTTGTTAAATGCCATCTAGTCAGTACTGACTCATAGGGACCCTGTATAATGTTTTTGAGGAAATGTTATATACAAGAAAGAAAAGACCAAAGTGGATCTGAGAAGATACTCTGAAACTTGCTCTTGAGCATAGTGATACTAAAGCAAATGGAAGAAATGACGAGATAGAGAATTGAACAGAAAATTTCAAAGGGCAGCTGGAGAAGACGAAGTAAAGTATTATAATGAAATGTGCAAAAACCTGAGTATAGAAAACCAAAAGGGAAGACCATGCTCCACATTTTCCAAGCTGAAAGAATTGAAGGGAAAAGAAAAAAAAATTATAAGCTTTGACTTGCAATATTGAAGGATTCTATGCACAAAATATTGAGTGACACAGAAAGCATCAAAAGTAAATGGAAGGAGAAGCAGCCAGCCACCGTGAATCTAGTATCCTGGGCTCTGGTTGAGCACTGCTGCTCTGCGCAAGAGTGGCAGCTCCAATGCCGGGACCATGGTGTTCTACTTCACCAGCTGCAGCGTAATTCATTTACTTACACCATTTACATGGGAAAAGATAATATGAAAATGAAGATTTAATAAAGTATGGCTGGCCTGAGATATTTGGGGAAAAAGATTGAAGACATTCCAAAGGAAGTGCTGATGGACTGTGCACACCTTGTCAAGGCCAATAGTATTCAAGGCTGCAAGATGAACAACAATGTTAATGTGGTATATCCTCTCCGTGGTCTAACCTGAAGAAAACAGCTGACATGGATGTGGGACAGATAGGCTTTCACAGGCAAAAGGATGTAAAAATTGTGACAGTGGAGAAGAAAGTGAATGAGATATTGAACTGATTAGAAAAGACCAAAATGAGCAGTTTCCAGACCTAGCAGCAGAGAAAGAATGCAGAGACCGTGAAGAGAGAAATGAATAGAAAGCCGAAATTCAGGAAATGAAATAGAAAGAGAAAAAAGGAAGAAGAGGGAAATGGATGAACTTAGGAGCTATTCATCACTAATGAAAATTGAAAATATATCTTCAAATCAGGATGGCAATGATTCAGATAAATTCATGTGACTAGAGAAAATGACCTTTCAAAGATGTGAATTTAGGGACAATTGCAGACATTTTGATTTCAGCTATGTTCTGAATTACAAAAAGCTAACAACCAAAATTATACTTTAATTCTAAAATAGGTCTTTTTGCTGACAGAAAAGGATCGGCTATAATATAACACAGTTGAAGTTAACAGCATATTAACTTTAGGAAAGGGAAAATACTTTTTGTCAGTATATGTATTAGTATCTCCTGAAAGTTGGCTGCCCTTATTTTTTGGCTTTATAAAGAACCAGCCCTGAGAAATACTTTACGTGGTCTGTCCCTGAAAGATGATGTCCTGAGCAGCTTTTCATATTCTAAAAAATCTTGTTCTCTATTAAGAAGAATGAGCCCTGGTGTGATGCTGTAAGATAAGTAGTGGTTGGCAGTTCAGATCTACTAATCACTCTCAGAAAATTTATGCATGGTCCTTGTGAGTTGGAACAGACACGAGAGCACAAAAACACAAAAGTTAAAAATGTATTAGTGGGCAATAGAGATAAATACTCCTTCACCCCTGGTTTCCTGTTTAGAAAAACTATATAGCATATGGATTTTGAAGGTAGATGGTAGTGAAATCTTCAGAAGACTGGACTGCAATACTCAGGTTCTATTGTATCATTTTAGTCTTGTGATCCTCAGACTCTCAGCTTGTCCTAGCTTCTACATCCTTGCTTTCATTGATGGCTTCCATGATGCCATCTTGGAGCCCTCATATTAATTAATTCCCCCAAACCAAACCCACTGCCATCAAGTTGATTCAGACTCATAACAACCCTTTCTAGGGCTCTTAAGGCAGTCAGTCTTTATGGGATCAGAAAGCCTCATTTTTTGCTTGAGCACCAAGGTAGCCAAGCCATGTATAATAATTTCCAGGTTCTGGAGTAATTTTCTCAACAGTATGGAAAGAGGAAAATTTTCTCTGAATCATTTTGGAGATGTAGGTTTCCCGATTTTTGTCTTGGGACAATTTTTGCATGAAACAAAAGTGTCCATTGCAATTAAGATTTTTTTTTTTTTTTTTTTAAGGAAGAATCATGTATTTCCCTAGCCAACCAAGTAATTTATTTACCTTGAGATAAGATTTCTTTTGAGCTGAACCCTAAGTTCAGATTTCTCAGTTGCAGACCTAGTGATAAAATAAGATGTAACATTACTACTTAGCTTACTTCAACTGCTAGCCAATGTGGTTCTGAATAGATTTATTTTTGGTAGTAGCATGTAAGTCAAGCCCTGTAGAAAGAGAGGAAGCAAACAGCTGAAAAGGAAAGAGAACAAAGCCTGCTGAATAAAAGGGATCTGGATTCACATTTTAATGGCACCCAGAACTCCACATGCAACATTATTTTTCGTACCTGTTTTTCATCCAGCAAAAATGAGAAATAATCTACCCATAACAGCACTTTGGAATTGTGAATAAAGCCAAAAGACTTCAGTATTTCAGTGTTTCCCAAGCTGCTGGTATGTTGGATTGAACTGTAAAATTCCCTTAAAGCTTTATTTTGTGGCCATCTTTTGAGGAGATATGGAATTCACAGAGTTACTTTACCAAAAAGAAATGGTCGATGCCAACCATATGATCAAGAACCAATGGTATTGAGGGAAGAAGTCCATCACTGAATGCCTTGGTAAAAACAAGTGTCCAGGAATTGGTGGACTACAAATTGAAATCTTTCAGCAAACTGATATAGCACTGGAGGTGCTTCCTCATCTATGCCAAGAAATTTGGAAAACAGAAACCTGGCCAACCAATTGGAAGATAACCATATTTATTCCCATTCTAAAGAGAGGTGATCAAAGTTCATAACCTAAATCCTAATATGGAATAGTATCTGAGGTCATAAAAGCTTGTGAATAGGCATTCCAACTATTGGTTTCTCCTTGTCTAAAGCAAAAGAAAAAGACGGAAACCAGTCACAGAGAAAAGTCTGTAGAACAAATGGTCTACGTGCTGGACTGCAAGTTGCTTTGAACCACAAGGTCGGAAGTAAAACCAGACTTAGTGGACCAGTTGAGACGAGAGGACTCCCAGAGACTTTTCTCCTGGTATACTGACATGCGACACTTAACAACAACAACAGTTCTGACTCACAGCTACAGTTTTCAAGGTTGGAGATTATTTAGATTAATAACAGATTAGTTCACAAAAGAAAGAATATCACCTGTGTGCACTTTACTCCTTTACAAAATCATTGTGTGACACCTAAATCACAAATACATATATATTTCAGCACTTAACTATATATATATATATATATTTTAAATGTCAGCTCAATTTGAAAATTATAAAATGTTGATACTAAGTTTTTTTACTTGATTTAAAAAAATAGTTCAAAGTAATTAGATAAGCACTTGAACTTCAAAGTCAGCAATTAAAATCTACTAGCTGCTCCTCAGAAATACTATACAAGGTCTCGATAAGTCAGAACTGACTTGATGGCACTTAACAATAACATTGTAAAGTGGAAGGTCCATGAAAAAGAAGCCTCCCCTACCCCAGGAGATGGATTGACACAGTGGCAGTAGCAGTGGGTTCAAGCATAACAATTGGGAGGGTGGCATGTTGTGGATAGACTCACAGTGAGTCAGAACCGACTTGACGGCATCTAATGGCAACATTGGAGTCCTGGTGTGGCACTGATGGTTGTAAAGTGCTGTCAGACGACGTATTGCATTGGGCAAATCTGCTGCACAGGAACTTTTTAAAGTATTGAAGAGCAGCGATTTCAGCTTGAGGACTAAGGTGTGCCTGACCTAAGCCATGATATTTTCAATAACCTCATATGGATGCGAAAGCTGGACAGTGAATAAGGAAGCTTGTAGAAGAATTGATGCCTTTGAGTTGTGGTGTTGGAGGAGAATACTGAAAGTGCCATGGGCTGCCAAAAGAACCAATAGATGTGTTTTGGAAGAAGTGCAACCAGAATGTTCCTTGGAGGCCAAGATGGCTAGGCTTCATCTCTCATACTTTGGACACATTGTCCAGAGAGAACAGTCTCTGGAGAAGGATGTCATGCTGGGTAAGGTGGCGGGTCAGAGAAAAAGAGGAAGACCCCCAACGAGATGGATCAGCCAGGTGGCATCATTGATGGTGTCAAGTGTGGTGGTAGTGAGGTTGGCCCAGGATCGGACATTGTTTATTTCTGCTGTGCATGGGATCTCTATGAGTCGGTTCCGACTCGATGGCGCCTGGCAACAACAATTGGGAGACTAGTAATTGTTGTTAACTGCAAGTTGTTCAAGAGAAACTGAAGTATTAGAGGAGTTTGAGACCAGAGCTACCTTAGTGTTTGAAGGGAGTAAAGGAAGAGGGCAGAATTAACCTGAAAGTTTTCTAACTTAACAAGTTGAGTTGATTGTGATGTTGTTAAGAAAAAAAAAAAAAAAAAAAAGAAAGAAAGCTCACTGCCATTGAGTTGATTCCAATTCATAGCGGTCCTATAGGACATAGTAGAACTGCTCTTTTGGGTTTCTGAGACTAAATCTTTGGGAGCAGAAGATACCCTCATATTTTTCCCAGGGAGCAACTGTACCACCAGAGCTCCTTAGGTATGATAAAGACTATTGTGTGGTGCTGTGGGTTAATGCGCTAGACTGCAAAGTCAGTTTGAACCAAAGGTCAGTGGTTCAAGCTCACCAGCTGCTCCTTGAAAACCCCTATAGTGGGTTGCTGTGGGTCAGAATTGACTCGATGACAAGGAACGACAACAAACAAAAGTTAACAAATATTTTTTTCCTTATAAAGAAGCAAGGAACCAAAGATCTTTAAATTTTTCTTCTGCCTATCTTCATCAACTTTTATCTTGATTTTGTTTTATCTATAGCTTCTTAAATTTATCAGCCATTACAAATTCTTGTTTAGATTCACTACTGACTTTCCCCATTTTATTCCTCATTAATACATCTTTTATCCTACTCTTCACTGGTTCAATTTCCTTTTCGTGAGAGGATATCTATTAAAGAGGATCTGTTTTTGTTAGGTGCCATTGAGTGGGTTCCAACTCATAGCATCCCTCTTTTGTGTACAGCAGAATGAAACACTGCTCGATCCTACACCATCCTCACAGTTGTTACACGAGTCCATTGCTGCTGTCACTGTGTCAGTTCATCTTTTGTTAGGGATCCTCCTCTTTTTCTCTGACCCTCTACTTTGCTAAGCATGATGCCCGTTTTTGGGAACTGGTCACTCCTTATAACATGTCTAAAGTATGTGAAAAAGTCTGATACTGACATATTTCTTTTCTTTTTTCTGAAAACGTACTGATTTCAACATTACTCTTATCATTTAGCTGAGTGTAGAAATTTAGTTGAAAGTTTTGACATTTTTGGTAATAAGAATTGTAATAGTACAAGGGGGTTTTGAAAAATTTGTGGGGAAACTCCATTATCTTTTTTTTTTTTTTTT
>NW_006408886.1:517967-519617 GCF_000296735.1 Chrysochloris asiatica | reverse complement strand
GAGCCTGCTTGGTTGGGTATTCTGTGTTGTTGTTGGCGGAGCACTTTACTACACGTCCACCCGATCTGCCATCTTGTTTGTTCCAACTCCATTATCTTTTAACTACATTTTTCCACAAGCTATTTGAAGCCACCTCTTACTGTCTGCTATTTGAGGAGTTTGCTAATCTAATTTTGTGTCATTGTAGGTGATAATGTTTTTACTTCCTGATTGATTTTAAGATCTTTTTGTCTTGATCTGCAGTTTCACAGTAATGTATTTAGGTACAGATTTATTTATTTATTTTTCTTCTAATCAAGGTTTGTCTTGCTTCTTGAATTTGAGAATTCTTCCCTTTACATCAATTACAGGAAAATTTCAACCATTAACATTTTGAATATTACCTCTCCTGTATCTTGAACTCCTTTTTTTTTTTTTTTCCATCTTTAAGTTTTTTTGCTTAAAAGTTCACAAACAGGACTCCTGTTAGATATCTGTGACTCTCAACTGTACTTAAATTTTATCCCTTTCGATCTGCAGTTTTTTTTTTCTTTCAGCAAAGTATCTGCTACCAAGTTCTAATATACCATCTGACTTTTGAATTTTTCATTTTGGTTGACTATTTTTCATTTCAAAGAGTTTTATGTGCATGCTTAGCAGATCCGTTATGTTCTATATCCTTTTTATTATGCCTTTAAAATAGAATACTTACAATGATTGTAACTTCTAGAGATAATTTTTAATGAGTGAAGGTGGTGTTATAATACTTCTGTTTGTCTTAATGATTTTGCTACTGGGGGAATTTTAATATATATATAGCTTTTAAAAGTAAGCTTTCTTTAAATAGGAATGTGATACTTCATCCTTCATTTAAAAGTGTTCCTCAGTGGTTTTAAGTTGTTCTTCCAGGGTAAGCACTGTGCTGCTCACTGCTAGGTTGGTAGTTCAAATCAACCAGCTACTCTGTGGGAGAATGTTGAGGCTGTCTGCTTCTGTAAAGATTTACATTTACTGTCTCAGAAACTCTCTGGAACGTTGTCATAGGTTGTGTGCTGTCAACTTGGTTACTACTTATAGTGACCCTGTATAGGGTTTCTGAGGAGCAGCTGGTAAGTTTAAACTAGTGACCTTTTGGTAAACAGTCCAGTGCTCATCCTATAGTACCAAACCAGGGTTCATTCTGTCATATAGGGTCACTATTAGTTGGAATGTTTGCTTTATTTTTGACCAGGCTCAGGGTTGTTGGTAACTAGGAGTAATTTTATGTTAATTTCTTGAATGTCTGTTTGTATTTGGGAAGAGGAGCATTCTCAGCTGTAGCTTGGAAGTATAAATTTGAAACTCAACTGTTTACAGCAGCTATTAATTGTAATACACTATAAAAAGTACATGAAATCTAACTGTATAGTTCAATAGAAGTACCACAAAATGAATGTCCATTATAATTAATGCTCACATTAAGAAATCGTTGTTATTAGGTTCCAGTTGAGTCAGCTCATACTCATAGTGACCTTTTGTACAACAGAAGGAAATGTGTCCAGCTCGTAAACCATCGTCACTACTATTTTCTGCTTTAGTGCATTGTTGTTGTTGTTGTCAGGTGCCATCGAGTCGGAACCGACTCATAGCGACCCCATGCACAGCAGAACGAAACAATGTTCGATCCTGGGC
>NW_006408886.1:491707-497004 GCF_000296735.1 Chrysochloris asiatica | reverse complement strand
TGGGTGTCATCTGCAAGTGTGGGTGTTCTTGTGCACATGCCCTCTCTTCCCATCAGCCGGCAGCTCCATTCTCCACTTGAGTCCTCCGTGGCCACGTCACTGATTCTGGGCCCAGGAGTCCTCGGGTCTCCTCGCACTGCTTGCCAACCAGGCCCTCTGAATATTGTGAGGCTTACCTCGCCGCTTCAGAAACAATTGATTTTTAAACTTTTAAAATTTTGTGTTCAATCAGTAGTTACATAAAGGAAACAGTCAATTTTTGTATTCTGATTATACTGTGTAACCTTCCTAAACTCACTTGTTTGTTCTAGTGGCTTTCTTTATAGATGCCTTGGATTTTCTACATAGATAACCATGCTATCTATGAAGAGATAGCATCATTTATTTCCAATCTGTATGCCTTTTACTTCTTTTCCTTATATATTTGCATATATTTGGAATAGATAAATGATAACCCACCCACCCAATGCCAGCGAGTCACTTCCAACTCATAGCAACCTTGTATGACAGAGTGGAACTTCTGTTTAGGATTTCTGAGGTTGTAAATCTTTATGGGAACATACATCTCATCTTTCTCCCTCAGAGTGCCTGGTGGATTCAAATTACCAAGCTTTTGGCTAGCAAGCCAATTCTTAACCCAGTGTGTCACCAGGCTTACTGTACATGATGAGCGATCATAACATATCTTTCTATATTAACTGTAGGTAGCGTTTACTTAAAAACCATAGGGGTAGTTTTCAAGTACAGCTGGTCTTCTCATTGTCCAATACTGTGTTAACTGAAACACATGCATATTGAAACTGTCTCCTTGCTTTGGATGACTGAGGCTTTGCAAAGTGAGTACAGGGTTTCACTGAAATTTGAGTTTCAGTTAACAGTACTTTGCAAGGTGAGGTCTGCTTATGTACTCCTTTTTTTTTTTTTTTTTTTACCATGGTAAGGCAAAATTTACTTATGCAGAAGGGTGCATGCGTGTAGCTGTACAGGAACAGGCTAGCGAGCACACTGAGCAGGTATTCTGCACCGGTTTTTTTTTTTTTTAAGGTTTTTATTGTGGATTGAGTGAAAGTTTACAGGGCAGATCGTCAAATTTACATTGAACAAATCATACACCTTGTTTCATTACAATGCTTATAATCCCCTCCATGTACCATCAGTTAACAGTATTTCTCTTTACCCACTTTAGCTTTTTAAAAACAAACAAACATACAAACAAAAAAACCACTCAGGCATATATAGTAATTTACGTCTCCAAAGGGCACATTCTGCAAGTCTGCCTCCTGGCCACCAGCTCTTAATCCCTTTCTTCTTAATCCATGAATCTAGAGTCCTCAGCCACACCCCATCTCTGCCTCCATCTCTGGTGCAGCTGCTTCTCTGAATAAGTACCTGCATTCTGCTTGTGCGTTTCTTTCTTGATGGTCCTAGGGTTCTCTGTTTCTGGACTGTAAAATTAACCACTCCCCTGTTTTTGTTACAAAACTTGTACCTTTACAATGGTGACAGTTGCAAATAGTCATGATAACAATTATTCACTATTGAATCTTACGAGTCTTATCCCCATCTCTTATCACCAGACATCTAGACAAGATGACAGCTATTCAGTGGAGACTCTTTCTTTTCCTCCATACTCTTATACTAAACTCCCTCTTGAAACCTTGTAAGCAAGTCACTCTGTGCCTTTATTGCCCCCTCATTTTAGGTAGCCAGTGTCCAAATTGCCCATCTATCTACCCTGTGCACAGAGGGGATAGAATTGATACTTGATGTGAAGACTCTTTTCATCTCTGTTGGTATTTAGAGTAACTACCGCTCTGAGTATAGGTCAGATTGATCAAATTGAAGCAATTTACCCTTGTTTCCTTTATTTAAAAAAAAAAAAAAAATTTTTTTCTCATCTTCCTCTAGTCGAGTTCTGATCATTGATCCATCAAGGCTAGGTCAAAAGGGTACTGGCTGCAAGTTTGAGTGTTCTTGTGCATCTCCTCTTACTTCATATCAGCTGGATGCTTCACTCTCAGCTCTAGCCCTCTGTGGCTAAGTCCTTGTCCATGGTCTCAAGTGTCCTCAAGTCTCACCACACCTTGGACCAACCAGCCCTTCCTGTTCTCTCCCTCATCTCCAATGAACTGGGGTTGAACTCAGCCCATTTCTTCATTGATGTCTTTCTACCTTTTCCACTCACCAGTAGACCAATGTAATTGCCAGCAAGCTTACATGCTTGTTTGTGTATTCCCTTTGAGTTTCAGTCTTAGAGGGGAGTTTGTCCTGAAGGCACTTGATTGCTAGCCTTGATGTCTTCCTGGTGAACAGCTTGCTTATTCTTGTAGTAGCCAGTCATGCTGACACTTTTGTTTTGGGTTTTTCCTGATGGTCTTTCTTTGAAGATGTATCTTCTGGCACTGTAGCTGTTCTAGTCTGCTTGCCCTTTCTAGTGGGAATGTCCAACCTCTTAAGGTTCTGGATGGGAATCAGGATTCCATCTAAGGTCCTATACTCTGTAAAGGCTTTGCATGAGGCCTATTTCATTGGGCAAGTTATAGAACCCCTTTTAGGTATTCCAATCAGTTATAGGCTGAAGACGGACTTACAAGTTTTCTCTAATTATGTTTGCCAACATTCCTTTCTATCCCATTCAAGTTTCTATTTTGCATTAGTAGACAAGGGAAACTAATATAAAATCTTAGTCAAGGATTTTACTATTATTTATACTCTTCAAGCTATACCTAGATCCCTATATCCCAGAGCTCTGTTGTTCCAAGGTTGAGTATGCATCACTATTTATCTCTGTCCCACTATGCCATGCAAACCTGTCTCAGTGTTCCTCTATCTATCTTGTTCTTCTGCCTCCTCCCCACTTCTTGTATTGCCCTCCCCAACACCCAAACTGGACCCCCCACCCTAACCCCCATTGTGGTTACCTTATATTCCATTATTTCTACCCTCCATTTAAGACAGTCTGTTTTATCCTATAATCTACATGACCTTCCCACCACCTGGATTTCTGTTCTTCTGTGTTTACCTTGTTTCACACTGTAATTGTTTTGATCATAGACTGACTTCTCAGATCCTCTGTTCTTATAATTTTATTCTGCTCTTGACTCTTCCATTTGTCAATTGAGTTCAGGGTGATGCGGCCATGTACGTCATTCTGTAGTTGTTGTCTGTTCTTGTTGTTCTCAGTCACAGAACTTTCTTTAGGATGTTTTTCATAGCAGGGTTGGCTTTGGCAAAATCCCTTAGCTTCTGTTTATTCTGGAATTAAAAAAAAATTTTAATTGTGAATTATGTGGCAGTTTACATGGGAGAAAATCAGTTTCACATTCATCCTATCGTACATTGTTTCATTGCCATGATTATAATCCCCTCAACGCATCACCAATCAACGAAAGGGTACATACTATAAGCCTGCTCACTCCTCCCACCCCCCACCTCCCATCCCCGGTCGTCAACACACAGCCTCGCTCCCTCCCTGGGTCCCGAGTCCCCAGCTGCTCCATCTCTCAATGTCATCATCTCTGCCTATGTCTCGGAGATTGCTGCCTCTCTGGGTAGGGTTCTGCTCTTCGTTCTTCTCCCTTCATGGTTTCAGGGACCTCTGCTCTTACACTGCAAAGTTAATCACTCCCCTCCTTGCCACAAAATGTCTACTTTTGCATTTACAACCTTCACAATCAGTCCTGGTAGCAATTATTCACCCTTTTATCACAAGAGACCTATCCGCCTTTCCTTCAATTAGTCCCGCCTAGACAGATTAGATACTACTCAGTGGAGATTCTACTTTCCCCCACACCCTCTGATCTAGGTTCCCTCTTGAAAGCTTGTAAGCCTGTCACTTCTTGCCTTTGTGGCCCCACCATTTTGGATAGCCAATGTCCAAGTTGCCCATCCCTGTCAACTCTTCTGTATGGATGGGGTGGGAATGATCCTTGCTGTAAAGATTTGTTCCCTCTTTTGAGTTGCTGCATCCATAGGTGTAGGTCAAGTTCATCAAATTGTATCAGATTACTCTTTTTTCCTCTTCTTTCTTCTAGTTGATCATCCAGCCAATGAGGCTAGGTCAAATGGGTATTACCTGCAAGCGTGGGTTCTCTTATGGAACCTCTCTTCTTATCGACTGGACACTTCACTCTCCACTCCAGTCCTCCATGGCTATGTCACTGACTCTGGGCCCATGAGTCCCCACATTTTGCCACGCTACTGGCCAACCAGGTCTCCAACTGGGTTCACAGGAGTCAATTGAATGTTGTAGGGCTTAGCTCGTAGCCTCATAGCTGTTTTTCCCTCATTTCCCCTTGTCAATGGCAAACATGGTCACTCATCAGTGCGTGTATTCCCATTGAGTCTTAGTCTCAGGATGAAATCTCAGGATGGTTGAGTCCTATCAAGCTGAGGTTTTGGTTTTGCACGTTGCTTTGTATTGATTGAATGCAAGCTCAGCAGGTGTTACTTTGCTAGCAGAATAGCTGGAAATTCCAAGCTGCTACCTGGAAGGTGAGGTGCCCCACCCCTGGCTCAGGGCTCAGGTCCATAGCCTCATATTTGGGCCCACCAGTGATGTCATAAGTTGCCACCCAGCTCCCTCTCTCTGTACCATGGAAAAACAGTCCTCCTGATGTCTGGGCTGAGAGGTAATGCTGGGACAGGGTGACTGAGAGGGAGAAATGTGAAGTTTCCTGTGGTTTAATCTCTCCTTTTCCCTTTTGCTGGAGCTGCTGCTTTCTGAACAGGCCTGGCTTTAGCCTCGCCCTCTAAACTCTGCCGATTGGGGTTGTCTCGGAAACACTCTAGCCGCCAGATTCCTAAGTTGCCTGTTTTCCTTTGTAGTGATTTTTTCACACATGCAAGTTCGGGACACTGCCTTCCTGGAACTTATATTAGATCCAGAGCTCTGGAGTGACTCTTGTAGCTTTTCCTTTGTGAAATCTCCCTCCCCTCTCACCGGAGCTTACCCTACCTGGCTGCTCTGGTTGCCGCCCCAAACCGGATGTCTCTATCCTGGAATGTTTTGATTATACCATCGTATTTGATTGACAGCTTTGCTGGGTAGAGGATTCTTGGGTGGCAGTTTTTTACTTTCAGGGTTTTATATATGTCTCCCAATTGCCTTCTTGCTTGCATGGTGTCTGTTGAGAAATCCGAGCTTAATCTGATTTGCTTGCCTTTGTATGTTACACATCTCTTTTCCCTAGCTGCTTTCAAGATCCTGTCCTTATCTTTGATTTTGGAGAGCTTGATTATTATATGTCTTGGTGATTGTCTTTTAGAGTCTATACATCCTGGGGTTCATTGAGCTT
>NW_006408886.1:485513-491234 GCF_000296735.1 Chrysochloris asiatica | reverse complement strand
TTTCCTGAATTCCTTCTCAGGCATTTCCAAAGCCTGCCCATCTTCCAGTATGGAGTGTAGGTCTACTTCCAGCTCATTTGCCTCAGTCACTTTATCTTATTTCTGGATTTGTGCAGATATGGTCATCTGCTTCTATTTTTTGGGCATATTTAGGGGTTATCTGTGGCCTTAATACATAGATGGGTGTGTATTTTGGTATTTTTTTATTCTTTCTGATTTTCTCTAAGTAGATGTGATCAGGAAATTGGCTTCCCTTTTCACTCTTCTTCTTGAGAAATTTCAAGATGGCACTTTTGGTCGTTTTGACATAAGTTAGGATTTAATTTTTGGCCTATTTGCTTTTCTGTCTGCCTGTCCCACTCCACAATCCCTGTTCAGGCCTTTTTTCTACTTATAAACAGTTAAGGGCCGCATGTAGTCATTTGGCTTTAAGTGGAAGCTGTCTTTTTAAATTTCAAGTAGATCTGTGCTCATGCGTAGTAGAACCCTCCAAGGGTGGGGAAGGGGTGTCCACTAGCTCAGGCACCCCTATAGTCATCAGAATGGAGGTGCATAGATATCAAGGGACCAATGAACAGCTACCAAAAGAAAAGAATGTCCACACCTGGATCTCATTGGTTCTGTCAGGCGTCCGTGACTGCTCTGATCCTTGCCCTACTTGGTGTCACCCAATATGACGGCTCCTGGGAGCAGCTGAGCATCTTGAAGTAGAAAGCACTGGATTTCTTGTTTCTGCTACAAATTCCCCTAGCTGTAAGCCTTCCAACATTCTAAATATTCCTTTATATGTGGTTCAGATTTCTGGGACCATCCCCTGAGACTGCTTGGTCCTGTATTCTGTATTGTTGCTGATGGAGCTCCTTGCTGCACTAAGATTCCGATCTGCCATCTTGTTTGTTTTTTCTGTACTTTTTTTTTTAAGTCTTCTTTTTTAAGACATATAGTTAATTCTATATTTCTGTGTTTTGCAAATGAGCAATTGTTATTGTTAAGTGCTGTCAAGTTAACTCATACAATCCTGAGACTTTTTAAAACTTTTTGGAGCAGAAAGTCTCATCTTTCTCTTGCAAAGAAATTCGACAATTAATTGCCAAGAAAATACCAGGTCCTGCATGTTTTCTTTTGCTATTCACATGCACAAAAGGCTTGCCATTTATTCAGACAGAAGTTTTGGTCTTGTAATTTAATATTCTTAACAGATACCAATCGTTCTTAGTTGTTGTTTTAGTATTTTGTTGTGCTATATGAACAAGATAGTTCATACAACAAATAGGTTACCATTTAACAGTTTTATACAGATTATTCTGTGACATTTAGTTTCAGTTTTTGCAATTTGTCAGCATTCTCATTTACTTCCATTCTGTTTGTTCTGTGTCCATTGAAACTTCCTAATCTCCTTTGCTTTGGAGTAAATGTTGACCATTTGGTCCTATGTAGTTGTTTGTTTGGAGTCCTAGTGGAAGATAAAAGCACTGGACCTCAAGGTTGGTTTGAACCACAAGGTCAGCGGTTCAAACTCACCAACCACTCCTTGGAAACCCTATACAGGGTTGCTATGAGTCTGAACCAACTCGATGGCACTTAACAGCAACAACAGTTGTTTGTTTAAGGGAACATATTCTTCATGGGTGATAATGTTTATTTTATGGAATCGCTTATTATTATAAGGTAACCTTTGGGAGTAGCTTAGGGCATTTTAGGGTGATATTGTCAGGAGTTCCTGTAATCTCTTTCAGTCCAATAAATCTGATCCATTTTAGGAATTTGAATTTTGTTCTAGATTTTTCTATATTCTATCCAGGACTTTCGAGTTTCTCGGGTCATAAATAATGATCAGTAGTTGTAGTCAAGCACCATCTATTTCTTCAAGTCTCAGGCTAGACAAAACTGTGCTTTATGAAGACTATTAGTCCTGTGGATTGGTTTCTTCTTTGAGTCTTTGGCCTCCTTCATTCTCTTTTGCTCTGCATGGGATGAGACCAGTATACCTTTATAATCTTTTCTTAGCAATATAGATGTACTAAACCTAGATACTTCTTATGGATAATCTTTCCCTTTGAACAACCAACTTTTTTTTTTCTTTTATGAAAAATTATTACAGACAAAATAATTAATAGGTCGAAATTATAAACAAAATTCAGAAATTTTGTAGGCTTACTGTACATTTAATACTTACTAATTTTGTCGTAGCATTTAAAATGAATTTAAGTTAATAAGATGCTGTGAATATTTTTCTGTTATGTATGCAGTATAATGATGCTGTTATATTTTACATTTTCTTAAATTCTATAATTTTATTTAAAAACTTTACTGAAAAAGTCTTTATTTTAAGATATTTTCAGTGTGTTTTTGTTCTTATTTCTTTGTTTTAGATCATGTGTAAAATGGCTCCCATGGTTGGGAAAGACATTAGCGAGCGTCTTATCCTCCCTAGGTTTTGCGAGATGTGCTGTGATTGCAGAATGTTTCACGTTCGAAAGGTATTTTTTTGTAGTCAGATTTTTTTGTTTAAAAACATAGGGTTGTAGTGGTTAATGTACTGATATGTAGCATTTAAAAGATTATTTTAAAATAAATCTATACTTCATATTTTTGAAATGTCTGTGATTTTTTTTTTAGGTCTGTGCTGCCAATTTTGGGGATATTTGCAGTGTAGTTGGCCAGCAAGCTACTGAGGAAATGTTGGTAAGTATTCACATACAAAGGAGTGAGCAGTGCATTGCAAAGTAGTACAAGAAGTTTGAATTGTATATTCACTTCAAAATTTTATTAGTACAGTCCTATAAATATAAACCACAAAGATTACATGATTTTACGTTTAGGAGTTTAACAATTTATAATCTGGGTGTTTTTTATTTTTGTCTTGATTAGAACCATTTATTAAGAATGTAGTTATATATAAGAACCTTTTGACCCATTTTACCTCCTTGCACTTCTATGAAACAGATTCTTTCTTATTCAATTGATCTAACTTTTATTGTGATCCTCACAGTACAATGGGGATTCAAAAAGTTTTTTGAATTCCTATTGCACTTTAATATCTTACCTGTTATATATATGTTTGATGTACAAGTTAATGTACTTGAAAAGTTTCTGAACCATCTGTATACAAAACAAATTAAAACCAAGTCTTTGATAACATACAAGCTATTTTTGTTGAGGGTGTTTTTTCTTTTGCATATTCATTTTTATTGTCAATTTGGTGTGATTTATATAACACTGTTGAATCTTAATATTAACTAGACCATTTATTTGTTAATAAAATGTAATATTTTAAAACATTATGAATGCAGGTAAAAGTCGTTGTTGGTTCAGAGAAGCAGCGATACCAGAGAAGGAGGTAGAGATGGGGACATGGAGAGAGGGAGCAGCTGAGGACTCTAGATTCATGGGAAGTGAGGGACTAAGACATGGTGGCCAAGAGGCACACTTTGCAGAATATGCCTTTGGTGGTGAAAATTACTATATATGCCTGAGTGTTTTTTATTTTAAAAGGTAAAGCTAATACAGAGAAACACTGGTAACTGATGGTACATGGAGGGAATTATAACCCTTGTAATGAAACAAGGTGTATGATTTGTTGAATGTAAAACTGATGATCTGCCCTGTAAACTTGTACTAAATCCACAACAAAAACCTTAAAAAGAAAAAGTAGTTGTTGGAACATACTTTATTTATCTAAAATATCCTTGTCTTTTTTGCATAGTTGCCCAGGTTTTTCCAGCTTTGTTCTGACAATGTATGGGGAGTGCGGAAGGCTTGTGCTGAATGCTTTATGGCAGTTTCATGTGCAACATGTCAAGAAATTCGACGGACTAAATTGTCAGCACTATTTATTAATTTGATCAGTGATCCCTCACGTTGGGTAAGGTTTTGTGTATTATATTTGTAAAATATACATGTGAGTCTGTTTAAAAGTAAATATGATTTTTAAATAATGTAAGAAATGGGTTGCATTTAATTTTTGTTTGTACTTCCATGGTGTAGCACTGTAGGTTGAGCACTGGACTGCTAACCACAAGTTTGGCAGTTCAAACCTACCAGTTGCTCTTGGAAATCCTGTATGGCATAGCTATGAGTCAAACCGACTCTACAATACAGGACAACAATAAGAGTACACATTAGAAATACTCATATATTAACAGTTAATGTTTTTGACTGGGCAGTGTTTATTTTACAAATATAAATCATGTTCATTTTTGTTCATACATATAATGTGTATTACATTAATTAATTTTCAGATATTAAGCTAACATTGCATTCTTGGGATATATAAATCCCACTTGATTTTGATATGTATTTCTTTTAATATGTTGCTGGATTTGCTAGTGTTTTATTGAGAATTTTTGCATCCATATTCATAAAAAATACTGGTCTATAGTCCTGGTGTGGTGCTGTAGGATAATGCACTGAACCACAAAGGTCGGTGGTTCAAACTCACCAGCCACTACCTGGAAACCCTATACAGGGTTGCTATGAGTTGGAACTGATTTGATGGCACTTAACAATAACAACAGCACTGTTTAATAGAAGGAGCCCAGGTGACACAGTGGCTAAAAGTGTTTAAGCTAAAGATTAGTGGTTCAGTCCCATCAGTCTACTCCAAAAAGATGTGGCAGTCTGCTTCCATGAACATTACAGCTTTGGAAATCCTATGTATCAGTTACACTCTGTCTTATAGGGTTGCTGTGAGTCGTAATTGGCTCCATGGTACTTAACAACAAAAACAATACTGAATGTTGATAGATTAAAAAATAATGCAAACTGTCAAACCAAACCAAACTCAAGCCCACAGCCATTGCTTTGATTCTGATTTATGGTGCCCCTATAGAGCAGAGATGGAAACCGAGGAGCAACTGGTGGGCTTGAACTGTTGACCTCATGGTTCACTGTGCAGTGCTGATAATACAGCGCCACACCATGTTGTTGTTGTTGTTGTTGTTGTTAAGTGCCGTTGAGTTGGTTCTGACTCATAGCAACTCTGTGTAGGGTTTCCAAGGAGCGGCTGGTGAGTTTGAACCACCGACGTTGTGGTTCAAACCAACCTTGCAGTTGAGAACTTACCCTACAAGGCCACACCAAGACTCCCTACACCATTCACATAGTGAGATTTATATTGACCTTTTACCTTTCACTTTTTACGTCTTTTTCATTCCTCTGTTCCTCTTTAACTGCTTTTTTCTTCTCTTGTACTGAATAACTTTTTTTTTAAATGTAGCCTTTTAATTTCTCTAATAATTTTCTCAGTGCTTTATGAGGTTTTTGGTTTTTTTGTAGTGGTTGCTCTAGGTTTTACTATATACTTTTAAAAAAAAAATGTTTTATTATGGATTATGCGATAGTTTACATGGGAGAACATTAGTTTTTTTTTTTTTTCCTTTTATTGTGTGATAGTTTACATGTGGGAACATTAGCTTTACACTCATTCTATCATACATTGTTTCATTGCCATAGTTACCATCCCGTCCATGCATCATCACCCAACCAAAGGTTATACCCCTGCAGGCCCCCTCTCTCTCCCCACAGTCCTCAGCACATAGCTCCCTTCCCTCCCTGGATCTCAAGTCTTCAGCCATTCCATCTCTTCATGTCGACCTCTCTGTCTCCATCTCAGGCCTCGCTGCTTCTCTGTGTGGGGTTCCGATTTCTGTTCTTCTCCAGTGATGGTCCCAGGGGCCTTCGCTCCTAGACTGAAAGGTTAATCACATCCCTCCTTGCTAT
>NW_006408886.1:474191-484615 GCF_000296735.1 Chrysochloris asiatica | reverse complement strand
GTGGGTATCATCTGCAAGTGTGGGTGCTCCTGTGCATATGCCCTCTCTTCCCGTCAGACTCTCCTCTCAGGTCCTCTGTGGCCATGCCACTGATTCTGGGCCCAAGAGTCCCCAGGCCTCTTCACACTGCTTGCCAACCAGGTTCCCAACTGGGTCCACAGAAGTCCACTGAACATTGTAGGGCTTAGTTTGCCGCTTCATTGCTGCTTGTACCCCACTTCCCACCATCGGTGATGTGTGTGGTCACCAATCAGAGTGTGCATTTCCATTGAGTCTTAGTCTCGGAAGGGGGTTTGCGTTGAGAGGACCTGGCCACTTGCCTTGATGTTTCCTAGGGAAGCGATTTGTTTGTTCTTGTACTAACAGCCCATCTGCCTCCATTTTTCCTGGAGGTCTTTCTTTCAAGAGGTATCTTTTATTCTTTTGGCCGCTCTAGGCTGGTCTGCTCATCCTTTCAAGTGGAGATTTCTCATCTCTGGAGATCTGCATGTGGTTCTGATTTCTACCTATAGTTTTATGTATTGCAAAGGCTCTGCAAGAAGCCTCGTTCACTGGGTACGCTGTAGCCCCATTTTAGGTATTCCAATCAGTCATAGGCAGAAGACTAACTTATAAGCCTTCTAGTGTGGTGTTTCTGACTATTCCTTTCTCTCCCTCTCCAGTGTCTACTCTATAATATCTTTGTCTGTCTCCAGCTCATTTGTATCTGCTGCCTTTTTCTGCTTTTGGAGATGCTTCGATAATGTTAATTGTTTCTTGTTGGCCATGATTATTCTTATTTTTGTTGTAATTATTATTGCTACAATCAGGAGATAGGCGCCTGATGACCTCTGAGAATCACCGTATTTCTGTTGCTCTCTGTGCCCTGGATAAACTTTTTTTTTTCCTGCCTGCTACACGCCTTGAGATTTGAAGCTAGGGCAGAGAACTCTCCTGTGGCTTTTGTCCGCTTGAGATTCTTAGTTTGGGCTGGCTCTGGCCCCGCTCTCAAAGCTCTACAGGGGACAGGGCAGTCACTGCCCGCAGTGGCTGGTGAAAGTTCAAATTCCAAAAAGCCGCTCAGGCTGCTGGGTGGAGTCGGCTTCTGGCGAAGTCCGAGAGTCACTGTATTTCTGTTGCTCTCTTCGCCCTGGTTAAACTTTTTTTCCCCTGCCTGCTACACGCCTTGAGATTTTAAGCTAGGGCAGAGAACTGTCCTGTGGCCTTTTTTCTAGTTGTAAGCAGTTTAGGGCCGGCTGTGGCCAATTGGTTCTAATTGGAAACTGTCTCTTTAAATTTCAAGGAGATCTGTGTGCATGCGTTATAGAACCCTCCGAGGGTGGGGCTGGGGTGCTCACTAGCTCAGGCACCCCTATAGTCACCAGAATGGAGGTGCGCAGACAGCAAGGGACCAATGAACAGCTACCAAAAGAGAAGAATGTCCATACCTTTATCTCTGCGGTTCTGCCAGTTGTGTGTGGCCGCTCCGATCCTTCCCCCGCTTGGTGTTACCCAAGATGGTGGCTTCTTGAGCAGCTGAGCATCTCGAATTAGAAAGCATTCGATTTCTTGCTTCTGCCACAAATTCCACCAGTTGTAAGCCTTCTAACCTTCTAAGTATTCGTTTATATGTGGTTCAGAGTTCTGGGACCATCCCCTGAGCCTGCTTGTTCCGGTATTCTGTGTTGTTGCTGGCGGATCTGCTTTACTGCACTTCCACCCGATCCACCATCTTGTTTGTTCTCCCTGTTTTGTTTTTTTAATGTACACAAAAACACTCAGGAATATATACTCATTTAAAACCCAAGGGCATATTCTGCAAGCCTGCCTACTGGCCACCATCACACAGCCTTTCCCTTTTCATGAATCTAGAGTCCTCACCTGCTCTATTTCTTGATGTCATACATCTCTGGTGTCTGCTGCTTCCCTGAATAGGTTCCTACATTCCACTCATGGCACTTCTCCCTTGATGGTCCTATTGTCCTCTGTTCCTGGACTGTAAGATTAACTACACCCGTCTTTTTATTACAAAACTACTGCCTTTACAGTTATGACAGTGACAGTAAGGATAACAATTATTCACTGTTGAAGCATAAGAATCCTATCCCTATCTCCTTTCACCAGACCCATCTAGACAAGATGAAAACTATTCAGTGGGGATTCTATCTTTCCCTGCATACTCTTAAACTAAACTCCTGTTTGAAAACTTGTAAGCCAGCCACTTCATGTCTTTATACCCCCTCTATTTTAGGTAGCCAATATCTAAGTCACCCATCCCTGTCAACCCTGTGTATAGAGGAGTGAGCTATGTTTGATCCTTGGTGTGAAGATTGCTTCCCTCTGAATCGGTGTGTTCAGCTACTACATCCATAAGTACAGGTCAAGATCATCAAATTGTAGCAATTTACACTTGTTTCCCTTATCAGATTTCTTTATCTTCCTTTGTTTGAGTTCTGATCATCAAACCATCAAAACTAGGTCAAATGGGTACTATCTGCAAGTTTGGGCATTCGTAATGCATCTCCCTCACTTCATACCAGCTGGACGCATTACTCTCAGCTCTAGCCCTTCATGGCTATGTCTTTGTCCATAGGCTCAGGACTCCCCATGTCTCACCATACTTTGGACCAACCAACCCTTCCTCTCTCTTCTGTCTCTCATCTCCAGGTCCATGGGAGTCTATGGAACATTGCCAAACTCTGACCATGTCTTCATTTCTGCTTTTCCCCTCTTCCACTAATCAGTAAACTAACTTGGTCGCCAGCAAACTTAACATGCCTGCTCATGTGTTCCCTTTGAGTTTCAGTCTTGGAGTGGGATTTGTCCTTAAGGGACTTGATTGTTTGCATTGGTGGCTCTCCAGCAAACAACTTGCTTGTTTTTGTAGTGGCCAGTCAGACTGCTATTTTGTTTTGGATTTTTCCTGTTGATCTTTCTTTCAAGAAGTATCTTCTGTTCTTCTAGTTGCTCCAGACTGATCTGCATGTCCTTTCAAGTGGGACTGTCCCACCTCAGAACGTTCCTGATAGGACTCAGGTCCTATACACTACAAAGGCTCCACAAGAAGCCTGTTTTACTGGGCAAGTTCTAGAACCCCTTTAAAGTATTCCAGTCAGTTATAGACTGAAGACAGGCTTACAAGCTGTTTGTAATCATGTTTTCCAATATTCCATTCTATCCCACACAAGTGTGTCTTTTACAATAGTAGGCAAGAGAAATCAACATTCGTAAGACAGTCAAGCATCTTAGCGTTATTTCCCCTCTTTTACCCATTCCTACTGTTCCTTGTTCCCTGTATCACAGAGCCCTGTTGTTCCAAGTAGAACATAAGTCACTATTTACCTCTGTCACATTTAGCCCATGCAAACCTACCTCAGTGTTCCCCTATCGCCCTTGTTCTTCCACACCTGTCTCCTGTCTTGTGTATTACCCTCCTCAACACTCAAACTATGCTGTGTCTCTCCCCTCACCTGTGCTCTAGTGTCCCCTTCCCCCCACCCCTGATAGCCAACAGAGAATTTTTTTTTTCTTTCCTTTAGTATCTTTTCTTAAGTGTCATATATATATTTTAAATGTTTTATTATGAATTATGTGATAGTTTACATGGGAGAACGTTAGCGTTGCATTCATCCTATCGTATATCATTTCATTGCTATGATTACAATCCCCTCCACGCATCATCAACCAACCAAAGGGTATACCCTGCAAGCCTGCCCCCCCGGTCATCAGCACACAGTCCGTCTGCCTCTCGGTTTAGAGCCCCCAGCCTCTCCATCTCTCCACGTTATCATCTCTGTCTCTGTCTTTGGCATCACTGCTTCTCTTGGTAGGGTCTCACACTCTACTCTTCTCCCTTGATGGTCCCAGGGACCTCTGCTCCTGGACTGCAAAGTCAGTCACTCCCCTGCTTTTGCTACAAAATGTCCACCTTTACATTTCCAACCCTCACAACAATTATTCACCATTGTACCACAAGGGACCTATCCCCATCTGCTTCCATTAAGTTTCATACCTTTAATGTCCTTGTTCTTAATTGGATTTTCATTTTGGTATGTTGTGAAGTATTAATTTTCTTTGAGGTACCTTATATTCTATTAACTTTTTCCTCCCTTTAACAGTTTATTTTACCCTGCAATCTACGTGACCTCATCACTTGGGATCTCTGTTCCTGTATTTTTACTTTCTTTCATACTGTGTTCATTTTTATCACAGACTGACCTCCCAGATCCTCTGAATTCATTTTTATAGTTATGTTCTGGACTCTTCCATCTGTCTGTTGAGTTTTGGGTAGTTTTTCCATGCAGGTCAATCTCTGGTTGTTATCTGTTCTTCTTGTTGGTTCTCAGTCCAAACAACTCCCTTTAGAATTTTTGAAGCACTGGGTTGGCTATGACAAAGTCCCTTAGCTTCTGTTTATCCTGGAATGTTTTGATTACACCCTTGTATTTCATTGACAGCTTTATTGGGTAGACTATTCTTGGTTGACAATTGTTTTCTTTCAGAGTTTTGTATATGTATTACCATTGTCTTCTTGCCTGCATGGTTTCTGCTGAAAGATCAGAGCTTAATCTGATGTTCTTGCCTTTGTAAGCAACCTAGCTGCTTTCAAGATTCTCTCCTTATCTTTGATTTTGGAGAGTTTGATTATTATATGTCTTGGTGATTTTCTTTTGTGGTCTGTCCTTCCGGGGTATCTTGAACTTCTTGAATGCTTATCTTTTCCGTTATCAGGATGTTAGGGAAATTTTCTTCCAGAAGCTCTTCACCTATCTCCTCTGTGGTTTTGTGTGAGCCTTCCTGTTCTGGAATTCCAGTAATTCTCAAGTTTTACCTCGTCTTGTTGTCCCACATGAATCTTAGACTGTCTTCAGATTGTTTAGTCCTGTTTTCTCCTTGCTCTTCAATCTTAGCAATATTGAGAGGTTTGTCTTCCAGCTCACTGTTTCTAGCTTCCATCTCTTCAGTTTTACTCCTTTGCCCTCTCATTGTATTGTCCATTTCTGATATTTTATTATTAATCGTTTAGACCTCTTTTTGCAGGTTTTGAATGGTTTCCAATGCTATTTTATTGTTCCTGTAGTGCTTTCATGCCTTGTTCCTTGTTTTCTCAACCCTCTCCATGGAGCCTTTGAATTCATCTCAGTATCATTCTCCTGAATTCCTTCTCAGGCAGTTCCAAATTCTGCCCTGCTTCCAATGGGAAGTCTAGGTCTACCCGCAGCTAATTTGTTTCAGTTACTCTATCTTGTTTTTGGACATGTGCTGAAATCTTGGACTGTGTTTTGGGCATCTTCAATAATTAGATGTGTTTTCAGTACTTAGATGAATATATGTTGGTGATTTATTAAGCTTTTTGATTGCCTCCAGGTAGAGGTGATCAAGAGATGGCCTTCCCTTTTCACTTATTCTGTTACTTAACGCAGAATAACAGTAGCAATTGTTGGTTGTCTATCTGGTCTGGTGTATGTTATTATTGTTATGTGCCGTGGAGTTGGTTCCGACTGATAGTGACCCTGTACAAGATTTCCAAGGTTGCAAATCTTTACGGGAGCAGAATGCCTCAAATTTCTCCCGTGAAACAGCTGATAGTTTTGAACAGCTGACCGTGAGATTAGCAGCCTGATTCATAATCACTGTGTTACCAGAGCAGCTGGT
This sequence comes from Chrysochloris asiatica, assembly GCF_000296735.1. Lineage (NCBI taxonomy): Eukaryota > Metazoa > Chordata > Mammalia > Afrosoricida > Chrysochloridae > Chrysochloris > Chrysochloris asiatica. Next base: position 478,981 of record NW_006408886.1, on the reverse strand, counting down.
ATTGGCTCTCGCCTGAATGGTAGGATTTTATAGGGTTTGATTGTAGCTTGGCTATATGACCACAATTGCTGTATCTTTTTGGGTAATGTAGGGAGAAAAGTAGGCCCCCCACCCCCCAAGGTAAAAGGGGAACCAAAAACAAAAAAATTAAAACTACAGTGGGAAAAAGAAAACAAACAACAATTGAATACTACAGTCTGTAATTGGGAGAGAAAAAGTAGCAAAATATGAGTGTGACTTTAATGCCCCTTGCTCAGCTGGTTTAAGCTGTTCTGAGAGACCATTCCATTTTAAGCAGTTCCTGTTGACCTCACCTCTCTTAGGTTCTGCAAGCTGTGGTTTTTGCTAAGCATATCGGTGCGCATGCATAGTACAACCCTCCAGGGGTGGGGGTGAGGCATCTACTTGGTCAGGCACCCCCTCATGTCACCAGAGTGGAGGTACGCAGATAGTGATAGACTTACGAACAGGAAAAAATATTCACATCTTTATCTCTGAGAAGCGGCCAGACCTGTGTAATGGAAGCACCTCTCTGATCCTGTTTCTGCTCCAGCACAACCAAGATGACGTCTCCAGCACCCGCTGGCAGCCACAGATCAGAAAACGCCACTTTTCTTGCTTCTGCTACAAATTTTATTAGCAGTAAGCCTTTGATCCTTTATATGTAGTTCAGAGTTCTGGAAGGTCTCCTGAGTCTGCTTTGTCAGTATTCTCTATTACTACTGGAAGGTCTGCACAACCCTTCAACCTAATCTGCCATCAATCCCCAACCCCTTTAGATTAGTCTTTATGTTGTTTTTGTTAGATGCCATCAAGTTGGTACTGACCCATAGTGACCTTATGGACAGTAGAACAAAACACTGCCCGATCCTGGGCCAACCTCACCACTGTTGACACGCTTGAGTCCATCGATGCTGCCACTTGGCCAATCCATCTCATTGGGGTCTTCCTTTTTTTTCTCTCTGACCCTCCACCTTACCAAACATGATATCCTTCTCCAGTGACTGGTCCCTCCTGACAATATGTCCAAAGTATGAGAGATGAAGCTTGGCCATCTTGGCTTCTAAGAAACACTCTGGCTGCACCTCTTCCAAAACGGATCTATTGGTTCTTTTTGCAACCCATGGCACTTTCAGTATATTCTCCAACACCATACTTCAAAAGGATCAATTCTTCTACTGTCTTCCTTATTCACGGTCCAGCTTTTGCATGCATATGAGGTTATTAAAAATACCATGGCTTCGGTCAGGTGCACCTTAGTCCTCACGCTGACATCTTTGCTCGTCAGCACTTTAAAAAAGTCTTGTGCAGCAGATTTGCTTAATACAATATGTCATTTGGTTTCTTGACTGCTGTTTTCATGAGTGCTGATAGTAGATCCAAGCAGAATGAAGTCCTTGACAACTTCAGTCTTTTCTCCATTGATAAGAATGTTGTTCATTGCTCCAGTGGTGAGGATTTTTGTTATCTTTACATTGAGATGGAATCCATACTGAATGCTGTGTTCTTTGATCTTCATCAGTAAATGTTGTACGTCTTCTTCACTTTCAGTAAGCATAGTTGTATCATCTGCATATCGCAGGTTGTTAAAGGGATGTAATCCATACTGAAGGCTGTGCTCTTTGATCTTTATCAGTAAATGTTTTAAGTCCTCTTCACTTTCAGCAAGCAAGGTTGTATCATCTGCATATCGCAGGTTGTAAATGAGTCTTCCTTCAACCCTGATGCCACGTTTTTCTTCATATAACCCAGCTTCTTGCATTATTTGCTCAGCAAACAGGTTAAATAAGTATGGTGAAAGAATACAAACCTTGTTGCACACCTTTCTTAATTTTAAAACACATTCTGTTTGAACAACTACCTCTTGGTCCATGTACAGATTCCTCATGAACACAATTAAGTGTTCTGGAATACTCATACTTCGCAGTGTTGTACATAGCTTGTCGTAATCCACACAATCAAAAGCCTTTGCGTAGTCAATAAAGCACGGGTAAACATCTTTCTGTTATTCTCTGCTTTCAGCCAAGATCCATCGGACATCAGCAGTGAATCCATGGCCTCTTCTGACTCCGGTTTGAACCTCTGGAAGTTCTCTGTCAATGTATGATTTTAGCCATTTCTGTAATACCTTTAGCAAAACTTTACTAGAATGGGATATCAAAGAGATTGTCTGATGATTTCCACAATCCATTGGGTCACCTCTCTTTGGAATGGGCACAAATATGGATCTCTTCCAATCAGATGGCCAGATAGTTGTCTTGCAAAATTCTTGGCAGAGTTGAGTGAGTGCCATTGTGCTGCCTGACTTTTTTGAAAGATTTCAATTTTTATTCCTTCAATTCCTGGTGTCTTGTTCTTTGCCAATTTTTTTTTTTTTTTTATGTTTTATTGTGAATTATATGATATTTTACATGGAAGAACTTTAGTTTTACATTCATTACACCGTACATCATTTCATTGCCATCATTCCAATCCCCTCCATGCACCATCAACCGCCCAAAGGGTATACCCTATAAACCTGCCCCCTAGACACACACCCCCCACCAACCTTCAGCACACAGTCCCTCTCCCTCTCTCTGGATCCAAAGGCCCCAGCTGCTTCATCACTCCACGTCATCGTCTGTGCCTCCATCTCGGGCCTCGCTGCTTCTCTGGGTAGGGTCCCGCTCTCGGCTCCTCTCCGTTGATGGTCCTAGAGACCTCTGTTCCTAGACTGGAGAGTTAATCACTCCCTTCCTTGCTACAAAACGTCTACCTTTACATTTCCAACCCTCACAATCAGTCCTGATAACAATCATTCACTATTGTATCACAAGTGACCCTTCTGCATTTCATTTCATCAGCTCTGCATAGACAGATTGGATAGTAGTCACTGGAGATTCTGTCTTCCTCCATGCCCCCTAGTTCTAGGTTCCCTCTTGAAAGCTTGTAAGCCAGCCACTTCTTGCCTTTGTAGTCCCCCTCCCCCCCCAATTTGGGTATCCAATGTCCAAGTTGCCCATCTCTGTCTACTCTGTGTGTGGAGGGGGTGGGAATGTTTCTTGCTGTAAGGATTTGTTCCCTCTATTGGGTTACTGCATCCATAGGTGTAGGTCAAGTTCATCAAATTGTATCAGGTCACTCTTTTTTTTTTCCTCTTCTTTCTTCTCCTGGTTGAGTTCTTATCATCCATTCATCGGGGCCAGGTCACGTGGGTACCATCTGCAGGTGTGGGTGTTCTTGTGCATATGCCCTCTCCCTATCAGCTGATAGCTTCACTCTGCACTCTAGTCCTCTGTGGCCACGCCGCTGACTCTGGCCCCAGGAGTCCCCAGGTCTCTCCACACTGCTGGCCAACCAGGTCCCCATTTGGGTCCAAAGAAGCGCACCGAACATTATAGGGCTTAGCTTTCCGCTTCATTGCTACTTTTACCCCACTTCCCCCTATTGGCGATGCATGTGGTCACCAATCAGAGCACGTATTTACACTGAGTCTTAGTCTTGGAAGGGGGTTTGAATTAAGGGGACCCGACTACCTGTCTTGATGTTTTCTGGGCAAGCAATTAATTGATTCTTGTAGTAACAGTCCATCTGCCTCTATTGTTTTGTATTTTTCCGGTAGGTCTTTCTTTCAAGAAGTTTCTTCTGTTCTTCTAGCTGCTCCAGGCTGGTTTGGTCGTCCTTTTAAGTGTGAATTTCCCGTCTCTGGAGATCTGGATGTGGTTCAGGCTTCTACCTATAGTCTTATGTATTGCAGAGGCTCCACAGGAAGCCTCATTCCCTGGGCGCTTTGTAGCCCCATTTTAGGTATTCAATCAGTTATAGGCAGAAGTCGGACTTACAAGCTTTCTATGGTGATGTTTCTGACTATTCCTTTCTCTCCCCCTCCGGTGTCTATTTTATATTATAATGCAAGGAGAACCAAGATTCAAAAGACAGCCAAGCATCTTAACATTAGCCCCCTGTTTTCCCAATTCCAACCATGAGACAATCTCTGTATCCCACAGCCCTGTAGTTTCATGGTTGTGCATACATCATTCTTTATCTCTGTCCCACTTAGCCCATTCAAACAAGCCCAGTTGTTCTCCCTTCTGCTCCGTTGTTCCGTTTCCCTCTCCCTTCTTGTATATTGCCCCCCTCCCCAGCACCCAGACTTTCCTGTGTCTAATAAATACCCTGTGCTTCACCCTTCCCTCCCTCCCCTCACTCACCACCAACTTCCCAGCAATCAACAAAGACTTCCCCCTACACCCCTTTAGTATGGTTTCTTTTTCTTAGTCTTTTACAATAGTGGTTCTATGTAGTATTTATCTTTTTGTGACTGACTAATTTCACTCAGCATAATGTCCTCAAGGTTCATCCATGTTATGCGGTGGCTTGCCGCTTCCTTATTATTCTTCAATGTAGCATAATATTCCATTGTGTGTATGTACCACAGTTTGTTTATCGATTCTTCAGCTGATGGGTACTTTCGTTGTCTCCATCATTTTGCTATTGTAAATAGTGCTGCTATGAACATTGATGTGCATATATCTTCTCGTGTTGTGGCTCTTTTTTCTTGTGTGCATATATCTTTTGCTGCTATAAACATTGGTGTGCATATATCTTCTCGTGTTGTCGCTTGTTTTCCTTGTGGGTAAATACCGAGCAGAGGGATTGCTGAATCATAAGGTATTTCTATTTTCAACCTTCTGAGGAAATGCCATATTGTTTTCCAGAGAGGTTGGACCATTTTGCAGTCCCACCAGCAATGCAAGAGTGTCCCAGTCTCTCCACATCCCCGCCAGCATTTGTTGTCTTCTCCATTTTTT
>NW_006408886.1:471969-473072 GCF_000296735.1 Chrysochloris asiatica | reverse complement strand
GCTATTGTAAATGGGATTGCTTTCCTAATGTCCTTTTCAGCACTGTCATTTTTGGTATAGAGGAATCCAACTGATTTTTGTATGTTAATCTTATACCCTGTCACTTTGCTGAATCTTCCAATGAGGTCTAGTAGATTTTTACTGAGTCTTTGGGGTTTTCTATGTATAGGATCATATCGTGTGCAAATAGGGAGAGTTTTACTTCCTCTTTGTCAATTTGGATGCCTTTAATTACCCTGTCTTGCCGTATAGCTCTTGCTAAGACTTCCAGCACAATATTGAATAGGAGCTGTGACAGAGGACATCCATGTCTGGTTCATGTTCACAGAGAGAAGGTTTCAATTTCTCTCCATTGAGAGTAATATAGGCTGTTGGTTTTGTATATATGCTCTTTATTATGTTGAGTAGTTTTCCTTCAATTCCTATTTTGCTGAGTGTTTTTATCAGGAATGGATGTTGGATTTTGTCCAATGTCTTCTCTGCATCAATCGATATGATTATGTGCTTCTTTTTTCTTATTTATATGGTGGATAACGTTGATCGTTTTCCTAATGTTGAACTATCCTTGCATCCCTGGTATGAATCCCACTTGATCATGATGTATTATTTTTTTGATGTGTTGCTGAATTCTGTTGGCTAGGAGTTTGTTGAGAATTTCTGCATCTATGTTCATGATGGATATTGGTGAATAGTTTTCTTTCTTAGTTATGTCCTTCCCTGTTTTTGGTATGACAGTTATCCTTGCTTCATAGAATGTATTAGGAAGCTTTTCATTCTCCTCTATATTTTGGAATCATTTGAGTAGGATTGGTGACAACTCTTCCCTGAATGTTTGGTAGAATTCTCCTGTGAAGCCATCTGGGCCTGGACTTTTTTTGGCTGGGAGTCTTTTGATGGCCTGGTCGATTGCTTCTTTTATTATCGGTCTGTTCAGGTTTTCTATTTCACTGTATGTAAGTTTAGGTAGGTTGTGTTTATCCAAAAATGTATCCATCTCTTCTAAATTTTCAAATTTGTTGGAGTACAACTTTTCATAGTATTCTGTTATTATCCTTTTGATTTCCTTTGGTTCCTTTGTGATATCACTCATGTGATTTCTAATG
>NW_006408886.1:465531-467351 GCF_000296735.1 Chrysochloris asiatica | reverse complement strand
GCTGTCTCTATCTTTGATTTTGGAGAGCTTGATTATTATATGTCTTGGTGATTGTCTTTTAGGGTCTATCCATCCTGGGGTTCGTTGAGCTTCTTGAATGTTTATCTTTTCAGTTTTCATGATGTTAGGAAAGTTTTCTTCCAGAAGCTCTTCACCTATCTCCTCTGTGGGCTTGTGGGATTGTTCCTGTTCTGGAATGCCAATAATTCTTATTTTATTCCTCTTCATGTTATCCAACATGAATCTTAGGCTTTCTTCGGATTTTTTTTTATCCATTTTTTTTTTTTTTTCTATCTTTGTAGTGTTGAGAGATTTATCTTCTAGCTCACTAGTTCTGCCTTCTATCTCTTAAGTTCTATTCCTTTGCCCTTTCAATGTATTGTCCGTTTCTGATATTCTATTATTAATCGTTTGGACCTCTTTCTGTAGGTTTTGAATTGTTTCCAGTGTTGTATCTATCTTACTTGATTGTTCCTGCAGCACTTTCCTGACTTCTTCTTTTTTTTTATCAACTGCTTTGCATAGTGTTTTGATACCTTTTATAATCATTTTTAGGAATTCCTTCTCAGGCATTTCCGAAGCCTGCCCATCTTTCAGTATGGAGTGTAGGTCTCCTTCCAGCTCATTTGCCTCAGTCACTTTATCTCGTTTCTGGACATGTGCAGATATGGTCGTCTGCTTCTGTTTTTTGGGCATCTTCAGGGGTTATCTGTGGCCTTAATACTTAGATGGGTGTGTGTTTTGGTATTTTTAATGCTTTTTGAATGCCTCCAGGTAGATGTGATCAGGAAATGGGCTTCCCTTTTCACTCTACTTCCTGAGAAATTTCAAGATACCACTGTTGGTCGTTTTGACATAAATTAGGATTTAATTTTCAGCCTATTTCCTCTTTTGTCTGCTTGTCCCATTCCACAACTCCCATTCAGTCCTTTTTTGTAGTTGATACAGTTCAGGGTCAGCTGCGGCCGTTTGGTTTTAATTGGAAACTGTCTCTTTAAATTTCGAGGAGATCTGTGTGCATGCGTAGTAGAACCCTCCGAGGGTGGGGCTGGGGTGCCCACTAGCTCAGGCACCCTTATAGTCTCCCTAATGGAGGTGTGCTGACAGCAAGGGACCAATGAACAGATACCAAAAGAAAAGAATGTCCACACCTTTATCTTAGCGGTTCTGCCAGCCGTCTGTGGCGGCTGCGATCCTTCCCCCACGTGGTCTCACCCAAGATGGAAGCTCCTGGAGCAGCCGAGCATCCCGGACTAGAAAGCAATAGATTTCTTGCTTCTGCCACAAATTCCCCAAGCTGTGAGCCTTCCAACCTTCTAAGTATTCCTTTATATGTGGTTCAGAGTCCTGGGATCATCCCTTGAACCTGCATGGTCGGTTATTCTGTGTTGTTGTTGGCGGAGCTCTCTTCTATACTTCCACCTGATCCGCCATCTTGTTTGTTCCTTCCATTCTTTCACTTTTAATGTGTTTCTGTCTCTGTGTGTGAGATGCGTCTCTTGCAGACAGCTATTGTAGGATCTTGTTTTCTTATGCATTCTACCACCCTCCGTCTCTTAACAGGTGCATTCAATCCATTTACGTTCAGTGTAATTATCGATAGGTATTGATTATTTGTTGTCATTATATTCGTTTTTTTGTGGTGTTGCTGCTTCTTTGTTTTGTCTTTCTCTGTTGAATTCATGATTTGTGTGCTCTTTCTTGTGCGTTTCCTTATAGTTTTAATGTCTTCATATTCTTCTTGGATTCTCATTCTCTTGGTATGCTGTGAAGTGTTAATTTTCTTTGAGATTGCCTTATGGTCCATTGAATTCTCTGTC
>NW_006408886.1:462068-464516 GCF_000296735.1 Chrysochloris asiatica | reverse complement strand
GACTTCTTCCTTATTTTTCTCAACTCCATTGTAAAGTGTTTTGAGACATTTTATAATCATTTTTCTGAATTCTTTCTCAGGTATCTCTAAGACCTGCCCTCCTTCCAGCATGGAGAGAAGGTCTACTTCTGGTTCATTTGTCTCAGATATTTTATCGTTTTTCTGGACATGTGCCGATATGGTCATCTGATTTTGCTTCTTGGACATGTTTAATGTTCATCTGTGGCCCTAATAATTAATTAAGTATATGTTTTGGTAATTTTTTATGTGTTCTGATTACCTCCAGGAAGATATGATCAGGATGTGGTCTTCCCTTTTCATTCTCCTTATTGCTTAACTCAGAGTAACTTTTTTGTGCCTCAGTTGGGCCTCAGTCTCGGTGGTGGGTCGTTTGGGTCTCGGGCGGGTGGTTTTAGCCTAGGGTGGGTGGTTTGGGCCTCTGGGGGCCTGGCATCAGTGACCGGGCTGCAGGATGGTTGGTTCTCGGGTGGTTGGTTTGGGCCTGAGGTGGCGGTTTGGGCCTCAGTGGGCCTGTGTATCAGCAGCTGGGTATCGGGCAGCTTGGGCCTCAGCGGGCGGGTTGGGCAGATTCGGCCTCAAGGGGCCTGTTCCTTGGGGACCGGGCTGAGGGTGGGTTGGTTCTCAGGGGCACTGGGCCTTGGCGACCGGGCTTTGTGGCAGCTTGGGCTTCAGGGACATTGGGCATCAGCAACCTGGCTACGCGGCGGGTTGGGCATTGGTTGGACCTGGGCCTTTGTGACCAGTCTGTGGGCGGGTTGGGCCTCAAGGCTGGCCTTGGCCTCAGTGGGAGTATCTGAGCCTTGGCCTCAGTGGGCGGGCCTGTGCTTTGGGCATTCCTGAGCCTAGACAGCTAGGGAGAGGGCTGGTCTATGCCAAGTCAGTAGAGGGCTGGGGGTAATGGCTGCAGGGAAGTAGTGTCTGTATTTGATGACATACAAGATGCCTGTCTCAGTGTCTTTGTACTTTGAATACCCCAAATTTCCTGGTATCTGTCCCGATATCCCTCTCTATTTGTTCGGCTTTGATAGTTTATACTTACTTTTCTCTGGAAATGCAGCCTTTTAAGTGGGGTTGCTCTATTCTGCATTCCAAGGTCTGCAGGGGGCAGAGGCACTCATAGGTGCGGATGCGGAAGCAGGAATCGCATGCAGGCAGGCAAAAGCTCAAGATGCCTGCAATTCCTCAGCAATTTGATCTTTTAAAAAAACGAGTTCAGAATGTTGAAATATAAGCTCTCATGTTTGTTCAAAAGCTGTCTGTCTACTAGACAGAGGTTTCCTATGTGCGTTTCCGCCCCTTTTGCCAGAGACTGCTCTACCTGAACTGCCTGGTCAGGGAAGTGTCGGAAGTTGAACGTGTGCCCACTTTTTAATTGGGTTATTTTTCTTTTTCTTGTAGTGGTGTTACAGTTTCTTGTATGTTTTAGAAATGAGTCCCTTATTTGATATGTCATTGCAAGAGATTATTTCCCATTCTGTGGGTTCCCTTTTTACTCTTCTGGTGAAGTCTTTTGATGTACATAAGTTTTTAATTTTTACTATGTCCCACTCATGTATTTTACCTATTTTTGTTTGTGTGGTTTTCAAAATGTTTTGTAGTCCATGTATTCCCATAATTTGTGCTCTCACATTTTTCCCGAGTTTTCCACTGATGCCTTCCTAATTCTGGGATTCACATTTAGGTCCTTAATCCATGTTGAGCTTGTTTTTGTATAAGGTTAGGTGAAGCTTTTGTTTCAGTCTTTTGCATATCATTTTCCACTTCTGCTAGCACCATCTGTTGAATAGACTATCCTCTCCCCATGCGATATTATTTGGTGTTTTGTCAAAAATCAGTTGGCTGTATGTAGATGCGTTAATTTCTGTATTCTCGATTATGTTCCATTGATCTATGTACCTTTCCTTGTATCTGTACCAAACTTTTTTGACCATTGTAGCCATGTAGTAAAATTTGAAGTCGGGGAGTGACAGGCTTCCAGTCTTATTCTTATTCTTAAGCAGTGCTTTACTTATCCAGGGTCCCTTTCCTTTCCATATAAAGTTTGTAATTGCCTTTTCCATCTCTTTGAAGAATGTCATTGGAGTCTTTATTGGGATCACATTATATGTGTAAATTGCTTTGGGCAGTATTGACATTTTCACAATGTTAAGTAACTTCCTATACAGGAGCATGGTGCATTCTTCCATTTTTGTAAGTCTCTTTTGTTTTCTTCCAGTAGTGTTTTGTAGTTATCTTTGTATACATCCTTTGTTTCTCTGGTTATATTTATTCCAAGATATTTCATCCTTTGGATGGCTATTGTGAATGGTATTGCTTTCCTAATGTCCCTTTCAACACTGTCATTTTTGGTATAGAGGAATCCAACTGATTTTTGTATGTTAATCTTATACCCTGCCACTTTGCTGAATCTTCCGATGAGGTGTAGTA
>NW_006408886.1:441588-461713 GCF_000296735.1 Chrysochloris asiatica | reverse complement strand
CTTTTTTCTTATTTATTTGTTGAATAACATTGATTATTTTTCTAATGTTGAACCATCCTTGCATCCCTGATATGAATCCCACTTGATCATGATGTATTATTTTTTTGATGTGTTGCTGAATTCTGTTGGCTAGGATTTTGTTGAGAATTTTTGCATCTATGTTCATGAGGGATATTGGTGTATAGTTGTTTTTCTTAGTAACGTCCTTCCCTGGTTTTGGTATGAGGGTTGTACTTGCTTCATAAAATGTATTGGGGAGTTTTCTATCCTCCTCTATCTTCTGAAATAATTTGAGTAGTTTTGGTGACAGCTCTTCCCTGAATGTTAGGTAGAATTCACCAGTGAAGCCGTCTGTGCCTGGACTTATTTTGGTTGGGAGTCATTTGATGACCTGATCAATTTCTTCTTTTGTCATGGGTCTGTTCATGTTTTCTACTTCACGGTGTTTAAGTTTATGTAGGTAGTGTTTATCTAAATATGTATCCATGTCTTTTAAGTTTTCAAATTTGTGGGAGTACAACTCTTCATAGTATTCTGTTATAATTCTTTTGATATCCTTTGGTTCCGTTGTGACATCACCCATGTGATTCCTAATGCGTGTTATTTGTGTCTTCTCCCTCATTTCTTTTGTTAGGTTTGCCAATGGTCTGTCGATTTTGTTAACTCTTATAAAGAAACAGTTTCTTGTCTTGGTGATTGTTTCTGTAGTTTTACTGTTTTCTATCTCATTTATTTCTGCTCTAATCTTTATTATTTCTTTTCTTTTGGTGGCTGTGGGTTCCCTCCGTTGTTCTGCCTCTAATGTTGTAAATGCTTTGTTAATGTGTTAATTTTAGTTCTTTCTTCTTTTTGATTGTGTGCTTTTATTGCAATAAAGTGTCCTCTCAGCATCACTTTCGCTGTGTCCCAAAGATTTTGGTATGTTGTGTTTTTGTTGTCATTTATTTCTAGGACTTTTGTGAATTCACGTTTGATTTCTTCTACTACCCAGTCGCTTTTCAGCAGGGTGTTATTCAGTTTCCATGTATTTGATTTTATTTCTTTTGTCTTCCTATTGTTGATTTCTAGTTTGATAGCATTGTGATCTGAGAAGATTCTTTGTAGTATTTTGATATTTGTAAATTTACGTAGATTTGATTTGTGGCCTAACATATGGTCTATTCTGGAGAATGTTTCATGTACACTTGAAAAGAATGTGTGTTGTGCAGTTGTTGGGTTGAATGCTGTGTACACATTAGGTCCACTTGGCTGATTGTGTTCTTTATTTCTTCTGTGTCTTTGTCTAGTTTCTTTCTGGTTGTTCTATCCATTTTTGAAAGTGGTGTATTAAAGTCACCCACTGTTATGTGGATTCATCTATTTCTATCTTCAAATCTATTAGAGTTTGTTTTATATATTTTGGCGCTCTTTCATTGGGAGAATAGATATATAGCATGGTTATTTCATCTTGTTCATTTGTCCCTTTATTCATGGTATAATGTCCATCTTTATCTATTATGCTGGTGTTTGCGTTAAAGTTTATTTTATCTGAGATTAGTACTGCCACTCCTGTTCCCTTTTTATTGCAATTAGCTTGGTATATTTTTTCCCATCCGTTGACTTTTAATCTGTTTTTGTCTCTGTGTGTGAGATGTGTGTCTTGCAGAAAGCATACTGAAGGTTCTTCTTTTTTTATCCATTCTGTCACCCTCGGTCTCTTATCACGTGCCTTTAATCCATTTATGTTTAGTGTAATTATCGATAGGTATTGATTGCTGTCATTAAATTTGTTTTTTTGTGATGTTGCTGTTTCTTTGTTCTGTTTGTCTTTCTTTGTTGTATTCATGATTTTTGTGTTCTTGTGAGGTTCCTCTTAGTTTTAATGTTTTCATATTCTTCTTGGGTTTTCATTTCCTTGGTATGTTGTGAAGTGTTAATTTTCTTTGAGGTTGCCTTATAGTCCATTAACTTTTCGGTCCATTTATTATAGTGTGTTTTATCCTGTAACCGACCTGACCTTCGCCCTATCTGGATCTCTTTTCCTACGTGTTTACCTTCTTTTACATTGTACTTGTTTTGATCATAGACTGCCCTCCCAGAGTCTCTCAGTTCATTCTGTTGACTCAATCTCTGGTTGTTGTTTGTTCTTGTTGGTTCTCGGTCCACAGAACTCCCTTTAGGATGTTTTGTAGCACAGGGTTGGCTTTGGTGAAGTCCCATAGCTTCTGTTTATCCCGGAATGTTTTGATTACACTCTCATATTTGATTGATAGCTTTGCTGGATAAAGGATTCTTGTTTGGCAGTTTTTTTTCTTTCAGGGTTTTATATATGTCTCCCCATTGCCTATTGCTTGCATGGTTTCTGCTGAGAAATCCAATCTTAATCAGACTTGCTTGCCTTTGTATGTGACACTTCTATTTTCTCTGGCTGCTTTCAGAAGTGTCTCCTTATCTTTGAGTTTGGAGAGCTTGGGTATGATATGTTGGCAGGGGCTATGATGGCTCTGATAACAAATACATTGCAACAACACAGAGCAGTGGGAGACCCTATGCATGGAGAAAGCTCATTGTACTGCAGAGCAGCAATGGGTGCATCGTTGATTTGGCAGAGCCTCAAGAGGAAATTTCATGCAGGAACCTTGCTGGCTTTGTAACTTAAAAAAAAAAAAATTCTTTCGTTTTAATAAGAATCAGTGTTATAAGTAATCAGTATTATACTTGTTTCTCTGATTTAAGAAATATACATATTTTTTATTTTTATAGTTTGATAATCAGACATTTTAAACCAGTTGAAACACTACCAGTGTAGAGTTGAGATCATAATCTGGCACCTGTTTTACTTTAATCACAAAAAATAGCCACTGAAATAGCTGAACCATGATGTAGGAGCCATGGAGTCTGCTAGGGTTATAGTTAGAAGCTTTCTAAGAGCTTGAGAAATTTTAAGTTTTAAAAGTTAGTGATGTATGAAGTTAATTGAAAATATAATTTATATTTGAGGTTACAATTAGGAATTTAGATCCCTGGGAAGTAGCAGGATATAGAATGTTTAAACAAATCTTAAGAGCCATAGGAATATATGGACCTAATTATAGTTGATAAGTTTCAAAGAATAGTGAATAGGAGGTTAAGGGTAACAAAATCCTTGTAAAAGTTAATGTGACATTTTTAGAATAATGAGATTTGGTTACAGAAACCAGATATTGTCTAGCTATGTAAAGGGTAACAAGGAAGATTTTGATGTTCTTGATGTTCTATATTGAAATGATTATTATGTATGATTTAGACCACTACTTTGAAAAGAATGAATAATAGATTGATGGTATAGAGTAGTATAAGAGCTGTTTGAGAATTTGAAATAAACGGAAAAGATTCACTATTCATCAAGTCTCATTGATTCTGTGTGCTTTGCCAATAACACATCTCCCTCTTGAGAGACTCCCAAATAAGTGTGTTGAGGTTGGTCCACGACACTATGTCTTGGTGATTTCTTTGGGGTCTTCCCTTCCTGGAGTTCTTTGAGCTTCTTGAATGTTTATCTTTTCACTTTTCAGGATGTTAGAGAAATTTTCTTACAGCAGTTCTTCAACTGTTTGCTCTGTGGACTTGTGTGATACTTCTCATACTGGAATGCTGATAATTCTTAAGTTTTTTCTCTTCATGTTGTCCACCATGAATCTTAGACCTTCTTCCAAATTCTTTATCCTTTTTTGTGTTTGTTCATCTATCTTAGTCGTATTTAGAGATCTGTCTTCCAGCTCACTGATTCTGCCTTCCATCTCATCTATTCTATTCCTCTGCCCTTTCAGAGACTTGTCTATTTCTTTTATTTTGTAATTGATTGTTTGGACCTCTTTTTGTAGGTTTGGAATTGTTTCCAATGCAGTATCTATCTTATTTGATTGTTCCTGTAACACTTTCCTGACTTCTTCCTTATTTTTCTCAACTCCACTGTAAAGTGTTTTGAAACATTTTATAATTATTTTTCTGAATTCTTTCTCAGGCATTTCCAAGGCCTGCCCTCCTTCCAGAATGGAGTCCAGGTCTACTTCTAGGTCATTTTTCTCAGACATTTTATCTTTTTTCTGGACATATGCTGATTTGATCATCTGCTTTTGCTTCTTGGACATGTTTAATGTTTATCTGTGGCCCTAATACTTAATTGAGTATGTATTTTGGTACTTTTTTTTATGCTTTCTGATTGCTTCCAGGCAGATGTGATCAGTGTGTGGTCTTACCTTTTCGCTCTTCTTATTGCTTATCTTAGAGTAACTTTCACAGGTGTTGCCTGTTTCCCTGGTAAAGGAAGCTGGTACTGGTTCTTGCCTTGGGTGTTTTGTTATTTTATAAGGTGTGATTGCTGCTTGCCTTTTTGGCAGTGTTACTGACTCTTCTCCTGTAATATAGGGAGACAAAGATTCTTCTAAAAGCAGAAAGGAGGCTATGTAACAGCCAAACAACAGCACTTTGGTACAAAACAAAAACAAAATCAGAATCAGAAGCAAAAACAAAAATGGAAGAAAGGAAAAAATGAAAGGAAAAAAAGAATATATAAAATAAATCCAGATGAAAATAATGCAGCACCAGAAAAAACAAGACTAAATACAGCAGTCCTTTAATCACAAAAAAGGGAGAGTGGGGTGGAGAAGAAAAAGAGGAAGAAGAAAGAAAAATAAATAAAACAAAAATAATAAAAAAAAATAAAAATCTGTAGTTTAATATAAGTATGCCTTTAATGTCCTAATGCTCTTTCAGTCACTTCTGCCCTCCTCTCCCTACTGGTAGGTGCTGTTGAGTCAATTCCGATCCGTAGCGACCCTGTATCCGGTTTCCCAGGAGTGGCTGGTGAGCTTGAACCACTGACCTTGCAGTTCAAAAGTATTTTCCATGTGGAGCCTTAACCCACAGCGCTACGCCAGGACCCCTCTCAAACCAGTGAAAAAAGGCAGACCAAATGGGACGCACATCCGTATCTCACGTATAGGGTTCCCGCAGAGCGTCTGGTTAGCTTGAACCACTGACCTTGCAGTTCAAAAGGCTTTACAGCGTCGCTGTGCTATGCCGGGATGTCTCTCAAACCAGTGAAAATAAGCCGATTAAATAGGACGCACATCCGTGTCTCCCGTATAGGGTTTTCCAATGAGCAGCTTGTTAGCTTGAAGCACCGACCTTGCAGTTCAAAAGGCGCCTTAACCCACAGCGCTATGCCGGGACGCCTCTCAAATTGGTGAAAAAAAAAAAGCCAACCAAATACGACGCACATCCGCGTCTCCCGTTTAGTGTTTCCGAGGAGCAGCTGGTGAGCCCGAACCACCGATCCTGCAGTTCAAAAGGCCCTGCAGTGGTGCCTTAACCCTCAGCTCTACGCCGGGACACCTCGCAAACCAGTGAAAAAAAGCTGACCAAATAGGGCGCACATCCTCCTCTCCTGTATAGGGTTTCTGAGGAGCGCCTAGTGAGCTTGGACCACTGACCTTGCAGTTCAAAAGGCTCTGCAGTTGTACCTTATCTCACAGTGCTATGCCGGACGCCTCTCAAACCAGTGAAAAAAGGCCGACCAAATAGGACACACATCCGCGTCTCCTGTATAGGGTTTCTGAGGAGCGGCTGGTGAGCTTGAACTGCTGACCCTGCAGTTCAAAAGGCCCTGCAGTGGTGCCTTAGCCCACAGCACTACACCCAGACGTCTTGCAAACCAGTGAAAAAAGTTGACCAAATAGTACCTCATCCGCGTCTCTCATATAGGGTTTTTGAGGAGTGGCTGGTAAGCTTGAACCACTGACCTTGCAGTTCAAAAGAATCTGCAGTGCGGCACCTTAACCCACAGTGTTGTGCCAGGTTCCCTCTCAAATGAGTGTAAAAAGGGAGACCAAATCCATGTCTCAGCTTGGGCTTTGTGTGTGAGTTCCTGGCAGAGGAAACCGTCAGCGGTGAGGGTGGGTCGTGGCCACTCGGATAAGCCCCTACCTCTGTTCACCCGAATGGAGGTGGGCAAACCGTGAGCACACCTATTACCCGACACCAAAGAAAAAAATAAAATTGGAACCACACAAAATTGGCAATGTATACTGTGCACCTTTTTTTACCCCAAAGTTCCCGCGGCCTGTTTCCGTCGCGTCTCTGCGGCCACCATTTCATCCCGCTGCTTGGTCTCGCCCAGGATGTGGGCTCAGGCCTCTGAGCCTGCCCGGCAGATTCAAAAGTACTCGATTTTCCCACCTCAGTTTCAAATTCCACAGACTATAAGGCTTCGTACCTTTAAATTATTCTTATCTCTGTGGTTTTGAGTTTTGGAGCTCTGTCTTGCCTCTTTTTTGCCTGGAATTCTAAGTTATTGCTGATGGCAACCTTCACTACATCTTCACCCTAGCCGCCATCAAGCCCCGCCCCCGCCAAATCTTTCAGTGCACCTTGGACTTTCTCCAGTACCATTGGCTCTTGATCATATGCTACCTCTGGAAAGGTTGAACATTAACCATTTCCTTTGGTATAGTGATTCAGTGTATTCCTTCCATCTTCTCTTGATGCTTCCTGCATCATTCAGTAATTTGCCCAGAGAATCTTTCAATAATGAAAGTCGAGGCTTGAATTCTTTCTTCAGTTCCACCAGCTTGAGAAATGCTGAGCTTGTTCTTCCTTTTTGGTTTTCCTTAATACAGATCTATGAACATTTTGTTGTAATATTTGGCTTTATATTCTTGAGCTGATGTTTGTAATTTTCTGTTTAGCTCGTGGACCGCCTCATTTTTTTCCATTTGCTTTAGCATCTCTACTCTTGAGAGCAAATTTCATTGTCTCTTTTGACATCTATTTTGACCTTTTCCTTCTTTCTTGTATTCTCAATGATATTTTGCTTTCTTCATGTGTGATGTTTTTTGTGTCATCCCACAACTCTTCTGGTCTTCGGTCTTTCGTGTTTAATGTATCAAATCTGTTCTTCAGATGATCTCTAAATTCAGGTGTGATATATTCAAGGTCGTATTTTGGCTCTTGTGGACTTGTTTTCATTTTCATCAGATTCAGTTTGAATTTACATATGATAATTATGTGTTCCACAGTCTGCCACTGGCCTTGTTTTCTCTTATGATATGGAGCTTTTCCATCATCTCTTTCTGCAGATGTGTTCAATTTGATTTTTGTGTATTCAATCTGGTGAGGTCCATGTGTATAGTCATCTCTTATGCTGTCTAAAGAAGGTATTTGAAATGAACAAATCAATTGGGTTTGCAGAATTCTATCATGCGTTCTCCAGCATCATTTCTGTCATCAATGCTAGTTTACAACTACTGATCCTTCCTCTTTGCTCCCAACCTTTGCATCCCAATCACCAGTAAGGAGCAATACATCTTAATTGCATGTTTGATCAATTTGGGATTGAAGAAGTTAGTAGAATTCTTCCATTTCATCCTCATAGGCTTTACTGGTTGCTGTGTAAATTTGAATAATAGTGGTATTAACTGCGCTTCTCTGTAGGCGCATGGATATTATTCTAGAACATACAGTGTTGTACCTCATGACTGATCTGAATATGTTCTTTTTGATGATGAATGCAACACTAATCCTCTTCAGTATGTCATTCCCGTCATAGTAAACCATGTGGTTGTCAGATTCAAAATGGCCAATACCAGTCTATTTCAGCTCACTAATATCTAAGATATTGATGTTTATGCATTCCATTTCATTTTTGACAACTTTGAATTTTCCCAGATTCATACATCGTGCATTCTATGTTCTGATTTTTAACAGATACTCTTAAGTGATCTTTCTACTCCACAGTAAGCTCTTTATATCCTAATCAACAAGAAGGTAAACTAATGATTCAAATAATTTAAATTTTCTCTGATTTTATTGGGTAACAGGTTCAGAGGTTTAACAATATCTAGAAAAATCTCAGCTTATGCATATAATTTGAAAGTAACCTTTTTTTTGTAGAAGTAATGTTTCTTAACTGTTTTTAAATATATATGTTGCAGTCAAGTTGATTCCAACTCATCGAGTTTTCATGTCTGTAATCTTTATCAAAACAAATTGCTAGACTTCTTCCACAGCATCATTGGGTGGGTTCAGGTCACCAGTCTTTAAATTAGTAGTACAGCACAAACCATTTGTGCTATCCAGAGACCTGTCCTTTAAGTATAAAAGGGAAAAGTACTAATTTTCACTCAAATTCTTTTTCTCTATCATGTATCTTTTTGTAGCCATTTGAATCATTTTGTATTTGGCGTGGCACTGTAGGATAAGCACTGGAATGTTAACTGTAAGTTTGGCAGTTCGAGCCCACCAGCCATCCCTGGGAAAAAGATGAGGCTTTTGCTCCTATAAAGATTTATAGCCTCAGAAACACTATACAGGGTCACTATGAGTCAGAATTGACTCACTGGCAGTGAGTTTTAAGTTTTCTCCAAACAAAAAGCAATAATGAACATACTTTAACATTTGTTTGCCTTTGAGAATTTTACACATATAATCCTTTTTAAAAACCATGGAAAAAGTATTTGCTATAAGGAGCTCTGGTAGCGTAGTGGTTACGAATCGGGCTGCGAACCTTAAGGTCAGCGGTTCGAAACTACCAGCCGCTCCGCGGGAGAAAGATGAGGCTTTCTACTCCCGTAAAGATTTACACCCTCGGAAACCCTGTACAGGGTCGCTATGGGTCGGACCCGACTCGATGGCACTCAACAACAACAACAAACATATCCATTTTCCAGGAAAATAATGATAAACCTCAGAAAAATAGGGGCAAAGTCATGGCTTTATTAACATGATTTTTTTTTCATCATAATTGTCTTTTTCATGTGTCTTCCTCCCATAAAACCTCCTTAATGCTGTATTTTTAATATTTATTATTAAAATAATACAGAAATAAGATAAATTCTGTAAATTCCTTTTTACCTCTTTCTAAAAGAAACATTTGTTGACAACAGTGAAATATATTGTAAGCCCAAATTATATTTATGTTGGGTTCATTTGTCTATGTCTCTCATAGTGAGCAAACTTCAGTCTTTCCTATTTATCATGTTTTGTTGATGTTATATGGTTTTCTTCTTCTTTTTGTTCTTGCCAACACAGCAAGACTTCCTTTAGTTTTGTTCCATGCAAATTTTTTATGTAATCTTATTTCTTAGTTTAAATATTAAAACCAAGATAGAAAAGAGATAAGAAAAAAACTTTGAAAAAGAATTTTAAATTCCTAGCTGAAAAATGAGGTATAGTTGTAAATATTTTTTTAATAAAAGCTTTACTACTGCCTTAAACATACTTAAGTATGCATCATCATTTACCCTTTACATGTATGCTTTATATTAGAGCCTTATTTCTTTTTCTAGGTTCGCCAAGCAGCTTTTCAGTCTCTGGGACCTTTCATATCTACTTTTGCTAATCCATCTAGCTCAGGCCAGTATTTTAAAGAAGAAAGCAAAAGTTCCGAAGATGACTCATCAATAGAAGGCAAAAATAGGTATAATTTTAGAAACTGTTTTCAAATTTTACAACTTGTGGAATGTTTAAATTTCCAGTATTTTAAAATAAATTTTCTTTTTTTAGAATTTTTCTTGAAGCTAAAAGCTGGTAAATATTTTTATAAAGTTTTAATTTAAGCACATTTGGTTGCTTATATCTATTTGGTTACTTACCTCGGAGATGAGAAGGTGCATTTAGCGCTTATTTTACTGCCTGGCACATAGAGCACGATAGATATTGTTAAGTGCCATCAAGTCAGTTCTGAGTCATAGCAACCCTGTATGGGGTTTTCAAGGAGTGGTTGGTGAGTTTGAACCACCAACCTTGTGGTTTTTGTGTACTTATTCTACAGCGCCACACCGGTCACTTCTTAAGTAAATTTATTTAGTAAGTTATTTAGCTTGTTGGTATTGGAGTGTATGGGGTAATGACTTTACAATATAAAGGGTATTTTTGTTTGTTTGTTAAGGAGTAAAACCAAATTTAGGAATAGTAATCTTTGCTTTGAGTCCTGGTGTGGGGCTGTCATTATAAACACTGGACTGTTAACTGAAAGAAAGCTCAGTGGTTCAAACCCACCAGCCACTTCTTGGAAGCCCTATATAAGGTTGCTGTGATTCAGACCAGACCTGACAGCACTTAGCAATAAAGTTTGCTTTAGTATATAGTCCATTTCTGTTATTTTTGTTTTCAGTCAATTAATTTAATTACATATTTTGGAGTCTGTGTCTAAAAAGGATTGTAGCCCTTTAATTGAGGGGGAAAGTGTTTTAATGACTAGCATCACATTAGAATGCTTATTAATGAGTATTGATTTTCAGTGTCTTAACCTAATTGCTGTTAAGTGCTATTGAGTCAGTTCCCACTCATAGTGACCAAGGAGCACCTGGTAGGTTTGAACTGCCGATCTTGCGGTTTGCAGTCCAGTGTAGGTCCTACAGCCCCACATAAAATTTTCTAATAATGCTTAAAGAAGACAATTCTGGCTTTCTTTAAAAGATTTTTCAATTGAAAAATTTATTAAAATTTTCCTTTTTAAAATTCATTGCAGTTTATACGTAGGAAAACACTATTCAAACCTAACTTAGTACATGGGATATATGAGGGTAAGTCAAAAACAATTGCTACTAGGGTTCCAGTTCATACATGCACAGGTTTATTCCAAACAAAACTTGCTTAAACATGTCTCTGCTGTTGGTAGATGACTATAGACAAGTTTTCTCGGTAACACATTTCTCTTAGTCTTGTTACAGGGCCTTCGAAAAAAAAGGCAGTGGCTTCTGAAGGGATCTGTTGGACTGGTTAAATTCAAAACATAGAAGTTATGGGCAACCCAACTGCTTTTGAGGATCCCAAGGGGGTAATCTTGTTAGATTTTCTGTAAGGAGACAGAGCAATCCCGGAGGCTTTACAGAGAACTTTTCAAGGAAATTGAAAACTGCCTTGATGAGTAAAAAGGCCAGGAAAGTTGTATCAAGGCGTGTTTTTTCCATCACAACAATTCACCTGCTCACTCTTTGAGGATAGCAAGAGTTGTCCTAGGAGAATTTCGTTGGGAACCCTTACCCCATCTACTCTACAGACCTGATCTTGTCCCATCAGATTTCATCTTGTTCTCCAAACTTAAAGAACATTGCAGAGGACCACAATTTGAGTCCTTCGGGGCTGCCCAAACTGACATTTTGACATGTTGTAAATCAAAGAGCTCCGAATTCTTGGTAAAATTGTTAGAGAAATGGAAACACTACTTTCAGTAACATATAGATCTAGATGGATAATATATCACAAAACAGTAGTTCACAGTTTTTTATATATTTTTATTTGATAAAGGTTTCTATGATTTTCCATAAATTCTTTGTTTTCCTCATATACACAAATTTTTAGAGTCATGTACTTGGAAAAATTTAGTACATGTTTTTTTGTTTTGATTTTTAAACTTTCTGTTGTGAACTGAATGAAGGTTTATAGAACAGATCATCAGTTTTACATTCAACAAATCATATGCATTGTTTCATTACAGTGGTTATTCTCTCAATTGCCATTACTTAACGATATTTACCTGTATTTCCTTTAACTCTTGTACTCCTTATGTCTCCTGCTACCTTCATCTTTTTTCTGCCAACCTCCCTTTTGTATTGCCGGCTCTGTCACCCATGTTAATTAACCTAGTGCTCTGGTAACATAGTGGTTACGAGTCGGACTGCTAACCTCAAGATTAGCAGTTCAAAATTACCAACTGTTCCATGGGCGAAAGAGGAAGCTTTCTGGTCTCCTAAAGATTTACAGCGTTGGAAACCTTACACAATGTTGCTGAGTTGGAACTGACTCCACAGTATATAACCACCCCTACCACCACCACCATAATTGGAGTCATAGTGTGATGCTGTATGATAAACCCTTGCCCTCAAGGTCAGTGGTTCAAATTTACCATCTGCTTCTTGGAAACCCTGTACCCTATGAATCATGAGTCAAAACCAACTCAATGGCACTTAATAATGACCATAATACTTGAGTTCCTATAGTGTCTTCTATTTGTTGTTCTTAAGTGCTGTCGAGTCTATTCCGACTCATAGCGACCCTGTATAGTGTTTCCAAAGAGCAGCTGGTGAACTCAAACCACCGATCTTGTAGTTCAAACAACTTTGCTGTCTGATGCATTAGCCCACAGCACCACACCAGGACTCCATTTTCTTCTATAGGTCTTAATAATTGGTATTTGCTTTGTTGGTGTTTTAATTTGGCAATTCTTCATATTCTCTGTTTCCTTGTGTTACTTTTTTGCCTGTTCTCCTGCTGCCTTTCATAGACAGACAAACCTTGGTGGTGGTGGTGGTTATGTCCAGTAGGTACTGTTTTTTGTAAAGGATGAAAAATCACTTGAAACGTGTTTTCCTCTTAAGCAGAAAGCTATTTTCTTTCGAAAACAGTTGCTGTGACAAGTTTGACAAAAATGATGGTAGAGGAAATGTCTGTTTTCATTTTTTAAGGCCCTATGCCTTTTTGCTCTATTTAAGTCTACTGAAGATTGTTACATCATTTATTTTTAAATCAGGAAAAGATCTTGTAAATGAAATATAAATTTATAGAGAATTTTATAGGGGTCAGCAGACGTTTCTGTAAAGGGCCAGATAGTAATTTCAGATTTACAACTGTAAAGTCTCTGTTGCAACTACTCAATTTCTATCTTTGCAGCACAAAAGCAGCCATAGGTAATACATAGCCAGACATTTGGGAGGGCTGTTCACATTATTGGAATTGCTGTTTAAAAGCAATTATCCTTTGTTACAAGATTGGCAATTCAAATTCACCAGCCACTCCACGGAAACTCTATATAGGGTTGGTATGTGTCAGAACCAACTCGATGGCACTCCACCAGCACTACAACCACTATCCTTTGCTACAAATGTCAGTTTTGCTGTTGTTAGATATGCCTTAATAACTAGTGAAGCGTGTTGTTGCATTGGATTTTTATTCTCTCGCTAGGCTTAATTGGATTATGTTAATAATGTCAAGTGCAGGAAAATAGAGTTCCTGACTAAGGGAGGAAGAGTGTTAAATATTTTAAGAGCTTTTGTATAGTTTAACATATTTTCTTCCAAAAGAGTACCATAATTTTTATACTTTGGAATGCAAATGTTATACAGGTCTTACAAACCATGCATGGCTTGGGAACATAATATGAGTTAAAATTAACAGCACTGCCTTATATTCCTAAATCTAATTGTTATTAAATGCTTGCTTTTCCAAACTTTAAAATGGCACTGATTTATGTTTTTAGCTGCATATTTATTTTACTTAAGATTTACAATAAATCTTATTATGTACAAATTGAGAACCTATTAAAAACAAAATACTGTAATGAAGGTATAGGACTTGATTCCTCTTTTCAAAATCGTCTGTGTCCTAGATTCAGATTTTACAAGCATATATCTTACAAAAGAAGCAAGGTAACAGTCGATATAGTACAGCTATTATTATTATTATTTATATGATGTCTTCTTATATTTTGGAAGTATTTTTGTCACTTAAAAATCAGTATTTTTTGTATTTAGACAGACAGTAAGTACTACGTTGTTCTCTGAATGCACTGGATTTCTTTGTTCTCCCAGCTTTTGTACTTGTTGCTTTCTCTTTCGAAGTCATCATGTTCAAACCCTACCCTCATTTAATGAAGTGATTGTCTGTCTACAGGTAGTAAGAAATCTTTCCCCACATTTCCAGGAAATGTAGAACTTCATGTCATTGTTGTCCATAGCACTGGGATTGGATTGCTAATTTGTAATCATCTTTTTTGTTTGTTTATATCAAATTTTACTGATTACAGCTTCTGTCACAGAATTTTTGCTTTTTTGGCCAGCTCTAAAGTTGTTTTTTCTTTTTTTCAGTTGCATTTATTTTGTTGCTGAAGATGATTATATACATAGCAAAACATATACACATTTAACAATTTGGGCATGTGTACTTTCAGTTATGCTACCATTTTCATCTTCCTTTTATGAGTTTTTCTTGTCTATAAACTCTGGTAGCGTAGTGGTTACGAATCAGGCTGCGAACATTAATGTCAGCAGTTCGAAACTACCAGCCGCTCCGCGGGAGAAAGATGAGGCTTTCTGCTCCCGTAAAGATTTACAGCCTCGGAAACCCTGTACAGGGTCGCTATGGGTTGGAACCGACTCGACAGCACTTAACAACAACAACAAACTCACTACCTTCTAAGATTTTTTTTGAGTTACTCTTGTCACTTTGATCCCTTATGTTGTTTTACGTGCCATCTAGTTGGTTCCAACTTATAGCAACCCTATATAGGGTTTCCAAGGAGCAGCTGGTGGGTTTGAACTGCTAACCTTGTCTTTGTACTAGCACGTTCAGTGAATACATAGTTGGGTACATAATAAATCTTCCGTGAATTAATCTAAGAAAATATAGATTTACTACCTAAAATTTTACTAGTTTTTGTCAGTACAGGCTAATACCAACTATGTGAGAGTTAAATTGACTGTTGTTGGTACAAATATGGAAGTATTCCACTAATGCTAAAACTTTATACATTAATTCCCATTACTTGAATGCTGTATCTTGCAGTGCTTTCTTCACAGATTACAGGGCTTCGTTAACTAGATATTCTGCAATCATTTTTTTGTGTGAAATAACTACCTATTGAGACAGACCTGGTGTGGTGCTGTGGGATAAAGCCCTGGGCCACAAGGTCGATGGTTTAAACTCACCAGTGGCTCCTTGGAAACCCTATATAGGGTTGCTGTGGGTTGGAACTGACTCTATGACACTTACCAAGTACCACCACAACATGAAAGAACTATACCTATAACACCACTCGTCTGTCAGTTTATTGTACTGTGATGGCTTGCATGCTGCTGTGACACTGGCACCAGAATATTGTCAGATACAATGCCAGAAGATGAGCCCCTCAGTTTGGAAGGCACTCAGAATGCAACTGGGGAAGAGCTGCGTCCTCAAAGTAGAGTTGACTGGAAGCTGCCAAAAACTAAATGGAATACATAAAGATGAAACCCTAAGCATTAATAAGCTGAAATGGACAGGCATTGGCCATTCTGAATCTGATAGTTACATGGTTTACTCTGCCAGTAATGACAAATTGAAGAGGAATGGAGTCACATTCATCTTCAAACATAACATTTCTAGGTCTCCTTTGAAGTATAATGCTATCTATGATATAGCATAATATCTATACACGCCTACAAGACGGACCAGTTAATACCACTATCAATCAAATTTACACACCAACCACTAAAGCCAGTGGTGATGAAATTGAAGAATTCTACCAACTTCTTCAGTCGGACATTGATGAACCACGCAGTCATGATGTATTTATTGATAATTACTGGCAATTGGAATACAAAGGTTGGAAACCATGGAAAAAGGTCAATAGTTGGAAAATATGGCCTTGGTGATAGAAACGATGCTGGAAATCACATGATAGAAGTTTGCAAGACCAATAACTTGTTTGTTAACAAATACCATTTTTAAACAACAAAGTTCAGGCTGAAGCTGAGGAAGATTAAATATAAGTCCATGAGAGCCAAATAAGACTTTGAACATATCCCACCTAAATAAATTTAGAGATCATCTAAAGAACAGATTTGATGCATTGCACAATAATGACCAAAGACCAGAAGAGTTATGAAATGACAAGATGACATAGGAAGAAAGCAAAAGGTCATTGAGAAGACAAGAAATAAGAAAAGCAATAAAATTTATTTCGGAAGAGCTCTGAAACTTGCTCTCCATCATAGAGATGCTAAAGCAAATGGAAGAGATAGGAGGTGAAAGACCTGAATAGAAAATTTCAAAGGGCAACTTAAGAAGACAGCTTCAAATATTATGAAAAATTTTGCAAACACATGGAGTTAGAAAATGGTAAGGGAGTCACTGTACCAAAAAGAAATGTGTGATGTTTGACCACTTCAAATGTAGCATATGATCAAGAGCCAATGGTACTGAAGGAAGAAGTCCAAGATGCACTTGAAGGCATTGGCAAAGAACAGTCTCTGGGAATCGATGAAATACTAATGGAAATCTTTCAACAAACTGATGTGCAGTAGTGGAGGCATTCACTCAATTCTGCCAAGAAATTTGGACCATAACTGATTGAAAGAGATCCATATTTGTGCCCATTCCAAAGAGAGGTGACCTAATGGAATGTGGAAATCATTAATATCACATGCCAGTAAAATTTTGCTCAAAATAATTAAAAAATGGCTACAACAGTACATTGACAGGGAACTGCCAGAGGTTCAAGTTAGATTCAGATGAGAGCATGGTGGTGGTGGTGGTTATGTGCTGTGGAGTCAGTTCTGACTCATAGCCACCCAACAGGGTTTCCGAGGCTGTAAATCTTCATGGGAGCAGAAAGCCTCATCCTTCTACAGCGGAACAGCTGGTAGTTTCAATCTGCTGACCTTGCAGTTCGCAGCCCAATTTATAACCACTACGCTACCAGATGAGAACATGGAACAAGGGATATCATTGCTGACATCAGATGGGTCTTGGTTGAAAGCAGAGAATGCCAGAAAGATGTTCACCTGTGCTTTGTTGACTATATGAAGGCTTTTGACTGTGTGGATCATGACAGGCTACGGACAACATTGCAGAGAATGAGTATTCCAGAACACTTAATTGTGCTCATGAGGAATCAAGAGACAGTCATTCAGAGAGAACAAGGGGACACCAAATGGTTTAAAATCAGAACACTGTGCAACAGGGTTTTATTCTTCCACCCAACTTACTTAAAGCTCCATATCATCAGTGAAAACAAGGACAGGGGCAAACTGGAACAGACCATCAATTACTCATATGCAAATTCAAACTGAAGCTGAAGAAAATGAAAACAAGTCCACAAGAGCCAAAATATGACCTTGAATATATCCCACCTGAATTTAGAAATCATCTGAAGAACAGATTTGATACTTTAAATGCTCAAGAGCAAAGACCAGAAGAGGTGTGGGATGACGTCAAGAACATCATACAGGAAGAAAGCAAAAAATCATTGAGAAGACAAGAAATAAGGAAAAGGTCAAAACAGATGTCAGAAGAGACACTGAAACTTGCTCTCCAGCGGAGAGATGCTAAAGCAAATGGAAGAAATGAGGGAGGTCCAAGAGATGGACAGAAAATTTCAAAAATCAGCTTGAGAAGATAAAGCCAGATATTACAACAAAATGTGCGAAGATCTGGAATCTGAAAACCAAAAAGGAAGAACACACTCAGCATTTATCAAGCTGGGGGAACTGAAGAAAAAATTCAAGCCTCAACTTTCATTATTGAAAGATTCTCTGGGCAAATTATTGAATGATGCAGAGAGCATCAAGAGAAGATGGAAGGAATACACAGAGTCACTGTACCAAAAGGAAATGGATAATGTTCAACTGTTTCAAGAGGTAGCATATGACCAAGAGACAATGATACTGAAGGAGGAAGTCCAAGGTGACTTGAGGGGAATTGGCAAAGAACAAGGCACCAGGAATTGATGGGATAAAAATTGAAATCTTTCAGGAAAGTGAGGCGGCACAGGAAGCACTCACTCATCTCTGCCAAAAAATTTGCAAGATAACTATATGGCCGAATGATTGGAAGAGATCCATATTTGTGCCCATTCCAAAGAGAGGTGACCCAACGGAATGTGGAAATCATCGGACAATCTTTTTGATATCCCACGCAAGTAAAGTTTTACTAAAGGTAATACAGAAACGGCTACAAGCATACATGGACAGAGAACTTCCAGAGGTTCAAACCGGATTCAGAAGAGGCCATGGAATGAGGGTTATCATTGCTGATATCCGATGGATCTTGGCTGAAAGCAGAGAATATCAGAAGGATGTTTACCTGTGTTTTATTGACTATGCAAAGGCTTTCGATTGTGTGGATCATGACAAGCTATGGACAACATTGTGCAGTTTGAGTATTCTTGAACACTTAATTATGCTCATAAGGAATTTGTACAGTTGTTCAAACAGAACATGGGAACACTGAATGTTTTAAAATTAAGAAAAGGTGTGCGACACGTTGTATTCTTTTACCATACTTACTCAGCCTGTATGCTGAGAAACTAATCCCAAAAGCTGGGTTATGTGAAGAAAAACGTGGCATCAGGATTGGAGGAAGACTCATTTACTACCTGCGATATGCAGATGATACAACCTTGCTTGCTGAAAGTGAAGAGGACTTAGAACATTTACTGTTGAAGATCAAAGAGCACAGCCTTCAGTATGGATTACATCTCAGTGTCAAGAAAACAAAAATCCTCACCACTGGACCAATAAACAACATTCTTACCAATGGAGAAAAGATTGAAGTTGTCCAGGACTTCATTCTCCTTGGATCAACTATCAATACTCATAGAAGCAGCAGTCAAGAAATCAAACAACGTATTGCATTAGGCAAACCTGCTGCACAAGACCTTTTTAAAGTGTTCAAGAGCAAAGATGTCAGCTTGAGGACTAAAGGTGCACCTAACCCAAGCCATAGTATTTTCAGTAACCTTATATGCATGTGAAAGCTGTACAGTGAATAAGGAAGAGCATAGAATAATTGATGCTTTTGCGTTATGGTGTTGGAGAATTATACTAAAAGTGCCATGGGTTGCCAAAAGAACCAGTAGATCCATTTTGGAAGAAGTACGTGCAGCCAGTGTGCTCCTTGGAGGCCAAGATGGCCAAACATTGTCTCTCATACTTTGGACATATAGTTAGGAGAGACCAGTTGCTGGAGAAGAATATCATGTTTGGTAAGGTGGACGGTCAGAGAAAAAGAGGAAGACCCCTAACGAGATGCATTGGCCAAGTGCCAGCATCGGTGGACTCAAGCGTGGCAACAGTAGTGAGGTTGGCCCAGGATTAGGCAGTGTTTTGTTCTGCTGTGCATAAGGTCGCTATGGGTCGGTGCCAACTCGATGGCACCTAATAACATAGTTACTCAAATTGCATACTTAGTAAATAATCAGAGAAGCTGGATTATATGAAGAACGTGACATCAGGATTTGAGGAAGACTCATTAGCAACCTGTTATTTGCAGATGATACAGTCTTGCTTGCTGACAGTGAAGAGGACTTAAAGTGCTTACTGATAAGGATCAGTGACCACAGTTTCCCATATTGATTGCCCCTCAATATAGAGAAAACAAAAATCCTCACCATTGGACCAGTAAACAACATCCATATAAATAGAGAAAAGATTGAAGTTGTCAAAGACTTTATTTTGCTTGGCTCCACCGTCAACGCTCATAGAGGTAGCAGTTAAGAAACATATAGCATTAGGCAATTGTGCTTCACAAAAGACCTCTTTGATGTGTTGAAGAGCAAAGATGTCAGTTTAAGGACCTTAGTCCTTAGTGCACCTGACCCAAGCCATGGTATTTTTGATAGCCTTATATACATGTGAAATTTGGGCAGTGAATAAAAAATACCGTAGAATGATTGATGCATTTGAGTTATGGTGTTGGAGAAGAATATTAAAAATACCATGGACTGTCAGAAGAACAAACAAACCTGTGTTGGAAGGAAGTACAACTAGAATGCTCCTTAGAAGCTAGAAGCCGAGATGACCAGACTTTGTCTCGTACTTCAGACATATTATCAGCAGTGACCTGAATAAGAAATTCCCTGTTCAGTCCCTGGAGAAGGACAATCATGCTGGATAGAGTGAAGGGTCAGTGAAAAAGAGGGAAATCTCCAAAGAGATGGACTGGCACAGTGTCAGCAGCAGTGGGCACAAGCGTAACAACCACTGTGAGATTGGTACTGTATAGGGTAGCTATGGTTTGGAAGTGACTCCACTGCACCTAACAACAACAACATAGCCTCGAGTTAAGAAATGTTAAGTATCTTAATTGTGAACTTTGTCGATACTAAAAGAGATTTAAGATTCCTTTTGAGAGAAACTTCTTCCCTCTGTGGTCTTATTAGCTATCCTACCTCTCTTAGTAGAACAGGGTAATTCTCATCTTAGACAGAATCACAACTTTACTCAATTTCAAAACAATGTTTATCTCCATATAATATTTAGAAGTCTGACAAGAATTTCAGAATCTTTGCGTTCAGCAGTTTGATGTTGCATTGAGTATTATTTAATATTGTTGTTGTTGTCAGGTGCCATCGAGTTGGAACCGACTCATAGCGACCCCATGCACAGCATAACGAAACAATGTCCGATCC
>NW_006408886.1:435714-440108 GCF_000296735.1 Chrysochloris asiatica | reverse complement strand
TCATTGGCTCTTGTTCATATGGTATCTCTTGAAATGGTTGAACATTAACCATTTCCTTTTGGTACAATGACTCTGTGTATTCCTTCCATCTTTTCTTCATGCATTCTGCATCATTCAATAATTTGCCCAGTGAATCTTTCAATAACGAAAGTCGAGGCTTGAATTTTTTCTTCAGTTACCGCAGCTTGAGAAATACTGACCGTCTTCTTCCCTTTTGGGAAACATTTTTGTCTTTATTATCTTAAAACTGTTAAGTTTTAAGCTTGGACAAACTAGTAGGTTACATTTTTTTTAGACAAATAACAACTATTTCACTCAGATTTTTTTTTTTTTTTAATATTTTATTGTGTTTAAGATATTTTTGCTTTTGCTGCTAAGGATATTAAAATGTTGTCTTTATGTGTTAAGAACCTTTAAGCCCGTAGTGTGGCTCACATACCCTTTAATTAGGTAGTTTTGTGAATTTTTTAAAGGGAAGTTTCTTAAATTCATTGTTAATTTTAAATGGAAGCGTCTTAAATTTGTCACTTAATAAATGAAGTCTATAACTTTTAGCTATTTAGTTCTTCCTGTGCCCTTAATTCCTAAACGATAGCTTATTACTATAATGTTTTAATTTTAGCTCAAATAATTTCAGAACAAAATTTAAAATAGCACAGAATTCCATTATTTCCTTCATATAGATTCTGCAAATAATGTGGTTTATCTCACTCTCTTTTCTTGGAAAAGTTAGATATGATCTTTTTTTTTGCCTCATTTAATTATGTGGATTTTGTCAAGGAAAAGGCATTCTTATATAACTGCAGTACAAATTACCAAAATTAGGAAATAAACACTGATACATTATTATTACTTAATTAATGCAAGTAAGAAGATAGTGAATAAAGGTCTTTTCTAATCTTATATGTTGTTATTAAGTGTGGTTGAGTCGGCTCTGATTCTTAATAACCCTTGTATTGAGTATCCAAGGTGTGACTAGTCAATTTGAGCCATCAACTTTGCTATTCGTACTGACCTTATGGTCATGCACTTATCCTACAGTGCCACACCAGGACTCAATATAGTAGGGTTTTGTTTTCCTACTTACTTCTTTCTTTTAACATGAAAACAGATTTTTTTTTTTCAGGTCTTGAATATGTCGTTGGGACAAAATAATACTATAAAGAATCCTAAAAATCAGACAATTTTAAATTATTTATCTTAAAATGTTGTAGAACTTTAACTTTCTACTATATTTCACTGGAGTCCTGGTGTGGTTTTATAGGTTTTATAGGATACGCACTGGATTATTAACCTCAAGGCTGGAAGTTCAAACCAACCATCCACTTCTTGGAAACCTTATACAGGTTTGCAAATAGTCAGAACTGGCTCAATGGCACTTAACAATAACAACAAACATATTTCATTCCTTGTATATTATTGAAATGATTATAGAATCCTAGGATGCATAAATGCTATCTTTTTTGCTCCTTATTTATCAACATAATTTTCGCTCCTCATTTATCAATATAGTTTAATTCTAAGGACCAGGTTGATGAGCAAAAGTCGGTGTTATGTGAAAATGAAGGATGATTACATTATTTTATAACTAGTGGATTTTATCATTATTGCGTTGTTGTTGTTAAGTGCCACTGAGTCAGTTCTGACTCATACTGACCCTGTGTATGGTTTCCAAGGAACAGCTGGTGAGTATGAACTGCTGACCTTGCAGTTCAAAGTGACTTTGAAGTTTAGTGCATTAACCTGCAGTGCCACATATGGCAGAAAATACCCCAAAACTCAACTGCCATCGAGTCAATTCCAACTAGTAGCAACCCTGTATAAGATTTCTGAGGCTGTAAATCTTTTTTGTGAACAGAAAGCTTCATCTTTCTCCTGTGGAGCGATTGGTGGGTTTGAACGGCCAAGCTTGCAGTTAATAGTCAAGGCAGTGGCACTAGGACAGAAAATACTACGAGAATACTTGAGAATCATGGCCCAGCCATGTTGACGTGTAACCTTAACCATCACAGCCAGCATTACTCTCTCCTTGTACCTCAGCATTCATTACTGCCAGATGTACTTTATTAATGTAGTCAGGAGTTTTAATAGTTCACATATCTTAATACTGTATGTAGAATCCTAAATTTCTTCTCTTTCCCAGTAATTATTTTTATGATTTCATATTTTTTGTTTTTTCTTTTCTTTTCTTTCTTTCTTTTTTTTTAAACAAAACAACAAGAGTCAGTGATGGAGAAGATAACCCTAAGGATGCACAGACTCAACCAGAGATGGCATCTTCACATCTCAGTGTTGGCAATTCCAGTGTCAAACTGGCAAGCACAGTGGAGAAGCATGCTGAACGCACTAGTAGGTCTCCAGGTGAAATAAGTGTTCCAGTGGACAGCAGCTTACTTTGTACTTTATCATCAGAACCTCATCAGAATGCAGCTATTAATGGGAATGATAAAAAATCTAGTAACTACAAATCTGTACTGCTGCCAGGTGTGAGCACTAGCTCACAAGATTTCATTCTCTCGGACCAGGAATTATACAACTCTTTCCATTTCTGGAGGACTCCTCTTCCTGAGATCGATATAGATATAGAACTTGAACAGGACTCTATGGAGAAACTCATCCCAGAGAGACCAGAAGAAACTCCTGAAGTTACTATGCCATGTTCTCCAAATACTACCATGGCCACCAGAAAGGAACTTGAGGAAATGATAGAAAATCTAGAGCCCCATATTGATGATCCAGATGTTAAAGGTATGAAAGACTCATCAAGTTACTTATTTGTACTAAAGTTGACATTTGTTCTTTTTTTAATCTTTTTTTTTTGAGGAAAAAAATGCTTCTTTAAAAATTCATTATGATTATAATCATTGTTAAGTGCTGTTGAGTCGGTTCTGACTCAGCAACCCTGTATAGGGTTTCCATAGAACAGCTGGTGGATTTGAACTGCCAGTCTTGTGGTTAGTAGTCCAATACTTATCATACTGTGCCACACCAGAGCTCTGATTATAGTCATTATGTATTATTTTTTTTAATGTTTTATTGTGTATTGAGTGATAGTTTACATGGGGGAACATTAGTTTTACATTCATTCTATCATACATCATTTCATTGCCTTAGTTACCATCCCGTCCATGCATCATAATCCAATGAAAGGGTATACCCTGCAAGCCTGACCCCCCTCCCCGCCCCACGGTCCTCAGCACACAGCCCCTTTCCCTTTCTGGGTCTCAACTCCCCAGGTACTCCATCTCTTCACGTCATCCTCTCTGTCTCCATCTCAGGCCTCACTGCTTCTCTGGGTGGGGTCCCACTCTTCGCTCTTCTCCGTTGATGGTCCCAGGGCCCTCCGCTTCTAGACTGAAAGGTTAGTCACTTCCCTCCTTACTATAAAATATCCGCCTTTACATTTCTAGCCCTCACAGTCTGTCCTGGTAACAATTCTTACCATTGCATCACATGAGACCCATCTGCATTTCTTTTCATCATTCCTTCCTAGACAGGTTGGGTGCCATTCACTGGAGACTCTATGATCCTCCTCGTCCTGTGGATCTAGGTTCCCTCTTGAAGTTATTATGTAGTCTTAAATTCACTTGCTAAACATGATTTATCAAATATTTAGGAAATCTTATTTTAAATAGGTTCATTATTGCAGCACGGTCTATGTAAACATAAATAAGGTCTTGATTCATAAATCACACTGAAATTTTCACACCAGTTAAACTATGTTTTCCGTTAACAATTTTAAATATTGGCTCTTGTGTAATGTTACTGGCTTATAGTCTAAGCAATGGGCAAAGATACTTATTTTTATATATGATTAAGTGTTGTGGGTTTTATCCGACTCCTTTAGATTTATCTCTTGGTTTTGACTTAACATAGAGTCCTTTATTATGAACAGCAGCCTTAATAGCTATTTTGTCTTAAAATGTCTCTGATTAAGTGGGATATGTGTTCTAAGTCAGTGTGGATAATGAGATGTGTTAAAACATTCCCCATATTCTACTTCTTTAGGCTTGGGAAGCATTGTAAAGTCAGTGAGGCTAGAAATTGATAAAGATGTTCTCGGTCTGTTCCCTGTAAGACTACTTAGGGAAGGTCTTCGGTGTGAACATGTGAAATGTTTAAACAACAAAAAATTTTTTTGAAAACCTTATAGCTACAAGTTTTCAGATTTTAATTCACAAAGTGAATTTGTTAACAGCAATATTTTTTAAAAAATCTAAAATTTCTAAATTAATAGTTTTTACAATGTCAGATACAGGACTGGAAGGTGGGAAGGCACTCAGAATGCGACTGGGGTAAAAAATGCCTCCTCAAAGTAGGGTTGACCATAATGACATGAATACAGTTAAGTTCGGGGGAGAAAAGTGCACAGAACCTGCATTTGCTGATGGGCA
>NW_006408886.1:431577-432969 GCF_000296735.1 Chrysochloris asiatica | reverse complement strand
TTGGCCCAGGATCGGACATTGTTTCGTTCTGCTGTGCATGGGGTCGCTATGAGTCGGTTCCGACTCGATGGCACCTGACAACAACAACAACAACAATGTTGGGAAATACCCATTTTTAAAGTAAATGAAGGATACTTTCGATACCTTCTAAAATACACAAAATCTTGTATGCTTACATTTAAAAATTGTTTTAATGTTGGTTAAATTAGCAGTTATTTTTATTTGGCCTAGTTTTATTGCGATTTCTAGAGATATTCTGTTTTAGCTATTGTGTTTTTTAGGTTTATTAGATTATAATTTACATCAGTAAAGTTCAGATTTTTGCATACTGTTTAATGAGATATGATGTCATTACCACAGCAGTTGAGATACACAACAGTCTCATCACCCCCACAATTCCGTTTCTTTATAGCCAGTTCTTTCCTCCCAGCCCCAGCCTATAACAACTATTGATCTGTTTTGTGCCCTTAGAATTTTGCATTTTCCAGAATACTATATAAATGAAACCAAGTAGTATGGAACGTCTTTAAGTCTGGCTGCATCAATTAGCTTAATGCATTTGAGATCCATTTCCTGTTCTATCACAGCAACTTGCTGTCAAGTTGATTATAAGTGATGGGAACCTAAATATGTTTCAAAGTAGGTTTTTGTTTTGACAAATTAGATTCTCCACCAATATCTTGTAAGTCTTCCTCCATTCCTTCTACTCAGCCAACCCCGAATTAGGAGAACTAAGATAGAGAATATAACTAAAGCTAAGATGTTCACAGTTTTTGTTGTTGGGTGCCATCAAGTTGGTTCCAACTCATAGCAATCCTATGCACAACAGAACAAAACACTGCCCTTTCCTATACCAGCCTTACAATCATTGCTACGTTTGAAACCATTGCTGCTGCTACTGTGCCAATAAATCTCATTGGGGGTTTACTCTTTTTCTCTGACTCTCCACTGTCCCAAACATGATATCCTTCTCCAGGGACTGGTTCCTCCTGATAATATGTCCAAATTATGAGAGAGGAAATCTGGCCATCCTGGCTTCCAATTAGCATTCTGGCTGTACTTCTTCCTACACAGATTGGTTTGTTATTTTGGCATTCCATGGTACTTTAATATTTTCCTCCAACACCATAACTTGAATGCATCAATTCTTCCACAGTCTTCCTTACTCACTGTCTAACTTTCACATTTATATGAGGTTATTGAAAATATCACATCTTGGATCAGGTGCATCCTAGTCCTCAAACGGACATCTTTGCTTTTATACTTTAAAGATGTCTTGTGAATCAGACTTGCCTAAAGCTTCTTGTCTTGTTGATTGTTTCTATAGTTTTTCTGTTTTCTATCTCATTTATTTTTGCTCTAATCTTTATTATTTCTTTTCTTTTGGTGGCT
>NW_006408886.1:404926-431402 GCF_000296735.1 Chrysochloris asiatica | reverse complement strand
TATGTTGTGTTTTTGTTCTCATTTATTTCTAGGACCTTTGTGAATTCACGTTTGATTTCTTCTACTTCCCGTTTGATTTCTTCTACTTCCCTGTAGCTTTTCATCAGGGTGTTATTCAGTTTCCATGTATTTGACTTCATTTCCTTGGTCTTCCTATTGTTGATTTCTAATTTGATAGCATTGTGGTCTGAGAAGATGCTTTATAGTATTTTGACATTTGTAAATTTATGGAGATTTGTTTTGTGACCTAAAACATGGTCTATTCTAGAGAATGTTCCATGGGCACTGGAAAAGAATGTGTATTGTGCAGTTGTTTTGTTGAATGCTCTGTACACATCTATGAGGTCCAGTTGGCTGATTGTGTTGTTTAGTTCTTCTGTGTCTTTGTCAAGTTTCTTTCTGTTTGTTCTATCCATTTTTGAAAGCGGTGTATTAAAATCACCCACTATTATTGTAGCTGCATCAGTTTCTTTCTTCAAATCTATTAGAGTTTGTTTTATATATTTTGGAGCTCTTTCATCGGGAGCATAGATATTTATTATGGTTGTTTCATTTTGTTCACTTGTCCCTTTAATCATGAGATAATGTCCATCTTTATCTATTACACTGTTTTATGCCTCAAAGTTTATTTTATCAGAGATTAGTACTGCCACTCCTATTCACTTTTTATTGCAATTAGCCTGGTATATTTTTTTCCGTACTTTAACTTTTAATTTGTTTTTGTCTCTGTGTATGACATGTGTCTTGTGCACATAGCATATTGTAGGATCTTGTTTTCTTATCCATTCTTCCACCCACCGTCTCTTAACAGGTGCATTTAATCCATTTACATTCAGTGTAATTATCGATAGGTATTGATAAACTGCTGCCATTATGGGGTTTTTTTGTGTGTATGTGTGTGATGTTGCTGCTTCTTTGTTCTGTGTGTCTTTGTTGAGTTCATGATTTTTGTGTTCTTTCTTGTGAGTTTCCTCATAGTTTTAATATTTCCATATTCGTGGATTTTTGTTCTCTTGGTATGTTGTGAAGTGTTAATTTTCTTTGAGGTTGCCTTGTAGTCCATTAACTTTTCTCTCCAGTTAGTACAGTCTATTTTATCCTGTAATCGATCTGACCTTCTCACCATCTGGAGCTCTGTTTCTACATGTTTACCTTCTTTTACATTGTACTTGTTTTGATCATAGATGGATCTCTCAGATTCTCTGAGTTTGTTCTTATAGTTTTGTTCTGTTCTCAACTCTTCCTTCGTAATTCAGAGAGGTGCTGTCACATATGTCAATCTCTGGGGTTGTTGTCTGTTCTTGTTGATTCTTAGTCCATAGAACTCCCTTTATGATATTTTGTAGTGCAGGGTTGGCTTTGGCAAAATCCCTTAGCTTCTGTTTATCCTGGAATGTTTTGATTACACCATCATTCATATTTGATTGATAGCTTTTCTGGATAAAGGATTCTTGGTTGGCAATTTTTGTCTTTCAGGATTTTATATATGTTTCCCCATTGCCTTCTTGCTTATA
Organism: Chrysochloris asiatica; assembly: GCF_000296735.1. Lineage (NCBI taxonomy): Eukaryota > Metazoa > Chordata > Mammalia > Afrosoricida > Chrysochloridae > Chrysochloris > Chrysochloris asiatica. The sequence goes on along the minus strand of NW_006408886.1, from coordinate 429,888 downwards.
TGGTTTCTGCTGAGAGATCTGAGCTTAATCTGACTTGCTTGCCTTTGTATGTGACACTTCTATTTTCCCTGGCTGCTTTCAGAAGTGTCTCCTTATCGTTGATTTTGGAGAGCTTGACTATGATAAGTCGTGGTGATTTTCTTTTGGGGTCTATCCTTCCTGGGGTTCGCTGAGCTTCTTGAATGTTTATCATTTCACTTTTCAGGATGTTAGAGAAGTTTTCTTCCAGCAGTTCTTCACTATTTCCTTTGTGGACTTGTGTGATTCTTCTCATTCTGGAATGGTGATAATTCTTAAGTTATTCTTCTTCATGTTGTCCAACATGAATCTTAGACCTTCTTCAGAATTTTTTATCCTTTTTTGTGTTTGTTTTTCTATCTTAGTGGTATTCAGAGATTTGTCTTCCAGCTCACTGGTTCTGCCTTCCATCTCATCTATTCTACTCCTCTGCCCTATTTCTGATATTTTGTTATTGAACGTTTGGACCTCTTTTGAATTGTTTCCAATGCTGTATCTTTCTTATTTGATTGTTCTGTAGCACTTTCCTGAATTCTTCCTTATTTTTCTCAACTCTATTGTAAAGTGTTTTGAAACATTTTATAATCATTTTTCTTAATCATTTCTCAGGCATTTCCAAGACCTGTCCTCCTTCCAGAATGGAGTCCAGGTCTACTTCTAGGTCATTTGTCTCAGACATTTTATCTTGTTTCTGGACATGTGCTGATATTGTCATCTGGTTTTGCTTCTTGGACATGTTTAATGTTTATCTGTGGCCTTAATACTTAATTGAGTATGTGTTTTGATGTCTTTATCCATTTTTGTGTTTCTTCTTCTATCTTAGTGGTATTGAGAGATTTGTCTTCTAGTTCACTGGTTCTGCCTTCCATCTCACTTGTTATTACTCCTTTTCCCTTTCAGAGTTTTGTCTAGTTCCGATATTCTATTATTGATCGTTTGGACCTCTTTCTGTAGGTTTTGAATTGTTTCCAATGCTGTATCTATCTTATTTGATTGTTCTTTGAAGTGCTTTCCTGACTTCTTCCTCGTTTTTCTCAACTCCATTGTAAAGTGTTTTAAAACATTTTATCATCATTTTTCTGAATTCCTTTTCAGGCATTTCCAAGGGCTGCCCTCTGTCCAGAAAGGATTCCAGGTCTACCTCTAGGTCATTTGTCTCAGACATTTTATCTTGTTTCTGGTCATGTGCTGATATGGTCATCTTCTTTTGCTTCTTGGACATGATTAGTATTTATCTGTGGCCTTAATACTTACTTGTGTATGTGTTTTGGTATTTTTTGTGCTTTCTGCTTGCTTCCAGGGAGATGTGATCAGGCTGTGGGCTTCCTTTTTCCCTCTTATTATTGCTTAACTCAGAGTAACTTTCACAGGTGTTGTCTGTTTTCCTGGTATATGGTAATTGGTATTAATTCTTGCCTTTTTTTGGTGTTTTATAGAGTGTGATTTTAGCTTGTCTATATCACAGCAGTTGCTGACTCTTCTTATGTAATTTATGGAGACAAAGAGTCTTCCAAAGGTCGAATGGAAGCATATAATAGCAAAACAGCACCAGCAAAAAAAATACAAGAGAAAAAAATTAACTAAAACAAAAAGCAGCAACAACAAAAACTGGACTGAATACTGCAGTCTATAATCACAGAAAAAGGAGAGGAAGAGGAGGGAGAGAAGAAAAAAACAAATATGTAGCTTAATATGAGTATAACTTTAAGGTCCTCTCTTCAAAGCTTCCTGAGAGATTTCAGGATGCAAGTGTTGGTTGTTATGCTGTACCTCAGGCTTTAATTTAATTTTCGGCCTGTTTTGTTTTTAAATTCTCTTTCCTTCTCTACAGCCCTGTCCTGCCCTTTCACGTTTAAAAACAAAACAAAAGACAGACAAGCAAAAAGCCTTCAGGGCCTACTCTTGGGCTCAGTGTCTATGTGCATGTGTGGCAGAAGAACCCACCAATGGTGAGGATGGAGTGTGTTCACTCGCTCAGGCAACCCCTCTAGTCACCAGAATGGACGTGGGCAAACAGTGGGCACGCTAATGACCAGACACCAAAAAAAAAAATAAGATAATCAGAACAAAGCAAAACTGACAAAGTCCACCTTTGCTCCAAGGTTCCCGCGGCATTTTTCCATGGTGTTTCTGCTCCCCTGTTTGTCTTGTTGTTTGGTTTCACCCAATATGTCGACTCTGGGCCTCCGTGCCCAGCTCGGCAGATTCAAATGTATGCGATATTTTACTTTAGTTTCAAGTTCCACAATCTGTAGGCCTTCAAGCCTTCAAAGTATTCCTATCTCTGTGGTTCTGAGTTTTCGAGCTCTGTCCTAGATCTGCTTTGCCTGGTATTCTGTGGTATTGCTGACGGTGAACTTCACTGCATCTCCACCCTAACCACCATCAAGCCCCCTGAGTATGTGTTTTGATAATTTTTATGCTTTCCAATTGCTTCCAGGAAGATGTGATCAGGATATGGGCTTCCCTTTTCACTCTTCTTATTGCTTAACTCAGAGTAACTTTCACAGGTGTTGTCTGTTTCCCTGGTATATGACAGTTGGTATTGGTTCTTGCCTGGGTTTTGGTGTTTTATAGAGTGTGATGGTAGCTAGTGTGATGGTCGCTTGGCTATATGGCAGCAGTTACTGACTCTTCTTGTGTACTATAGGGAGATAAAGAGTCCTCCAATAGCAGAGGGGGCACATATAACAGCAAAACAACACCAGTGGAAAAAAAATGGAGAAAGGAAAAAAGAAGTAGAATGAAAAACAGCAACACCAAAATCTGTACTGAATACTGCAGTCTCTAATCACAGAAAAGGGAGAGGAGGGAGAGAAGAAAAGTAGAAGAAGAAAGAAAAAAAAAATATCTGTAATCTAATATGAGTATGACTTTAATGTCCTCTCTTCAGCGTGTTGCTTTCAAAACTTCCTGAGAGATTTCAAGATGCCAGTGTTGGTTGTTATGCTATACCTCAGGTTTAATTTAATTTTTGGCCTGTTTTGTTTTTAAACTCTCTTTCCCTCCCTACAGCCCTTTTCAGAAAAGTACAGGGTTTGCTCTTGGGCTGAGTATCTGTGCACATGCATGGCAGAAGAACCCACCAGTGGTGAGGGTAGGGGGTGGCCACACACTCAGGCTCTCCCTTTAGTCACCAGAATGGAGTTGGGCCAGCAGTGGGTATGCCTATGACCAGATACCAAAAAATAAAATAAAATTAGAGTAAAGCAAAACTGACAAAGTATATTACCCACCTTTGCCCCAAGGTTCCCGTGGCGTTTTTTCATGGTGTTTCTGCTTCCCCTGTTTAGTCTTAACATTTGGTCTCACCCACGGTGTTGGCTCCAGGCCTCCAAGTCCGGCCTGGCAGATTCAAAAGTACATGATTTTTTACTTCAGCTCCAAATTCCATAAGCTATAAGCCTTCAAACTTTAAAAATATTCCTATCTCTGTGGTTCCGAGTTTTGGAGCTCTGCCCTGGATCTGCTTTGCCTGGTATTCTGTGTTATTGCTGATGGCGAACTTCATTGCACCTCCTCTCTAGCCGCTATCAAGCCCATAATTATCTCATTTGATTTCTTGACTGTTGCTTTCCATGAGTGTTGGTGTTTGAATGGAGAAGTGAAGTCTTTGACAGCTTCAGTTCTTTCTCCATTTATCTTGATGTTATTTATTGGTCCAGATGTGAGTATTTTTGTTTTCTTTACATTGAGATTCAACCCATACTGAAGGTGGTGTGGTCTTTGATCTTCATCAGTAACTGTTTTAAATCTTCTTCGTTTTCAGCAAGCAAGGTTGCATCATCTGCATATCACAGGTTGTTAATGAGTCTTCCTCAAAGTCTGGCGCCACGTTCTTTATATAATCCAGCTTCTTGGATTATTTACCTGGCATACAGAATGAATATATATGTATGGTAAAAGAATACAACCCTGGTACACACCCTTCCTAATTTTAAACCATTCAGTGTTCCCTTGTTCGGTTCAAACAACTGCCTCTTGGTCTATGTTCAGGTTCCTCATGAGCACAGTTAAGTGTTCCAGAATACTTATTCTCTGAAATGTCCATAGCTTGTTAATATCCACACAATTGCAAGCCTTTGCATTAGTCAAGAAAACACAGGTAAACATTTTTCTGGTATTCTCTGCTTTCAGCCAAGATCCATCTTACGTCAGCAATATCTCTCCTTCCATGCCCTCTTGTAAATTCAGCTCGAACCACTGGAAGTTCTCTGTCAGTGTATGCTTACAGCTGTCTTTGTATTATCTTTAATATAATATTAACTGCTTACAATATTAATGATATTGTCTGATGATTTCCTCATTCCATTGGATCACCTCTTTTGGGAATGGGCACAAATAATTGATCTATTCTAGTCAGCTGGCCAGGTAGCTAGCTGTCTTCCAAATTTCTTGGCATAGGCAAGTGAGTGCCTCCAGTGATGCATCCATTTGTTGAAAGGTTTCAATTCCATCAGATCCCAGTGCCTTTTTCTTTGTCAATGCCTTCAGTGAAATCATTGACTATTAAGTGCCATTGAGTGAGTTCTGACTCATAGGTACCCTGTATAGGGACTCCAAGGGGTAAACTGGTGAGTTTGAACTGCCAGCTTCCTGGGTTAAATCAACCTTGTGGTCTAGTGCATTGTCCCACAGCATAACACCAGGACTCCATTTTGTCCATTGTTGTTGCTGCTGTTAAGTGCCATCGATTCGGTTGCGAGCCACAGCATCTCTGAATAGGATTCTCAAGGAGCAGCTGGTGAGCTTGACCTACCAACCATGCAGTTCAAACCGACTTTACTGTCCACAGCACCATATCAGAACTCCAATAGAAGCCTTCAGTATTGCAAATCAAATCTTGAATTTGTTTCTTCAGTTCCCTCCGCTTGAGAAATGTTGAGCATGTTCTTCTCTTCTGGTTTTCCAACTCCAGGTCTTTGTACATTTTGCTATAATATTTGAGACCTTGTCTTCTCGAGCTGCTCTTTGAAATTTTCTATTCAGCTCTTTTACATCATTTATTCCACTTGCGTTAGCATCTCTATGCTGGAGATCGAGTTTCAGAGTCTCTTCTGACATTCATTTTGGTCTTTTCCTGTCTTGTTTTCTTAATGACCTTTTGCTTTCTTTCTGTATGATATTCTTAATGTCATCCCGCAACTCCTCTGGTTGTTGGTCTTTAGTGCCTAATGCATTATCTCTGCTCTTCAGATGATCTCTAAATTCTCGTGGGATATGTTCAAGGTCGTAATTTAGCATTCGTGTACTTGTTTTAATTTTCTTCAGCTTCAGTCTGAACTTGCAGATGAGCAATGAATGGTCTGTTTCACTGTCTACATCTGGCCTTCTTTAGGCTGATAATACGTATCTTTTTCCACCATCTCTTTCCACAGATGTAGTCAATTTGATTTCCGGTTTGATTCTGTCTAGTGGTTTTCTTATGTATTGTTGTCTTTTATGTTATTTTAAAAATATATTTGTAATGGTCTTGCAAAATTTAATCATGCGTTCTCCAGCATCGTTTCTATCACCAATGCCGTATTTTCACACTGCTAAATCTTCTTCTTTGTTTCCAGCCTTTGCATTCCAATCTCCAGTAATTATCAGCACATCCTGATGGCATGTTTATCAATTTCAGACTGAAGAAGATGGTAGAATTCTTCAATTTCATCATCACTGACTTTAGGGGTTGGTAGATAAATTTGAATAATAATGGTATTAACTGGTCTGCCTTTTAGGCATATTGATGTTATTCTAGCATAGACAGTGTTGTATTTCAAGATAGATCTTTATATACTCTTTGTGATGATGAATGCAACCTCTTCAATTTATCATTCCCAACATAGTAAACCATGGGATTGTCAGATCCAAAATTGCCAATACCAGTCCTTTTCAGCTTACTAATGCCTCAGTGTTCCATTTCATGTTTGACAATTTCCAATTTTCTTAGTTTTATACTTTGTACATTCCATGTTCCTATCATTAATGGATGTCTACAGCTGTTTGTTTGTTTGTTTGTTTTTTTGGGTTATGCCTCATCAGCAAATGAAGGTTCCGAGGGCTTTACTTCATTCACGTCATCACTGTCACCTCTTACTTTGAGGAGGCAGCTCTACCCAGTCACATTTTCAGTGCCTTCCAACCAGGGGCTTTTTTTCCGGCAATGTATCTGACAATATTCTGGTGCTCTTCATTATGTTTCACTATTCCGTGTTCTGGGGCTGACACAGTGTTCCACTGCTACTCATAAGGCTTTTGGTGACTAAATATTCAAAGGAGTCACTCTCTCTTCCTAGTCTGTTTTCGTCTAGTGGCTCAGCTGAAACTATACCCATGGCATAGCTTCCAGAATCACAGCAACACATGAGCCATCACAGTTCAACAAACTGAGAGATGAGTAGTAGTGTTCACAATTAGAAATAGTCAAGTTTTCTTTTCAGTTTTCAGCATTTTGTTCAAATAAGTTTTCTTTATTTATTTAACTTAAATTTTATTCAACTGTTCATACTATAATAACCAATTAATTTTCTTTTCCTGCGATTCCATTTCTGTGGGGAGTGGCAGGAATTGTCAGCTAGACTTTGAACCAATTCTGGGAGCTTTCATTTTGTTACAGTACCTGCTGGTTTTCTAAGACATCATTGCTGGTGAATCCCTTCTGACTCATGCCAACTCTATGTTTTACAGAGTAGAAGTGTTTCTTAGAGTTTTTTTAAATTGTAATCTCTATAGAATCAGATTTCCTGGCCTTCTTCCACAGTGTTACTACATGTGGGCAAACCATCAACCTTTCAGTTTGCAGCCAGTCACAAACTGCTTGCAACCATGGGAACCGTCAGTATTTATTAAAACCTTAAATGTGTTGCTTGAAGTCTTTAGAGCAAATGAACTGCCTAGTTTTCTTAAAAGTTTTATATATACATAGGAGTCCTGGTTTATTGCCACAGGATAATGCACTAGACCACAAAGTCAATTTGATCCCCAAGGTCAGCAGTTCAAATCCACTAACTGCTCCTAGACAACCTATACAAGGTCGCTATGAGCCAGAACCGACTCAATAGCACTTTAGTAACAATACTATATATATATATAGTGTGATGGGCTACATACAATAAACACTGGCCCAGCCACATGGTCAATAGTTCAAGCCCAACAGTGATTCCAGGGGAGAGAGATGATGATTTCAGTTCCCATGAAGATGTACAGCCTAGGAAACCCTATACAGGGTAGCTGTGAGTTGGAACTAATTCTGTAGCACATAACAGCAACATGCACACACACATATATATATATAGATATAATGTATAATCGCCACCACTCGTCTGTCAGTTTGTCATACTGTGATGGCTTGTGAGTTGTTGTGATTCTGAAAGCTATGCCACCAGTATTTTAAATTCCAGCAGCATCACCCGTGGTGGACAGGTTCCAGATGAGCTTCCAAATGAAGAACAGACTAGAAAGAAGGAGTGATGAACTACTTCCGAATATTTAGTTACAGAAAACCTTATGAATAGCAGAGAAACACTGTCAGATATAGTGCTGGAAAATGAGCCCGACATGTTGGAAGGCCCTCAAAATGCGAGTGGGGAAGAACTGCCTCTTCAAAGTAGAGTTGATTGTGATGATGCAAATGGAGTAAAGCCTGTGGAAGTAAAGCCCTTGGGACCTTCATTTGCTGATGGGGTACAACTCAAAATAGAGAAACAGCTGTAAACATCCATTAATAATTAGAACATGGAATGTACGAAGTATGAATCTAGGAAAATTAGAAATTGTCAAAAAATACAATGGATCACATAAAAATCAATATCTTAGACATTAGTGAGCTAAAATGGACTTGTATTGGCCATTTTGTATCTGACAACCATATGTTTTACTATGCCGGGAATGACAAATTGAAGAGGAATGGTGTTGCATTCATTGTCAAAAAGAACATATCCAGATCAGTCATGAGGTACAACGCTGTCTGTGATAGGGTAATATCCATGCACCTATAGGGAAGATCAGTTAAAACAACTATTATTCAAGTTTACGAACCAACCACTAAAGCCAGTGAGGATGAAATAGAATAATTTTACCAGCTTCTTCAATCTGAAATTGATCAAACATGCAATCAAGATGTATTGATCATTACTTGGAATGCAAAGATTGGGAACAAAGAGGAAGGATCAGTAGTTGGAAAATATGGCCTTGGTGATAGAAATGATGCTGGAGATCGCATGATAGAATTCTGCAAACCCAATGATCTGTTCATTTCAAATACCTTCTTTAGACAACACAAGAGACGACTATACCCATGGACCTCACCATATGGAATACACAGAAATCAAATTGACTACATCTGTGGAAAGAGATGATGGAAAACTTCCATATCATCAGTCAAAACAAGGCCAAGGGCAGACTGTGGAACAAACAGACCATCAATTGTTCATAAGCAAATTCAAACAGAAGCTGAAGAAAATTAAAAACCAGTCCATGAGAGTCAAAATATGACTTTGAATATATCCTTCCTGAATTTAGAGATCATCTGAAGAACAGATTTGATACATTAGACATTAAAGACCGAAGACCAGAAGAAGAGTTGTGGGATGACATGAAGAACATCATACATGAAGAAAGCAAAAAGTCATTAAGAAGACAAAAAGAAAGAAAAGATAAAAATAGATGTCAGAAGAGACACTGAAACTTGCTCACCAGGGTAGAGATGCTAAAGCAAATGAAGAAATGAGGAGGAACAGGAGCTGAACAGAAAATTTCAAAGGTCAGCTCAAAAAGACAAAGTCAAATATTACAACAAAATGTACAAAGATCTGGAGTAAGAAAACCAAAAAGAAGAACATGCTAAGCATTTCTCAAGCTGGGGAACTGAAGAAAAAATTCAAGTCTGTACTTTCGTTTATGAAGGATTCTCTGGGCAAATTAATGAATGATGCAGGAAGCATCAAAAGGAATACACAGAGTCACTGTACCCAAAGGAAATGGTTGATGTTCAACCATTTCAAGAGGTAGCATATGATCAAGAGCCAATGATACTGAAGGAAGAAGTCCAAGGTGCATTGAAGGAATGCACAAAGAACAGGGCACTGGGAATTGATGGAATAAAAATTGAAATCTTTCAAGAAAGTGAGGCAGCACAGGAGGCACTCACTCATCTCTACCAAGAAATTTGCAAGACAGCTATCTGGCGGACTGATTGGAAGAGATCCGTATTTGTGCCCATTCCAAAGAGAGGCGACCCAATGGAATGTGGAAATCATCAGAAAATCTCTTTGATATCCCATGTGAATAAAGTTTTACTAAAGGTAATACAGAAATGGCTGCATGCATACATTGATAGAGAACTTCCAGTGGTTCAAGCCAAATTCAGAAAAGGATGTGGAATGAGGGGAATCATCGCTGATGTCCGATGGATCTTGGCTGAAAGCAGAGAATACCAGAAAGATCTTTACCTGTGCTTTATTGACTACGCAGAGGCTTTCGCTTGTGTGAATCATGACAAGCTATGGACAACATTGTGAAGTATGAGTATTCCTAAACACTTAATTGTACATGATCCAAAAGGCAGTTGTTCCAGCAGAACATGGGAACACTGAATGATTGAAAATTAAGAAAGGTGTGTGACAAGGTTGTATTCTTTCACCATACTTATTCAACTTGTATGCTGAGCAAATAATCCAAGTAGCTGGGTTATATGGAAAGAGAAGAACAACATGTCATCAGGATTGGAGGAAGACTCATTAACAACCTGCCATATACAGATGATACAACCTTGCTTGCTGAAAGGGAAGAAGACTTAAAATACTAACTGATGAAGATCAAAGACCACAGCCTTTGGTAAAAATTCTCACCACTGGACCAATAAACATTCTTGTCAATGAAGAAAAGATTGAAGATGTCAAGGACTTCATTCTTATTGGATCAACTATCAACACTCATGGAAGGAGCAGTCAAGAAATCAAACGACGTATTGTATTAGGCAAAGATGTCAGCTTGAGAACTAAGGTGCTCCTGACCCAAGCCATGGTATTTTCAATAACCTCACATGCATGCAGAAGCTGGACAGTGAATAAGGAAGACCTTAGAAGAATTGATACTTTTGAGTTATGGTTTTGGAGGAGAATATTGAAAGTGCCATGGGCTACCATAAGAACCAACAGATCTGTGTTGGAAGAAGTGCAGCCAGAGTGCTCCTGATGGTTGTGTTCTAGGAGGATAATGTGCTAACTCTAGTTGTAGCGGTCACCCCCACATCCTTGTCCAACTACCAAGAAAAAGTTACACATGCAATATAACTTCAGTTACTGCCTGTACAACTTAGTTTCAATCTGGATCAAGTTCGGCCTTTGAACAAGGTAGACAATTTATGGCATTTTAAAGAAAATTATTGCACCACCATGCCAGGATTAGAAATGAAAAACACTCCCTTTAAAAATTCAAAACACCCTTTAACACTATGGAAAATTAAGGCATGGCAAGGTGAATTAATAGAGATTCATTATGCTATCAGATTTGAATAAAATACAGAATTTTGCTATCAGATTTGAATAAAATACAGAATTATGTAGCCTAAGCAGCAAATCCTGACAATCCTTTTCTGCCCTCTGTCCTACTGTAGAACTTAATGCCAAGGGCATTTGTAGCTTATCCTTGAGGCTGGGTTTTTTGGTTTTTTTTTTAAATCTGATTTGCTATTGCTGTATAGTTGTTGTTAAGTACCGTGGAGTCGGTTCTGACTCATAGTGGCCCTGCACAGGGTTTCCGAGGCTGTAAATCTTTACGGGAGCTGAAAGCTTCATCTTTCTCCCGTGGAACGGCTGGTAGTTTTGAACTGCCAATTTTGAGGGTAGCAGCCCGATTCGTAACCACTATGGTACCAGAGCTCCTTATTGCTGTGTAGTAGTATAGCAGTACCTAGAAAAATTACTGATACTTAGTAAGTATTGCTAAATTAAAGAACAAAGCAGTAGATATGAAAAATCATCATATGGACAGAAGAAAAATGACAAATTCAAATTAAACTGTAACAGGTAAAAGAACTGAATTTGAAACAGAATGAATCAAATCACAACACAGTATTTATATGGAGACCTCTCAACTGTAGTCTATAAATTAACAGTACAATTTTAAACCAAGCTGTATCAGCCATTTTCTGAGACAGAAAGGCATATACTGACACAAAACGTCATTTATATACATTTACATATTCATACATACATATGTTGTTGTTAGGTGCCATTGAGTCAGTGATGACTCATAGCGACCCTATGCACAACAGAACAAAGCACTGCCAAGTCCTGGGCCAACCTTGTTGTTGCCACACGTGAGGCCATTGATGATGTCATATTGCCAATCCATCTCGCTGGGGGTCGTCTTATTTTTCTCTGACCCTCCATCTTACCAAACATGATATCCTTCTCCAGCAATTGGTCCCTCCTGATAATATGTCCGAAATATGAAAGATGAAGTTTGGCCATTCTGCCCTCCAAGGAGCACTATAGGTTAATGCTCTGGACCGCAAAGGTCAGTTTGAACTGCAAGGTTGGCGGTTCAAGCTCACCAGCTGCTCCTTGGAAATCCTATATAGAGTTGCTGTGGGACAGAACTGACTCGATAGCACATAGCAGCAGCAGCATTTTCCTTTTTATCAGTTGGGTTCCCACCCACATTGTAAATGAGTTGCAAATTTTTCTTCAGACTAAACCTGTGTTCTGATTTCTTATATTACTCATGGTGTGGTATTCTCTAGAATGCTAAACTTTCTGCATTAACCAAGAAACAAAATATACCCTATTCTTTTTGGCTGGAGAGTTTTAAGCATCAGGTTTCCTCATGAATTGGCACTAGACTCTTCTTTATTATCTTTACATCAATTTTCTGAATAAGGTGGGCTTATAGTGTCACTCATTTAAAGATGGGCATTATTAGCATGGACACAAGTAAAGGAGAGTACAACAATCACCTAGATTTAAATGACTGTATAAGGCATCACCCTCAAGAAATACACTGATCTGTTCATTATTTCCCAGGGAAGAAGATTGGAAAGTACTAGGTTTCACATACACCCAGCCAATATTTGATGTGGGACTCCTGGTGTGGTGCTGTAAGAAAAGCACTGAACTGACAAAACCATAAGGTTGCTGGTTCTAACCCATCAACCACTCCTTGAAAACCCAATACAGGGTTGCTATGAGTTGGAACTGACTCAATGACACTTAACAACAACACAATAGGTAAATAAGGCTAGCACATTTGCACATTATTTTGAAAATGTTGAAAACAAAACATTCTGACCTTTATAAAGACCTCAGTCTCCTTTGAGTGCTTCCTGTGCCTTGGTTTTAGAAACTTAAAGGTCCCCAAAGAGGGAGCAAAAAGGGATTAAAAGGATTAGTACAAATCACAAGTGAAATTCTCAAAAAGAATGAGATTTACTTCACAAGCGCTTTTCTTAAGCTTAGTGGAATCTTGTCCTGTATGTTTCTTTTACTTCTTTGCAGAAAATGTAAACAAACTTAATGTGCTTAGACAGCAGGCATTTTTAAATGATGCAGCATGGTAATAGATTATATTAATAAAGTCATTATCCTGTTTGGCTTTTTCTTTTTTACTAAGCTTTGTACTAAATTAATTTGAAATCTAAGATTATTACATTATGAGTATCTTGGCAATTTTTTTTGCTAAATTTCTTTTATTTGGGGTCAGGAAGAAAGTTTTATCTTAACTTTGGAATCACCTTTACCAAAAACTCAAAACGTGTAGGCAATGTTGATTGCCAGATATAAGAACTGCATCTTGATAAGTTGTCATTTTTGTTTTGTTCTGGGCAAGACAGGGCTAATTCAGTTTCCTTTTTGGGAACCAGTTACAATTTTCAAAAAAAATAGAGAAGAAGATCTGAGATGTTTAAATATACTTGCAACAAAAATCTTTGTAATTGCCATTATTTTATGTCAGCAGGATTTGTATGAACTGCTCTTCTTCTAAAATAGCTTAGTAAGTAAGTCTTGTTAATTTGATTCATATACTACCAAAACATAGCTAACTTGTATTGAAATGCCATTCTTTTCATAAACTGGTGATGCCACCAGAAACTAGATAGCATTATACTCTTTATACTAACACAAAATAAACATTATTAATCTTATGAAAGTATATTAGTTTTGTTTTTCTCCTGAAGAATTAATGATTTTCCATAGTAGAAAATTGTTTTCAGCTTCTGATTGCAGTGTCAAAATATACATGTCAGTGACAATGTGGAATGCAAATGGAGGAAAAACATTAAAGTATTACAGTTTTGTAGCTGAACGTATATCTTTCTCTCTCTCTCTCTTTTTTTTTTTTTTTTATTTACCTAGCACAAGTGGAAGTGTTGTCTGCAGCACTACACGCCTCTTGTCTGGATGCTCACGAAGAGACCATCAGTATAGAGAAAATAAATGATCTTCAAGATGAACTGGGTGTAAAAGAGCTACCAAATGTTAAAATAAAGCAAGATGATTCTGTGCCCTTAATCAGCGATGCTGTCGAGGTAACAAACTGAGTAAAATGTTAATCAAGTGAGAGCAATGTGAATCAGAAGAATGCTTTGGGGCTATAGTTGTAGCTAATCACTTCCTAGTTAGTACTATTCTGTGAGTTGCTGATTTTTCTGCTCTCCCTTTTGCATAAAGTAAAAGTAATTGTCACCACATCCTGTCTTCATGACCTGTGAAATCCTTGGAAAGGTAAATCCCAATCCTGCTTATTAACATGACCATTTTAGTAACCTCAATGTTAATGTAGCTCACTGCAGTGAAATAGTCTTACTGGAAACAAAGCCCTTTATCAAGAATTATTAACTCTTCCCTTTTCTTTTTGGAGAGGTGCTTTGTTTCTGATCGGACCATTTCACTGCAGCAAGCAACACAGTATTCTGAGCAGAAGATCGGGACTTGAGGCCATGTTGCGGAGGGCCAGTGGCATTATCTGGACTCTGGAGAGTGAGGGTGGGTACTGTTGCTAGCATCATCTTTGATATGTACTTATGGCTGTACTTTATGATCCTCCTCCGGTTTCCAGCATCATTTGATATCAATGTTCTTATCCCTTATTTACATAAATGGGAGAAGGAACACACCAATCACCAGAGTCAAATGAGCATGGGCTCTGGTATGGTGCTATAGGATAAGCACTAGTCTGCTAACAGCAAGGCATTTGAAACCCACCAGCTGCTCTCAGAAACCCTATGTAGGGTTGCTATGAGTTGGAACTGACTCAATGGCACACAACAACAATGAAAATATATTGAATGTTATGTTCAAGAAAGAATTCCTGCCCACATGTTGTGGGTGGCAAGAGGGCTTTTCTAGCTTTAGTGTATTTATTTGGTTTTTGCTGTTTCATGACATTTGGATAACTGAATTTTGTATAACATTAGTGCTTTAGAATGAAACCCTGACCGTTTATTATCATTGGGGAGTTCAATATTATGATATAGCTATACTTTAGAAGGCTTTTGGTTTGGTTTGGTTAGGTTTTTGTCTGTGGTTATTAGAAAAAATATTTGTGGAATTAGATACTACAGTCAAAATTAGAATCAGACTAAGAAAAAGGATTTGTAGTAACACAGTAGATTTAGCATTGGGCTACTAATTGAAAGGTTGGCGATTTAAGGCCACCCAGCAGCTCTGAGGGAGCACGATAAGGCAGTCTGCTTCCATTAAGATTTACAGCCTCACAAACCTTAATGGAGCAATTCAACTCTGTCCTGTAGGGTAGCCATGAGTTGGAATTGACCCAGCAGTAGTGGATTGTTTGCTTTGCTTTATTACGGCCTTTATTCCTGGTGTGGCACTGGACTGCTAACGTCAGTGGTTCAAACCCACCTTCCACTCCTTGGAAACTCATAGGGTCACTATGAGCTCTGGTAGCGTAGTGGTTATAAATCGGGCTGCGAACCGCAAGGTCAGCAGTTTGAAACTACCAGCTGTTCCATGGGAGAAAGAGGAGGCTTTCTGCTCCAATAAAGATTTACAGCCTCGGAAACCCTGTACAGGGTCTCTGTGAGTTGGAACCGACTCCACGGCACATAACAACAACATGAGTCAGAAAAGACTCGACTGCACTTAACAACAACAATAAAACAATTAAATACTCTTATACATACTCTTTTAGAAATAAGTTAATTTTAGGTATTTGGACCTTTTCAAAATTACTTTTAAACTTTAAGTTTGTTTTTGCTGGAATCCATTTTTGTAAATATGTTTAGCAACCTTAGTCAGCAAGTTTGATTTAAGGCAAGAGAAGCTCTTAAGAAGTTTTAGACATGTTTATAAACTTACAAAGATGTGCAGAATTTATGTGAGTTTACATCTGTTGACAGTCTTGTTAAAGGTAAGTAACATGATGGTGATGGTCATGGTGTGAACCTATGAAGTAACATAATATATTTAAATAAAGGAAACTCCGGACAGGACAAATCTTGAAGCAGCTATTTTTTTTTTTTTTTTTTATAGGTAAGTAACATGATGGTGATGGTCATGGTGTGAACCTATGAAGTAACATAATATATTTAAATAAAGGAAACTCCGGACAGGACAAATCTTGAAGCAGCTATTTTTTTTTTTTTTTTTTTTATTCTAACAGAATATGGACTCTAGTCTTCACTATATTCATAATGATTCAGACCTGAGCACCAATAGTAGTTTTAGCCCTGATGAGGAAAGGAAATCTAAAGTACAAGTAAGTGATAAAAAAATATTTTTGTGTGTGTTTTTAATTCCCCTTTTTAAAATCCATTTCTTACTTAATTCTGTTCTCTTTTTGTAACAAGTTTTAAATTAAAGGTAGTGTATTACATTTTTCTATAAGGAAATTCAAATAGTGTAGAAAATAAAATGTAAGCAAGAGTTGAAGGAGAATCAAGGTGAAAAGAAGAATCAAGATCAGCATTCAGAGACTGATTCCTATGAAACAACGGAGGTCTTCTCTCCAACTCTTTCCCCATTTTTCACACCACTGTACTCTTGATTTCTTTGCCGAAATTCAGTAATTCATTCTAATGTCCATACAGAATTCCATACAGAATTCACAGACTGTTATGAGGTTTAATTGGGAAATAACAGGTTGCTTCCTATAGTTCTTATCCTGAATTATTACAATTCAGGATAAGAAAAGACTCAGAATACCATTCTTCAGTCAGTATAGCTTCTTGGCCATATCCACAGGCAGGCCTCTCCCTGACCCTCAAACTTTTGATTCCTTGGGCCTCTTGGGCTCGCCTACTCAGGCAAGTGTTACACAGCTCTAGCTGCACTAATAAGCACCCTACTCCTCCAACAAGCCTCCTGCCCAAAGGCACTCAGATTTGTCACATCATGCAATCTCATAGTTCTGTTGCCTCTGCTTTCACTGTTTGTCTACTGCTGCTTTGTGCTGTATCTCACAGACTCTAGAATTACACCTCTCTGCCTCCTGGGTCTAGGATGTTCTTGCCATAGATATCCCAGATGCAAAGGATGTGCGCTAATCCCAACTCTTCTTCTTGGTCATATTGAGGTCTCCTCGTTCTGCTCATGAGATGGCTCTTTTTAAGACTAGATTGGCAATACTGACCAATCCCCTCATTAAGGTTCCATACTCCTAGTGTGGCACTGTAGGATAAGCAAGGGACTGCCAACCACAAGGTTGGCAGTTCAAACCCACCAGCTGCCCCTCTGAAACGCTATACAGGGTCTCTGTTAGAACTGACTTGAAGACACCAAACAACAACAACATACCTTATTTGCATGGTCCCATCCCCACGGCCCCATGCACCATATTTGCATAATTAGCAAGTTTTCCAGTCTCCTAGGGTGGATCACAAGCACCCCTTTGTATAGACCCATCCAACAATTTGGTAAGAGTTATAAGACCAGAACCCTGGTCCCTGGTTGATACTTGGTTGGCCAGCAATATGGCAAGACCTGGGCACACCTGGGCCCAGAGACAGTGACATAGCCACAGAGGACTAGAGTGGAGAGTGAAGCACCCAGCTGACAAGAAGTGAGGGGAGGTGCACAAGAACACCCACACTTGCAGACAATACTCATTTGACATGGCTTCAGTGGCTGGATGATCAGAACTCAACTAGAAGAAGAAAGAAGGGGAAAAAAAGAGTACTCTGATACAATTTTATGACCTTGACCTATATCTATGGATGCAGTAGCTCAAAAGAGGGAACAAATCTTTACAGCGAGGATCATTCCCACCCCCTTGGTACACAGGGTAGACAAGGATGGGCAACTTAGGCATTGGCTACACAAAATGGAGGAGCTCCAAAGACAAGAAGTGACTGGCTTACAAGCTTTCAAGAGGGAGCCTAGATCCAGAGGGCGTGGGGGAATATAGAATCTCCACTCAGTGGTATCCAATTTATCTGGATGGGGCTGATGAAAGGAGATAGGGATAAGACTCTTATGGTATAATAGTAAATAATTGCTATCAGGACTGATGGTGAAGCTTGAAAATGTAAAGGTAGACGTTTTTTAGCAAAAGTAAGGAAGTGATTGACTTTGTAGTCCAGTAGCGGACGTCCCTGGGACCATCAAGGGAGAAGAGCAGAGTGTGGGACCCTACCCAGAGAAACAGGATGCCAGAGATGGAGGCAGAGATGATGACATGGACAGATGGAGCCTCTGGGCACTCTAGACCCAGGGAGGGAGAGGGGCAGGCTTATGGAGTGTAGCCTTTGGATGTTTGATGATGCATGGAGGGGATTGTAATCAGTCAAGGAAACAATATACAATAGGATGAATGTAAAGCTAATGTTCTTCCCATGTAAACTATCACATAAATCACAATAAAAACTAAAAAAAAATAGTTACATGGCAAAAAAGGCCATATGAAAGATTTGTCACTCCACAGTCAGATCGTTCCCACACATAGGATTCCATTCTACATTCAGAGTAAGCAGTTCTGTATTTTTTAGAAGTTTTTTGTGTATATTGTTGTTGTCAGGTGCCATCCAGTCGGAACTGACTCATAGCGACCTCGTGCACAGCAGAATGAAACAATATCCGATTCTGGGCCAACCTCACTACCGCTGCCACACTTGAGTCCATCAGTGATGCCACCTGGCCAGTCCATCTCGTTAGGGGTCTTCCTCTTTTTCTCTGACCCTCCACCTTACCCAGCATGACATCCTTCTCCAGCGACTGTTCCCTCCTGACAATATGTCCAAAGTATGAGAGACGAAGCTTAGCCATCTTGGCCTCCAAGGAGCACTCTGGCTGTACTTCTTCCAAAACAGATCTATTGGTTCTTTTGGCAGTCTATGGCACTTTCAGTATTCTCCTCCAACACCACAACTCAAAGACATCAATTCTTCTACGATCTTCCTTATTCACTGTCCAGCTTTCACATCCATATGAGGCTATTTGAAAATACCATGGCTTGGGTCAGGTGCACCTTAGTCCTCAAGCTGACATCTCTGCTCTTCAATACTTTAAAAAGTTCCTGTGCAGCAGATTTGCCCAATGCAATACGTTGTCTGATCTCTTGACTGCTACTTCTGCGAAAGTTGATAGTTGATCCAAGAAGAATGAAGTCCTTGAAAACTTCAATCTTTTCTCCGTTAATAAGAATGTTGTTTATTGTTCCAGTGGTAAACACTTTTGTTTTCTTGACATTGAGATACAATCCATACCGTAGGCTGTGCTCTTTGATCTTCCATCAGTAGATGTTTCAAGTCCTCTTCACTTTTAGCAAGCAAGGTTGTACCATCTGCATATCACAGGTTGTTAATGAGTCTTCCTCCAATCCTGACACCACGTTTTTTCTTCATAGAACCCAGATTCTCGTATTATTTGCTTAGCATACATATTGAACAAGTATGGTGAAATAACACAACCCTGTTGCACACCTTTCCCAATTTTAAAACATTCAGTGTTCCCATGCTCTGTTTGAACAACTGCTTCTTGGTCCAGGTACAGATTTCTTAGAAGTACAATTAAGTGTTCTGGAATACTCAAACTTCTCAATGTTGTCCATAGCTTGTCATGATCCACACAATCGAAAGCCTTTGCGTAGTCAATAAAGCATAGGTAAACATCCTTCTGATATTTTCTGCTTTCAGCCAAGATCCATCGGACATCAGCAATGATATCTCTTGTTCCATGGCCTCTTCTGAATCCAGCTTGAACCTCTGGAAGTTCTCTGTCAATGTATGATTGTAGTCATTTCTGTATTACCTTGAGCAAAACTTTGCTTGCTTGAGATATCAAAGAGATTGTCCGATGATTTCCGCATTCTGTTGGGTCATCTCTCTTTGGAACAGGCACAAATATGGATCTCTTCCAATCAGTCCGCTAGATAGTTGTCTTCCAAATTTCTTGGCAGAGATGAGTGAGTGCTTTCTGTGCCGCCTCACTTTCTTGAAAGATTTCATTTTTTATTCCATCAATTCCTGGTGCCTTGTTCTTTGCCAATTCTTTCAATGCACTTTGGACTTCCTCCCTGAGTATCATTGGCTCTTGTTCATATGGTACCTCTTGAAATGGTTGAACATTAACCTTGTGTATATATGTACACTTTTTTGTCGTCTAAAGGCAAACAGAATCATGCTATCACACCTAGGTATTATACCTAAGTTGCATTACAGTTCTATTTCCAAGATTAAAATATGAAAATAAGGCCTTTGTATCATCTATTGTAAATTGAATTCCAATTTCAGTAAATTTAAAAGTGCAAAAATATGCACAGAGAATCATTGAATATAACCATGTAATAATTTGTCTTTATTGTTTTGTTTTTTTAAAGATACCTTGGAGCTCCTTCCATTTTAGCATAGAAGGATATTCACACTGTTCATACCAGCATTGCTGTTATTGTTAAGTGCCATCGAGTTTCTTCTAACTCATAGACACCCTGTATAGGATTTCCAAGGAGCAACTGGTGAATTTGAACTAACAACTTTGCAGTTCAAACTAACCTTGTGGTCAAGTGCTTATCCTACAGTGCCACACCAGGATTCTCTTGTAGTATTCCATTATAAGGAGACACTGCCATTTAAATAATTGCTTACTTATGATGTTTCAATGCTTCTAGTAAAAACAGTACTGCATGCATCATATTTATATATGCCTTTTGTTTTCTTGTGAGAATATATCTAAGTTCTCTAGGTGAAGTGGTATATGCTTTTTACTTTTGTTTATTTGTATCATGTATTGTAAATAGAATCAGTGTTCATAGTATTTTTAAACATGATTTTCCCTACTTTACATTGTAGATATATTTCCAAGTCAGTACATTTAGATCTGTATCATTCTTCAAATTTATTTAGTACAATTTTTATTTATTTTTAAATAATTTAGACCTGCCCTGATATGGAGCTATAGGTTAAGCAGTGGACTGCTAACTGCAAGGTCAGCATTCAGACCCATTAGCCACTCTTCCAAAACCCTACACAGGGTTGCTGTGAGTTGGAACCTACTCAACAGCACTTATTAACAACAATTTCTAAAAGATGGGTAATAAGTTTATATAGCTGAACATTCAAAAGATTACAAAAGGTCATTTAGTTTAAATTTATCTTTGCATTTATATATATGTGTCAGGTGCCATCAAGTCGGTACCGACTCATAGTGACCCTATGCACAATTAAATATATATGTATATATGTGTGTGTGTATATATCTATATGTACAATGTGAGATAATTTTTTCTCTAGTATTTGAGATTCTGTGTTAAATTTAAAATATTTTTAACTAATTTATAGCTAACTTGCTAAAAATGCATTATTATCATCTGTCCATTAGGATGTTGTACCTCAGGCTTTACTAGATCAATATTTATCTATGACTGATCCATCTCGTGCACAGACGGTTGACACTGAAATTGCTAAGCACTGTGCATATAGCCTTCCTGGTGTGGCCCTCACCCTGGGCCGGCAGAATTGGCACTGCCTGAGAGAAACTTATGAGACCCTAGCATCAGACATGCAGGTAAATAAACCAATGAAAGAATTAGCAAGTATGTGAATATGGAACAATTTTTTATTAAGTGCGTTTTTGTTTGTTTTTTAATGTTTTATTGTGAATTATGTGATAGTTTACATGGGAGAACATTAGTTTTACATTCATTCTATCTTATATCATTTCATTGCCATGATTACAAACCTAAGTGCGTTTTTGCCTTCCAAAACTTACTGGAATTAAAGTTCCTTCTGTTCAGTGTGGACTTAATGTTAACGAAAATTATGTAAGGAAGAGTTAAAATGACCTTACTTTACCCCACCACTGTATTTTCAGTTAGATCTCCTCAGTTTGACTTTTTATTTATATAAAGTGTTAGAATTTACAGTCACATTCAGCGTGTCACTAACTTATATATGTTATTGTCCAAAGTTTATTTGTAACTTAATTCTTTAAAGTACAGGGTTGAATTTTTCTACTAGACACAGTAGTATAGATGCTTATTTTTATTAGACTTTTACTACCTTCTTAGTAACTGTGAGATTAATCACACTAAAAGAATAGGTATTTTTTGGGAAGAGGCATATTTTTAGAAAATATGAGAAGATAGCCTTAATAAAAGAGGTTTAGGTCAACATAACCTAGGAAAAGAGCCAAATAGGCTGGTAAAAACTACTTATGTGAGCATATTATATTTTGTTTTTCTCTGATCACAGAAGATTTTTAAAATCCTTTTACAGAATTATTAGTTTGGGGCCATGAGTGTAATGAGCATTTCCAGACAGGTGGAAGAAGTTTGGAAGTGTTCATTCTCTTCCCTGACCTCATACTCACCTACCTTCCCATCCACTCCAAAGGAAAATAATATATAAAATGTCCATATAGGTAACTTGGTCTTGATAACCTGTGGCTTTTATTTGGCTCTGTTCCTAGATTTTGTTAGGTAACTTAACCTCTTCTACTATTAAGTTTAGTATCTCCTATTTTCTAGAAATTTGCATCCTTCCTGAGAACACCCATCTTTTAATCTCATAGTCACTAAGAATGCAGTCTGGTTAAAATGACTTGTACTGAGGCATGAATGATTGATTTTGCATTAAACTTCTTAGTGGTGCAAACTTAAAGGAATCAGTGCCTTGGCTTAACAAGCCAGGAGTTAAAAGTAATCTTACGAGAACACATAGTGTAAGTTCCTCCTCTGACTTAAGAAGTTTTAGGTAGCTGGAGCCCAGTTTAAGTACCTCATCTCACATTGGCATAGTTATTAAGTGATTTGAAAACAGAACCATAAAGGGCCAATTTCTAGAGTGCTTTATCCTTTATTAGTAGTTACCAGTCTTTATTTCAGAGAGCTCTGAGGGGTTCCTGGATATCTGGGGCCACTTGCATCACTAGGAAGGCGCTCAGTGGGACCACATGCCTCCTCTGCCTCATGCCCCCCGTCTCTGTTTTCATGTCTTGTGTATTGAACTTAACATAAAATTGTATTTCAAGATTGAGTTCTGGTAATTCAGTGGAAATGAAATTTTTGCTCTAAACTCTCTCATTGATATTTATGCTAAATGTCAACGTAAGAAAATTTAAATGCAGGCAATATAGAAAAGCAAAAATGTTTTTAACTTTTAAGTATTTATATACACAAAATGTTTCCATTTAGGAGTATTTTTCCAGGGTTGTAAGCAAAAGATTTTCTTATTCCTGTGTTTCTTAAATTGCCAATTCCTTAAAAACAAGCTGGTTATTGTTGCTGAATGCAAGGTAGACTGTACAGGATCTGAAGGGGGAGCAGGAAAGTGAGGATGGCTCCAGCTAACCTTTGGTATATGTAGAACATCTGTAAATGTGGCATTTCATTGTTCAGAGAATCACAAAAACTGTGCTGTTAGTGATTGCCTAACATTTTTTTTTCCTTCAGAAATGAAAGTGAGATAATACATACTGTATGCTTTATACTTAAAAACTCTTCTGCCACAGTTTTTGAGACATCATAGACATTTAAAATTCAGTGTCTAATATTACTACTATTATAATTTAATTTTTGAGGTTATTGGCATTCACATATTGACTAACCTTCATATATAGGCTAAAGGTAAAAAGCACTTTGTGTTTAGATTACTAATATAATTAATTTTATTTTTCTAGTGGAAAGTTCGAAGAACTTTAGCATTCTCCATCCACGAGCTTGCAGTTATTCTTGGAGATCAACTGACTGCTGCAGATCTAGTTCCAATTTTTAATGGATTTTTAAAAGACCTCGATGAAGTTAGGATAGGTGTTCTGAAACATTTGCATGATTTTCTGAAGGTAATTTTTTTTTTTTTTTTTTTTTTATAAAAACACAAATTCTACAATGAATCAGAAATACTTTTGTCTATCACCAGGATAGCCCACTTCTGGAATTCTGTATAAGACATTGAAGTGCTCTGGTGGCACCAGTGGTTAACCATTCAGTTCTGAAGTTCTGTGTAAGAAAATAAGAGACCCTAATGAAGCCAGTCATTAGACATTCTGCTGCTAAATGAGCCACTCCTGGAATGTATATTATAGCCTTGGAAACCCTTTGGAGCAGTTCTAATTCTACTTTGTCCTATAGGGTTGCTATGAGTTGGGATCAGTTCTACAGCAACTTTTTTTTCTTTTCCTTAATGTAGGAAAATACAGCCTTGAGTTGATGGTGAGATATGATTTAAAAGAAGAAATAGTCCATTCTGATCCATTTTGCTGGTGTCACTTAAATTTTTATTTTAAAAATAGCTATGCTGATTTCATTTTTAACTTATGCTTGATATATGGTTACAAGCATACATCTTAATTCAAATTATTGAATCAAATACATGGTAGAAATTTCATGAACAACAAGATTTGAAGCCATTATATGGTATTTCAAAAGTCTGATACTTTACCTTTCATCCATATTCTTTTCATAAGGTATCACTGGTCTCCAAGTGTATAGCCCTGCTTCTTTTTTTTTTTTTTGGCATTTCATAAATTTTTATTCCAACATGTAGTAATTCTCTGTGGGTCCAGAAGCTGTTTTAGTATTCTCTGTTAGCAAAACCTTTCAAAACGGTGTATATGAATATTTTATAATACATGATCTAAGTCCTATTCCTAAACTTATTATTCAAATTGATAAAATTTCTAGTACTCTTATATGGTTCATTCTTATACGGCCTACTCCTCTCATCTCTATAACCAGGAAATGCATACAGAACACAACAGAATGGTCAGAGTCCTCGGGTAAAGGCTTTGGATCTGACATTATATTTTTGTGTAACTTTGGGCCATCTGTTAATTCAGCATCTCTAAATCCACGCAATTGGCCTAAAATTCAGTTTTCTTCTCCAAAGGAAGAATGCAAAACTAGATGATCCCTGAGGTCCCTTTCCACTAAAAAATTCTGTATTTGCTGTGTACCCCAATTCAGTAAGACTTCTAGTAATGTAAATATTAGCAAATGTTTAAAAAGGTCCCTTATTAAACTTGGAAAGCGCAGTTGACTATTCCCAGAATTGATGAAAGCCCATCTGAGGCCAATACTAAATACCACTGGGGGTGAAAAATGCAGCAGCTGTTTACCAGTGCAGAAAAAAACCTATATCTGCATTTTAGACTAGAAGGGAAAAATACCTTATCCAGTTGGAACTGTAGAGGGAAGTCGGATAGGAGGTAATTATACAGCTGGAATTTATCCAGAAGCTTTTGACAAACCCGCCTCCTCTTACAAGTAGTACATCTGCCAAGGGATCTTTAATGATAGCATATGATCAAGACCTTCAGTTTAACACCCAATCTAAAACAACAAAGTCCACTACACATTTGTAATATAGTAAATTCTCTAACTCCCATCTTGAGACAATCTGGGGTTCCATTGGTACCAATTCTTAAAAAATCTATCTTTCCTCCAAGATCTCTAATCTCACTCTGACTTAATTCTGCCTTTCCCTAATTTCTGTGATCAGTACCTGGAGTGAACCCAAGGCATTATATTTGCTCAGTTAGTGTTTATATATATGTATATATATATCT
>NW_006408886.1:403284-404826 GCF_000296735.1 Chrysochloris asiatica | reverse complement strand
GCCGAGGTTCCACGTGATCCTTACCCGTCTCTGGCCACACGTCCAGCATAAACAGCCGCCATCCAAGGAAGACGGGGAGGGAGGAGATCAGCTGGGGACTCCATGCGCCCGACGTTGCCGGCCCACCACCTGCTCTAAGGTGACCAAGCAGGATCACTATGCTGTGGTTCAGTCAAGTTCTTAGGGGATCCTGCTTCATTTTTTAAACATTGTTTCATGCGTGCATACTATTGTTTCTGAGGTAGTAGCCTTAAAATCGGCTTTTTCATAGAGTTCTATAGTATGAGTTACAAATGTAGTTTTAGTCCTTCTAAAAAACTTAATTCTACTAAAAAACATTGATACCATATTGGTATATGTTATATTTGTTGTTGTTGAATGCTGCCAAGTTGGTTCCAGCTTATAGCGACCCTGCATAGGGTTTCCAAGGTAAGCTGGAACCACTGATCTTGTAGTTCAGACGAGCTTGCATTCCAGCATATTAACCCATGATGCCACACCAGGATTCCATATGTGATATGTTGTTGTTATGTGCCGTGGAGATGGTTCCGACTCATAGCTACCCTGTATAGGGTTTCCGAGGCTGTAAATCTTTACGGGAGCAGAAAGCCTCATCTTTATCCCGCGGAACAGCTGGTAGTTTCGAACTGCTGACCTTGCAGTTCACAGCCCGATTTGTAACCACTACGCTACAAGAGCTCTTTATATGTGATATAGGTCATATATAAATATGTATGTATACATATTTAATCATAAGGTTTTCAGTGAATAAATATTCAGAAGTAGTTCGCCATTCCTTCTTCCTAGTCTGTTCTTCGTGTAGGTAACCCTACTGGTATTTAAAATACTGGTGGCATAGCTTTCAGAATTGTGGCAACTCACAAGCTACCACAGTATGACAAACTGAGTGAAAAGTGGTGGCTTTTACTTATGCACCAACCACTAAAGCCAGTGAGGACGAAACAAAAGAATTCTACCAACTTCTTCAATTTGAAATTGATCAAACATGCAATCAAGATGTGTTGATCATTACTGGTGATTGGAATGCAAAGGTTGGGAGCAAAGAGGAAGGATCAGTAGTTGGAAAAGACCACCTTGGTGATAGAAATGATGCTGGAGATCGCATCATAGAATTCTACAAAATCAATGGTTTGTTCATTTCAAATAACTTCTTTAGACCACATAAGAGATGAATATACACATGGACCTCACCAGATGGAATACACAGAAATCAAATTGACTACACCTGTGGAAAGATAGGATGGAAAAGCTCCATATCATCAGTCAAGGCTAGTGGCAGATTGTGGAACAGACTATCAATTACTCATATGCAAATTCAAACTGAAGCTAAAGAAAATGAAAACGAGTGCACAGGAGCCAAAATATGACCTTGAATATATCCACCTGAATTTAGAGATCATCTGAAGAACAGATTTGATACTGTTGTTGCTAAGTGCCGTCGAGTCGGTTCCGACCCATAGCGACCCTGTACAGGGTTTCCGAGGCTGTAAATCTTTACGGGAGCAGAACGCCTCATCTTTC
>NW_006408886.1:397315-401809 GCF_000296735.1 Chrysochloris asiatica | reverse complement strand
GAGAAAAGATTGAAGTTGTCAAGGACTGCATTCTTCTTGGATCAACTATCAACATTCATGGAAGCAGCAGTCAAGAAATCAAACAACATATTGCATTAGGCAAATCTGCTGCACAAAACCTTTTTAAAACATTGAAGAGTGAGAGGCGGGGCTTGATGGCAGCTAGAGTGGAGGTGCAGTGAAGGTCGCAGCCAGCAATAACACAGAATACCAGGCAAAGCAGATCCAGGGCAGGGCTCCAAAACTCGGAACCACAGAGATAGGAATATCTTAAAGGTTTAAAGACTTATAGCTTATGGAGTTTGGAGCTGAGGTAAAAAATCACGTACTTTTGCATCTGCCGTGCCGGACTTAAGAGGCCTGAGCTGACATCCTGGGTGAGACCAAGCGGTGGGACAAAACAGGAGGAACAGAAGAAACACCATGGAAAAATGCCGTGGGAACCTTGGGACAAAGGTGGACAATATACTTTGTCCGTTTTGCTTTGTTCTGATTTTCTTTTTTTCTTTGATATCTGGTAATTGGCATGCTCATTGTTTGCCCACCTCTATTCTGATGAATAGAGGGAGAGCCTGAACTGAGTGGCCACCCCCCATCCTCACCGCTGGTGGGTTCTTCTGCCACGCATGCGCACAGATACTCAGTCCAAGCGGAGGCCTTGAACTTTTAATATATGTTTCTGTTTTGTTCTGTTTTTTATCACGGGAAAGAGGAGAGGGCTGAAGTGAGAGAAAGAGAGTTCAAAGGCAAAACATGCCAAAGGTTGTATTGGAGCCTGAGGTATACTATAACAAAAAACACTGACAACTTGGAATTTCTCGGGCAGCTTTGAAGGCAGAAACTTAGGACATTAAAGACATACTCATATTAAGCTACAGATTTTTTTTTTCTTCCCTTCTTTTTTCTTCTATCCGTCCTCTCCCTTTTCTGTGATTAGAGACTGCAGTATTCAGTCTGGTTTTTGTTGGTGCTGCTTTTTTCTTCCTCTCATTTTTTCTAACCCCCCCCCACTAGTGTTGTTTTGCTGTTATGTGCCCCCCCTTCTGCCTTTGGAGGACTCTTTGTCTTCCTATAGTACACAAGAAGAGTCACCAACTGTTGCCATACAGACAAGCTACAATCACACTCTATAAAACACCAAAAGCCAGGCAAGAACCAATACCAGCTGCCATATACCAGGGAAACAGACAACACCTGTGAAAGTTACTCTGAGTTAAACAATAAGAAGAGTGAAAAGGGAAGCCCACATCCTGATCGCATCTTCCTGGAAGCAATCAGAAAGCATAAAAAAATTACCAAAACACATACTCAATTAAGTATTAAGGCCAAAGAGAAACATTAAGCATGTCCAAGAAGCAAAAGCAGATGACCAGATTAGCACATGTCCAGAAAAAAGATAAAATATCTGAGAAAAATGACCAAGAGGTAGACCTGGGCTCCATTCTGGAAGGAGAGCAGGCCTTAGAAATGCCTGAGAAAGAATTCAGAAAACATGATTATAAAATGTTTCAAAACACTTTACAGTGAAGTTGAGAAAAATAAGGAAGAAGTCAGGAAAGTGCTACAGGAACAATCAAATAAGATAGATACTGCAACAATTCCAAACCTACAAAAAGAAGTCCAAACAATCAATAACAAAATAAAAGAAATAGAGAAGTCTCTGAAAGGGCAGAGGAGTAGAATAGATGAGATGTAAGGCAGAATCAGTGAGCTGGAAGACAGATCTCTGAATACGACTAAGATAGATGAACAAACACAAAATTGGATAAAGAATTCGGAGGAAGGTCTAAGATTCATGGTGGACAACATGAAGAGAAATAATTTAAGAATTATCAGCATTCCTGAATGAGAAGAATCACACAAGTCCACAGAGCAAACAGTTGAAGAACTGCTGTAAGAAAATTTCTCTAACATCCTGAAAAGTGAAAAGATAAACATTCAAGAAGCTCAAAGAACTCCAGGAATGGTAGACCCCAAAGAAAATCACCAAGACATAGTGTCGTAGACCAGCCTCAACACACTTATTTGCGGTCCTAAGAGGGAGATGTGGCGTTGGCAAAGCACATAGAATCAATGGGTCTTGATGAATGGTGACTCTTTTCTGTTTATTTCAAATTCTCAAACAGCTCTTATACTACTCTGTACCATCAATTCATTCTTTTCAAAGTGGTGGTCTAAATCATACATAATAGTCATTTCAATATAGAACATCAAGAACATCAAAATCTTCCTTATTCCAATTTACATAGTTAGACAACATCTGATATCTGTAACCAAACCTTATTGATAGTTCTAAAAATGTCATGTTACCTTTACAAGGATTTTGTTACCCTTAACCTCATATTCATTATTCTTTGAAACTTATCAACTGTAACTAGGTCCAGATATTCCTAAGGCTCTTAAGATTTGTTTAAACATTCTATATCCTACTACTCCCCAGGGATCTAAATTCCTAATTGTAATCTTAAATACAAATTATATTTTCAATTAACTTCATACATCACTAACTTCCAAAAATTAAAATTTCTCAAGCTCTTACAAAGCTTCTAACTATAACCCTAGCAGTCTCGATGGCTCCTACATCATGGATCAGCTATTTCAACAGCTATTGTTTGTGATTAAAGTAAAACAGGTGCTCGATTATGATCTCAACTCTCTACTGGCAATGTTTCAACTGGTTTAAAATGTCTGATTATCAAACTATAAAAATAAAAAATATGTATATTTCTTAAATCAGAGAAACAAGTATAATACTGATTACTTATAACATTGATTCTTATTAAAACGAAAGAATTTTTTTAAAAAAGCTACAAAGCCAGCAAGGTCCCTGCATGAAATTTCCTCTTGAGGCTCTGCCAAATCATCAATACACCCATTGCTGCTCTGCAGTACAATGAGCTTTCTCCATGCATAGGGTCTCCCGCTGCTCTGTGTTGTTGCAATATATTTGTTATCAGAGCCATCATAGCCCCTGCCAACATATCATACTCAAGCTCTCCAAACTCAAAGATAAGGAGACACTTCTGAAATCAGACAGAGAAAATAGAAGTGTCACATACAAAGGCAAGCAAGTCCGATTAAGATTGGATTTCTCAGCAGAAACCATGCAAGCAATAATGCAATGGGGAGACATATATAAAACCCTGAAAGAAAAAAAAAAAATGCCAAACAAGAATCCTTTATCCAGCAAAGCTATCAATCAGATATGATGGTGTAATCAAATCATTTCAGGATAAACAGAAGCTAAGGGATTTTACCAAAGCCAGCCCTGCGCTACAAAACATCCTAAAGGGAGTTCTGTGGACTGAGAATCAACAAGAACAGACAACAGCCAGGGATTGACATACTTGCCAGCACCTCCCTGAATTAAGTCAACAGAAAGAAGAGTTGTTAACAAAACAAAACTATAAGAACAAACTCAGAGACTCTGGGAGGTCAGTCTATGATCAAAACAAGTACAATGTAAAAGAAGGTAAACACGTAGGAACAGAGATCCATATAGTGAGAAGGTCAGGTCAATTACAGGATAAAATAGACTGCACTAAATGGAGAGAAAAGTTAATCGACTATGAGGCAACCTCAAAGAAAATTAACACTTCACAACATACCAAGAAAGTGAAAACCCAAGAAAGACCTGAAAGCATTAAAACTATGAGGAAACTCACAAGAAAGATCACAAAAATCATGAACTCAACAAAGGAAGACAAACAGAACAAAGAAGCAGTAACACCGCAAAAACAAACAAACATAATGGCAGCAATTAATCAGTACCTACCGATAATTACTCTGAATGTAAATGGATTAAATGCACCTGTTAAAAGACGGAGGGTGGCAGAATGGATAAGAAAACAAGATCCTTCAATATGCTGTCTGCAAGAGACACATCTAACACACAGAGACAAAAACAGATTAAAAGTCAAAGGATGGAAAAAAATATACCAAACCAATTGCAATAAAAAGCGAAAAGGAATGGCAGTACTAATCTCTGATAAAAAAAAAACCCAAAAAACTTTAAGTCAAAAGACAGCATAATAGATAAAGATGGACATTATCTCATGATTAAAGGGAAAATTGAACAAGATGAAATAACCAAAATAAATATCTATGCTCCCAATGAAAGAGCTCCTAAATATATAAAACAAACTCTAATAGATTTGAAGAAAGACATAGATGAGTCTACAATAAGAGTGGGTGATTTTAATACACCGCTTTCAAAAATGGATGAAACAACCAGAAAAAAACTTGACAAAGACACAGAAGAACTAAACAATACAATCAGCCAACTGGACCTCATACATGTGTACACAGCATTCAACAAAACAACTGCACAATACACATTCTTTTCCGTTGCCCATGGAATATTCTCCAGAACACACCATGTTTTAGGCCACAAAACAAATCTACATAAATTTACAAGTAACAAAATAATACAAAGCATCTTCTCAGACCACAATGCTATCAAATTAGAAATCAACAATAGGAAGACCAAGGAAA
>NW_006408886.1:383600-385655 GCF_000296735.1 Chrysochloris asiatica | reverse complement strand
GGAGAGAACAGTCGCTGGAGAAGGATGTCATGCTGGGTAAGGTGGAGGGTCAGAGAAAAAGAGGAAGACCCCCAACGAGATGGATCAGCTAGGTGGCTTCATTGATGGCGTCAAGTGTGGCGGTAGTGAGGTTGGCCCAGGATCGGACATTGTTTCGTTCTGCTGTGCATGAGTTCCCTGAGTCGGTTCCGACTTCATGGCACCTGACAACAACAACAACTGTGGAGTCAGTTTCGACTTATGGTGATCCTGTACAGGGCTTCTGAGGCTGTAAATCTTTACAAGAGCAGAAAGCCTCACCTTTCTCCTGCAGAACAGCTGGTAGTTTCAAACTGCCGACCTTGAGGTTATCAGCCGGATTCGTAACCACTCCTTTCAGCATTAATTAAGGACCCCTAAATCCCTGTTATAAAGAATGGTATTTAGAAACCAAGATGTGCTCTTTATTTGCTTCTTTAGAACTGTTCAATAGACAGGAGCTAGGAAGTTTTTATGTTTAAAATTATTGAGTTCTTATTGATATCTTCACCTCCAATCAAATAATATTTCCTCCCCTTCATTCTTCTCTTGCACAGTAAAACCGTTTCCAGAATATCAATATATTTATTCATTTGCTCGATTTTATGACATACATGAAACTCTTTCAGAATTACTCCACCAATATTAACTCCAACATTAAATCTCCTAATCTTCAAGATTTTCTTTAGCACTGTCTCCTCTTAGAACATATCTCATGAAGACATGAGGTCAGAATACTTAGTAAAACAGTTTTTCTCCTGTGTGATTGTGTTCTTTCTTTGATATTTTTAAGTTTCTTCTTTTCTCTTTATACTAAAATTTAGGTTTTACCTCACATTGATTATAAACCAATTTTTATATATGTAGAATAAATATGTCACAGTAAATATTTTTGATATATGTCCTAGTCAGTATCATTCATTGAATCTACATAAACCAATAAGAGCATAATTTGTCTTCAAAATGTTCATGGTTTGCCTTAGGGCCATAGTTTCTTTGGGTGATCACCGAGTAATTTTACATGGTATAGTTTTGTTGTTGTTGTTTAATAATATTTAAAATTTACTTAGAAAATTTGGTTCTTTAATTTTTACATAAATAATTTTGATAGTAGTTTTATTTTTCACAATGTGTCTTCATTCCTATTCATTCCATTCTGGTTGTATCATTTGCAGTGCTTTAGCTTCCCTGCCTGTGGAGAGTAATTTTTGCTTTGGAGTAATTTTTTTTTTTTTTTCCAATTTGGTCTGATAAGATGATTTTTTTTTTTTTTTTTAAAGAAACTCATTCATTACTCATTAGTGATACTCTTTAGTTTCTGAGCCAATATAATTTAGTTAAAAGGGATAATTTAAGTTTTAAAGACCTTTAACTTTTAAAGACCCCTTACATTAGTCATCATACTGGGCAGTAGAACTTAAATAAGAACTGTATCATACAGAACTATGAGTAATATGAGGAACTATATTATATATGGAGTCCTGGTGTTCTGTCAGATATACATTGGATCACAAGGTCGGTTTGAACCACAAGGTCAGCAGTTCAAATTCAACAGCTTGTGGGTTCCTCGTATGGTGCTGTAGAATCAGCAGTGGACTTCAAGTCGCAAGATCAGCAGTTCATACCTTTCAACAGCTCTCTGGAAACCCTCTATAGTGTCCCCATGAGTCTCGGGTTGCAACATCAAAGGAGTCTATGGGCAAAATATTGAATGATGGAGAAAATTATCAAAAGAAGATGGAAAGAATACAGAAAATCACTGTACCAGAAAGAATTGGCCGATGTTCAGCCATTTCAACAGATAGCCCATGATCAAGAACCAGTGGTGTTGAATGATGCAATTCAAGTTATAATGAAGACATTGACCAAAAATAAGGCTCCAGGGCAATGATATAGGCTTCTTTCGGAGCCTTTGTAGTATATAGGACCTCAGGTGGAATTCTGAGCCCCATCTAGAACCTTCTGAGGTGGGATATCCCTACTAGATAAGCAGACCAGCCTGGAACAGCTAGAGCAACAGAAGATACTCTTTTTTTT
>NW_006408886.1:379598-383062 GCF_000296735.1 Chrysochloris asiatica | reverse complement strand
AGCATGGCAATGGCTCTGTCTTAGGTTGCCCAGAAGATACTCTTGAAAGACAGATCAGCAGGAAAAATCCAAAACAAAAATGGCAGTCTGATTAGCTACTAAAAGAGCAAGCAGGTTGTTCACTGTGGAGCCATCAAGGAAAGTAATCAAGTCCCTTCAGGACAAACCCCACTCCAAGACTGAAACACAAAGGGAACACGTGAGCAGGCATGTAAGTTTGCTGGTGACCACATTGGTCTACTGGTGAGTGGAAGGGGAAAGGTAGCAATGAAAATATGGTCTGAGTTCAACCATATTCCATAGATTCCCATTGACCTGGAGATGAGAGAAAGAGGAAGGGCTGATTGGTCAAAGTGTGGTGAGACCTCAGGACTCCTGAGCCTATGAACAAGAGCATAGCCACGGATGGCTAGAGCTGAGAATGAAGCGACCAGCTAATAGGAAGTGAGAAGAGATGCACAAGAATGCCCAAACCCCCGTGACCTAGCCTTTATAGGTTAATGATCAGAATTCAACTAGAGGAAGCTAGAAAAACAAGTTTTGATAAAGGAAACAAGTGTAAATTGCTACAATTTGATGAACTTGACCTATACT
The DNA here is from genome assembly GCF_000296735.1 of Chrysochloris asiatica. Classification (NCBI taxonomy): domain Eukaryota; kingdom Metazoa; phylum Chordata; class Mammalia; order Afrosoricida; family Chrysochloridae; genus Chrysochloris; species Chrysochloris asiatica. The sequence continues at coordinate 382,468 of NW_006408886.1, read as the reverse complement.
TATGGATGTAGTCGCTCAAAATACAAACCAAAAGGGAAAGAGTCTTCACATCATGTATTAATCCTATCCTTTCTGTTCACAGGGTTGGTAGAAATGGGCAACTTAGACATTGCTACCTAAAATGAGGGAGTGATAAAGGCACGAAATGAGTGGCTTACAAGTTTTCATGAAGGAGTTTAGTTTAAGAGTGTGCGGGAAAAAGTAGAGTCCACACTGAATAGTTTCCATCTTGTCTAGATGGGTGATGAAAAGAGATAGGGATAAGATTCTTATGATTCAATAATGAGTAATTGTTACCATGAATAATTGCAGCTGTTGCAACTGTAAAGGTAGAAGTTTTGTAACAAAAAGGAGGGAGTAGTTAATCTTACAGTCCAGGAACAGAGGACCCTAGGACTGTCAAAGGAGAAGAGCACGATAGCAGAATATGGGACCCTATCCGGACAGGCAGCAACACCAGAGATGGAGGCAGAGATGAGGACATGGAGATAGAGAGCAGCCGAGGAATCGAGACTCAGTGTTGGTGGCCAGGAGGCAGGTTTACAGAATGTGCCCTTTGGTTGTTTTTATATATTCCCGAGTGTTTTTGTGTACATCCCCCGCCCCCCAAACAAAGCAAAACAAAAACAGAGTATGGAAGCAAATACTGTTGAATGATGATATATGGAGGAGATTGTAATCATTGCAATGAATTGATGAGTGTAAAACCAATGTTCTCCCATGTAAATAAATTCACAATAAAAACTTTAAAAAAATAATAATGTTAAGATGTTTGGCTGTCTTTTTAATCTTGGTTTCCTTTGCCTACCATTGTAAAATAGTCACTTGGGCGGTGAAGAAAGGAATAGCCAGAATCATCACTACAGAAAGCTTGTAAGTCTGTCTTCAGCCTATAACTGATTGGAATACTTTAAAGGGGGCTAGAAGTTGTCCAGTGAATGAGGCTTCTTGTGGAGCCTTTACATTGCACAAGACCATAGGTGGAATCCAGAACTCCATCCAGAACCGACTGATGTAGGAAATTTCCCCTGGAAAGGACGAATAGACCAGCCTGGAGTGGCTAGAAGGACAGAGGATACTCCATGAAAGAAAGACTGGCAGGAAGAATCCAAAGCAACGTCAGTCTGATTGATTACTACAAGAACAAGTAAGCTGTTTGCCCAGAAGCCATCAAGACAAGTCGTCAGGACCCCTCAGAGCAAACTCCCTTCCAAGACTGAGACTCAAGGGGAATACATGAGCAGACATGTGGTCTGGCTGGTGACCACAATGGTCACCGATAAGGAGAAGAGGGAGAAAAAACAGCATTGAAGTTGTGAGCTAAGGCCGACCACATTCAGTAGACCTGTGTGAACCTGGGTGGAGACCTGAATGTCCAGCAATATGGCAAGACCTGGGGACTTCTGGGCCCAGAGGCAGTGACATGACCACAGAGGACTAGAGCGGAGAGTGAAGCATCCAGCTGATATGAAGTGAGGAGAGATGTACAAGAACACCCATACATGCAGATAGTACCCACTTGACCTGGCATCGATGGCTGAGTGATCAGAACTTGACTAGAAGAAGAAAGAGACGGGGGGTGGTGGGATGAGTAACCTGCTACAGTTTGATGAACTTTACATATACTTATGGATGTAGCAGCTCAAAAAAGGGAACAAATCTTTACAGTGAGGATCACTCCAACCCACTTGGTACACTTGACAGGGATGGGCAACTTAGACATTGGCTACCGAAAATGGGAGGAGTCCTGGTGTGGTGCTGTGGGTTAATGCACCAGACTGCAAAGCCATTTGAACTGAAAGGTCGTCGGTTCAAGCTCACTAGCTTCTTCTCGGAAACCCTATACAGGTTTGCCATGGGTCGGAACCAACTCAATGGCACTTAACAACAACCCAAAATGGGGGACCTATAAAGGCAAGAAGTCACTGGCTTACAAGCTTTCAAGAGGGAGCCGAGTTCCAGTCAGCGTGAGGGAAGGTAAAACCACTACTGAACAGTTTCCAATCGGTTGGGACCAGGCTGGCAAAAGGAAATGGGGATAAGACTCTTGTGGTACAATAGTGAATAATTGCCATCAGGACTGACTGTGAGGATAGGAAATATAGAGGTAGATGTTTTTTGACAAAAGGAGGAGAGTGATTGATTTTTGCAGCCCAGGAGCAGAGGTCACTGGGACCATCAAGTGAGAAGAAACAAGAGCGGGACCCTACCCAAGAGGAAGTGACGCTAGGGATGGAGACAGAGATGATGACTGAACAGATGGAGCTGCTGGAGACACTGGACTCAGGGAGGGAGAAGAGCTGTGTGCTGGTGGCCAGAGAGTGCGCCTGTCTGGTGTACCCTTTGGTTATTTGATGATGATGCATAGAGGGGATTGTAATCATTGCAATGAAACAAAATACGATAAAGATGAGTGTAAAGCTAATGTTCTCCCATGTAAACCTCACAGTAAAAACTTTAAAGATTAATAACAGTAAGGCTACAGGAATTGATGGGATACAAATTGAAATGTTTCAACAAACTAATGCACTATTGGAATCTCAATTATCTATCCCATGAAAATTGAAAGATTGAAGCCTAGCCAACCAGTTGGAAGTGATCTATAATTGGACTCATTCCAAAGAACGGTGACAATGCAGAATGAAAAATAACAGTATCATTAATATTACATATAAGTAAGATTTTGTTGAAATCTTAGAGTTGGAAAACCAAAAGGGAAGAACACGGTCAGTATTTCTCAAGCTGGGGGAACTGAAGAAAAAATTCAAGCCTCGACTTTCGCTATTAAAAGATTCACTGGGCAAATTATTGAATGATGCAGAATGCATGAAGAAAAGATGGAAGGAATACACAGAGTCATTGTACCAAAA
>NW_006408886.1:363547-378118 GCF_000296735.1 Chrysochloris asiatica | reverse complement strand
ATTGTTTCGTTCTGCTGTGCATGGGGTCGCTATGAGTCGGTTCCGACTCGATGGCACCTGACAACAACAACAACAAGATTTTGTTGAAGATAATTAAAAAATGGTGGTAGCAACACATTGACAGAGAGCTGCCAGAATTCAAGCCAGATTCTGAAAAGGACATGAGATGTCATTGCTGACATCAGATGGAGATCTTGGCTAAAAGTAGAGAATACCAGAAAGATGTTTACCTGTACTTTATTGACCATGCAATGACTTTTTTACTGTGTGGATTATAACAAGCTATGGGTAAGATTGCAAAGAATGTTTTTTTTGCAGTATTCCAGAACACTTAATCATGCTCATAAGGAATCTGTACATAGATCGAGAGGCAGTTGTTCCAACAGAACAAAGGGATACTGATGGTTTAAAATCAGGAAAGATGTGCTCCAGGGTTGTATCATTTTACCATATTTATTCAGTCTCTGGTAGCGTAGCGGTTATGAATTGGGCTGCAAACTGCAAGGCCAGCAGTTCGAAACTATCATCTTGCTCTGCGGGAGAAAGATGAGGCTTTTTGCTCCTGAATAGATTTACAGCCTCAGCAACCCTGTTCAGGGTCGCTATGGGTCGGAACTGACTCCATGGCACATAACAACAACAACTCAGTCTGTATGCTGAACAAGTAATCTGAGAAGCTGGATTATATGAAGAAGAATAAGGCATCAGGATTAGAGAAAGACTCATTAACCAACTGAAATACGCAGATGATACAACCTTGTTAAGCTAGAGGTGAAGAAGACTTAGGATACTTACTGATGAAAATCAAATAATACATCCTTTAATGTGGATTGTTCCTCAATGAAAAGCAAACTAAAATCCTCACAACTGGACCAATAACATCATGATTAACAGACAAAATATTGAAGTTATCAAAGACTTCATTTTGCTTGGATCCATAATCAATGCTCATGGAGGCATCAGTGGAGAAACCAAATGATGCATTGAATTAAGCGAATTTGCTGCAGAAGTCCTCATTAAAGTGTTAACGAGCAAAGATGTAACTTTAAGGACTAAGGTGTGCCTGACCCAAGCCATGATATTTTTAATCGAAGGACAGTGAGTAAGGACTACCAGAAAAGAAGCAGTGCATTTGAATTATGGTGTTGGTGAAGAATATTGAAAATGCTGTAAACTGACAGGAAAACAAAAACACAAATCTGTCAGGGAAGAAGTGCAGCCAGAATGCTCCTTAGAAACAAGAATGGGCAGACTTTGTCTCGTATTTTGGACATGTTGTCAGGAAGAACTAGTGTCTGGAGAAGGACATCACACTTGGTGTAAAGTAGAGGTTCAGGGAAAACAGGTTGGATTGACACATAATGGACTTAAATATAGCAACTGTGAAGATGGCGCAGGACAGGCAGTATTTCATTCTGTTATGCTTTGTGTCATTATGAGTCAAAACTAACTTGACCGCACCTAGAAACAATACGTTATATGGTTTATATAATATGGTGGTGTGGTTAAGAGCCGACCAGTGGGTACCAATTCATAGCAACCCTATATAGTGTTTCCAAGGCTGTAAATCTTTGTGGGAGCAGAAAGTTTCATCTTGCTCCTGTGGAGCAGCTGGTGGGTTCAAACTGCCAGCCTTGTAGTTTGCAGTTCAGTGTTCATCCTACAAGCCACGGTTCCCTATGTTTTAGAAAATTTCTTAGATATTATGTTAGATAGTGCTATGTTGCGATCAGAGTCCTTGTGTGGCAATGTTGTATAAACACTTGACCACAGGTTGATTTGAACTGCAAGGTTGGTGGTTCAAATTCACCAGCTGCCTCCTCAGAAACTTTAAAGTGTCACTATGAGTCGGAACCAACTCGATGGCACTAAGCAACAACATACTGAGCTCTGGCATGGTGTGTGTCATAGGATGGGTTCTGGACTGCTATCCATAAGGTCTGCAGTTCAAATCCACCAACCACTCTTGGAAACCCTATACATGACAGCTAAGAGTTGGAACCAACTCAACAGCACATAATAAAACCAAGGTCTATATTATAATTTAAAGTTTATGTTCTACCTTCTAATATGGTGAATATTTCAGTAGTCTTAAAAGCTTATGAGCAGCCATCTAAGGTACAACTGTTGGTCTTCATTTGTCTAACAAAAGAGAGAAAGGCAAGACTCATAGAAGGAACTGAGTTACAGACAATTGTCTACATGAACCATTACTTTCTCCCCCTTGAAACCTGAAAAACTAGATGGTGTTTAGTTACAACAGAACATTCCGATATTGGAAACTATAGATGAATCCTGATAAAAAGAGAAAAATGTGGCACCAAACTTCATATTCTTTAAGAACCCAGATGTATTTGGACCTATTAAGGTTAGAGGAGTCCCCAAAACTATGACCCTGACTTGTTTTTCAGACTTTTAATTGAAACTATCCTCATAAGTCACCTTTAACAGCTTAATCCAGGGAATAAAGATATCACCCTTTATTGCATTAAAAAAAAAATTATATAAGACCAAAAAGTAACAGCTATTTTAAAGTGTAAATGAAAAGGTTGTGGCGGTGGGCGGGGGCAAGGGTTTCAAATAAATTGAAGTGAAACAACTAGAATGAAGTCATGAGAATGTTGACAAAATGTGAAGAACATAACCAATGTTCCTGATCATTAGGTACAGAAACAACTGAATGGGAATAGGTTTCGATGTGTATATTTTCACCAAAAAGGAATTTAAATATTTAAGAAATGAGAGTACATGGTGACAAGAATGTTATAAGAGTAAAATGGGTGATAAATAAAGCTATGCCAAAGGTACTGTAATATTCAGTGAAAGTCAGCTACAGGCTCAGTAGACAAAGATTTTGAAAAAGGATGATTATTCTTGAAGGTAAATAATTATTCCAGGAAAAATGAATTTAATATTAATTTTTACAATGATTGATTCAGCACTCTACGTCTTATACTAAACCGTTTTACTTATAGTCCCTTTAAAAGACGTCTAGTAAAAGAAACAATGTTTATACCTTATTTGTATTAGTATTTTTTATTTTATTACTTCAGCTTCTTAATATTGACAGAAGAAGAGAATACCTGTATCAACTTCAGGAGTTTTTGGTGACCGATAATAGTAGAAATTGGCGCTTTAGAGCTGAACTGGCTGAGTAAGTACTAACAAATTGTTACGTTTTGAAGTGATTTATATTTACTTCTTTTTACCCTTTTGGGATTTCTTAATTTCATCAAAGTTTCTGTTTCATAATTATGTTCCTTTAACTTTTCTTATAAAATTAATCTGCTGGCAAGTCTTTATATTGCCTTCATATTTTTTAAATGTGATAAAATGCAAAACTGCTTCAAAAACTTTGTGAAAAAATTGGTTATCTTTTCATTCCATTTTTCCACAAACTTTTTTAAGCCCCCTCATATACATAATGCAGAATTTACCATTAATGCAGTGTTGTGCATCCATTATGACTATCAAGTTCCAGAATATTTTCATCGCCCTAGAAGGAAAACTTCTCATTAAGCAGTCACTTTCCATTTTCTCCATCTCCCTACTTCCTTGAAACCACTGTTCTGTCTCCTTTGTCTTTGTGGTTGCTGTTATGCTGTTAAGTGCCATCAAATTGGTTCCAACTCATAGTGACCCTATATAGCATTTTTGAGGAACTGCTGGTGGGTTTGAACTGAAGACCTTGTAGTTTGTAGTACAGTGCTAGTCTTACAGCACCACACAAGAAGTTCTATGTCTATAAATTATGCCTATTTTGAATATTTCCTATAAATGAAATCATACCACATCCAGCCTTTTGTGTGTGAACTCTTGGTATAGTGCTATAGGATAAGCTCTGGACTTCTAACCACAAAGTTGGCAGCTCAAACCCATCAGTTAGTTGTTCCCTCAGAAACCCAATAGAGTTGCTCAGAGTTGTAACTAACTTGATGTCACTTAAGTATTAGTGGTGCTGTAGGATAAGCACTGGTCTGGTAACCACAGGATCAGGAGTTGAAATCCACCAGCCACTCTCATAAACCCTTTACAGGATCACTATGAATCGGAACCAACTCATTGGCACACAACAACAGCATTCAGTTAGCATAATGCTTTCAAGGTTCAACCATGTTGTAGAATGTATCAGTATTTCATTCCTTTTTATGGCTGAATAATATCCCATTGTGTGGTTATACACCAGATTTTGTTTATCCATTCATTTGGTCATGGATACATGAATTGTTTCCTACCTTTTTACTATTATGAACTATATGCTGCTATAAACAAGAGAACATAAATATCTGTTTGAGTCCCTATTTTCACTTTTGAGGTGAAATTGTTGGGTCATATTGTACTTCTATAGGGAGTCCTAGTGTGGCACTAACCTCAGAGTGGCCAGACTTTTCCACAGTGGCTGCACCATTTTGCATTCCCACTAACAGGGATCAGGGTTCCAGTTTCTCCATAGTTTCTCCATATCCTCTCTTAACATTTGTTATTTTCTATTATTTTTAAAAAACTTTTTATTGTGATTTGAGAGAAGGCTTACAGAGAAGATCATCAGTTTTATAGTCAACAAATTGTACACTTTGCTTCATCTCAGTGATTGCAATCCCCTCCATGCAATAGCAGTTACCCCACTTCCTCCCTGTGGTTCCTGTTTGCATTCCACCTACCTTCCCATTTCTTCTCAACTTTGTCCTTAGGTAATTGTTGCATTTTTGATTTTGAGTGATTGACCATTCCATGGTGAGCATACCTTACTAGTGTTGCTGTACCTATATAAGCTTGGCAGAAAATTGGGCTGCGAGGGTGAATTCCTTTCCAGACCTGTAGAGTGGTTTAGGGCCATAGTCTCAGGTTCCTCCAGTCTCTTTCTGACCAGTAAACCAGTCTTTTTTAAAAAATAATTTTGGCTTTTGTTTCACATTTTCTTTTACTCTAGCCAGAACCTTCTAATGTGATCCCTTTGAGAGCAGTTGGTAGTGGTAGGTAGACACCGTGTAGTAATTCTTGGTCTCAGAGTTGTGGAGACTGATGATCACATATTCCATTTGTCTGTTGGGCTAATTGATTCCAAGCATCTTCAATTCTCATCACTTTTTTTTCTTCCACACATAGCGAAACCAGTAGCTGCTGCTTAAGTTGGATGTTCATGAGGCTACTCACCGAAGTGGGATATAGAAAACTATCTTGTGGATGATGTTATAGCAGTTGACCATGGTGCCCCCTGAGACTATGATCCTGAGCCCCCAGACCCAGAAATTCATTGCTTTAAGGTGGTTGATAATATCTAAGACGTTTTCATCATTTTGCTTCCTGTATGTGCCACCACATTCATAGTTATGTTTACAGCAAAAATAAATGCCCATGTACAAATGTCCTCTTTCAAACTTTTATGTATTTTTGAGTATACTTTTACTCTTCCTCCCACTCCCATTTAGCTTGTATTTCTGTCCATGCATCCACCCACGGAACACTGTTGTTCTAAGGTTGTGTATATAGCAAAATATTTACGTCTGTCCCTTTTAGCCCTTGCATATCCCCCTGTGTCTTCACCTGTCTTCATCATTCTTCTGCCAACCTCCCTCTTCTTGTATGTAGCCCTCTCCTTTTTATATTGCCCTCCCCATCTAGCCAGAAAATAACTATATTGCCCTCTAACCCATGAATTACTCTCCCTTCCCTTCCACCCCTGGTAGCCATCAAAGACTGTTTCTTCTAGTTTGAAAACTTTCTCTTGAGTTTGTACAATAGCGGCCTTATATAATATTTGTCTTTTTGTAATTGACTAATTTCACTCAGTATAATGTCCTCCAGGTTCATCCATGTTATAAGCTGTTTTGTAGATTTGTTATCCTTTACCTTTGCATAGTGTTCCATTGTGTGTGTGTACCAAAGTTTGTTTATCCATTCTTCCATTAATGGGCATTTAGACTGTCTCCATCGTTTTGCTGTTGTGAATAGTGCTATAGTGAACATGGGTGTGCATGTACCTACTCATGTCCTAGCTCTTCTGTCTTGTGGGTATACACCAAATAGATGGATCGCTGAGTCATGTGGTATTTCAGTTTCTGCCTTTCTGAGGAAGCATCATACTGTTTGAACAATGGTTGGACCATTTCACAGTCCCACCAGCAATGTAGAAGGGACCCAATCTCTCCACACCCTCGCCAGCATTTGTTGTTTTCTGTTTTTGTTATTAATGCTGGTATGAGATGATATCGTAATTGTTTTGATTTTTGCCCTTAATAGCTAATGATTGTGAACATTTCTTCATATGTTTGTTGGCTGTGTGAATGTGTTCCTTGTTGAAGTGTCTGTTCATGTCCTGTGTGCATTTTTTAATTGGGTTGTCTGTCTTTTTCTTGTAGAGGTGTTGTTAAGTTCTGTCAAGCTGGTTCCAACACATAGCGACCCTGTATAACATTTCTGAAGAGTGGTTCTTTGTAGTTCAAACCAACTTTACCCTACAGCACCACACCAGGACCCCAGAAATGTTGTTGTTTTCCATAACTTTTAGGGTGTTTGATAGGTGATTGCAGAATATGTTTTCCCAGTCTGTGGGCATTGTTTTTAGTTTTGTGGTGAAATCTTTTGATGCACATAAATGTTAAATTTTTGGGAAGCCCCAGTCATCTATTTGTTTTCTAGTTTGTTTGACTGTGTTTTTATGCCATGTATTAGATCCCATCTTTTTCTGTTTTCAAATTGTAGCCAAGCTAACAAGTATGAAGATGGTGTTTTGATTTGCATTTCCCTGGTGATGAGTAATGTTGAACATCTTTAATGTGCTTGTTGGCAATTTATATATATTCTTTGGAGAAATACCTGTTAAAATCCTTTGTCCATTTTAAATTGGGTTGTTTGTCTTTTTGTTATTAAGTTGTATGAGTTCTATACATGATCTGGATTCCATAATCCACCTTCCTTTTTTTGTTGTTGTTGTTGGTTATTTAGTTTTTTGCTGGTTATTTAATTTGGAATAAATAGTTTTTCAGAATATTAAGGTATCATTATACTGAGTTGCAAGGAGCTCTGGTAGCGTAGTGGTTACGAATCGGGCTGCGAACCTTAAGGTCAGCGGTTCGAAACTACCAGCCGCTCCGCGGGAGAAAGATGAGGCTTTCTACTCCCGTAAGGATTTACACCCTCGGAAACCCTGTACAGGGTCGCTATGGGTCGGAACCGACTCGACGGCACTTAACAACAACAACAACAACATACTGAGTTGCACCGCTTGCCCAATCTCTGACCAAAAATCTGCAGTGATTCCTATCATTGATCCTCATATATAATGTGTCTTTTTCTCTGGCTGCTTTTAAGATTTCCTCTTTTTGTTTGGTTTTCAGTAGTGTGACTATAATGTATCTATAACTAGATAGTTTGGTTTGTCTACTATTGTTGTTTTCTGCCATTAAACCTGCTTGTGGTTCTTAGGGCTTCTTGGATCTGTGGTTTGATGTCTTTCATTGTTTTTTGGAAATCCTGGGCTAATCAGCATCTTTTCAGAGAGTTTTACCACCTGATTATTTCACTCTTCTCCTTTGGGAACTCAGTTACGTGTCTGTTATATCATCTGATATTGTTCCACAGCTCTTACATGTTATACTTTTGTTAAGTGTCATTGAGTCAAATCTGACTCATAGCAACCCTGTACAGGATTTTGGAGTAGCACCTGTTGAGTTTGAACCGCCAATATTGAGGTTCAAACCAACTTGAAGTCCAGTGCTTATTCTATGGCACCACATCAGAACTCCTGACATGCTATATGATAATTTTATTTTTAAGCCCTTTTGTTTTTGTATACTAATATTAGGTAATTTCTCTTGACCAATTTTCAGGTTAGGTGCTCTGATAATGTGTTAGTTAATTGCTCAGTTGTTAACAGAAAGGTTCAAACCAAGGGCCACTCCAGGGGTAAAGATATGGCAGTCAGCTTCTATAAAGCAGTCTTGGAAACTACAGAAGGCAGTTCTACTCTGTCCGTTATGGTTGATATGTGTTGGAATTAATCCATTGATTTAGTTTGGGGTATTTTCATGTTTATTAATTCTTTTTTTTTGCTCTGTCAAGTCTCCTGATGAACCTGTGGAAAGAATTCTTAATTTCTGATAAGCCTCACCACAGCTGAGTCAGTTACGAGTCATGTTGTTACGTTCTTGTTAAGTGTTGTCATCAATTCCAGCTCACAGTGACCCTACGTACAACAGAACAAGACAGTGCCAGTACTGCGCCATCCTTATAATTGCTGCTACACTTGAGCCCACTGTTGCTGCCACCATGCCAATCCGTCTTGTTGGGGGTCTACTTTTTCTATGTCCCTCCACGTTACCAAACATGATGTCTTTCTCCGGAGTCTTGCCCCTTCTGATAATATGTCCAAAATATGAGAGACAAAGTTTGGTCACCCTGGCTTTTAAGGATCATTCTAGTTGTACTTCTTTCAACTCAGACATTTTTGTTCTTCTGGTACTACATACTACTTTTAACACTTATCCAACACCATAATTCAAATGCTCGTCTTTATTCACTGTCCAACTTGTAATGTGTATGAAGTTATTGAAAATACCATGACTTGTGTCAAACATACTTTAGCTCAAACTTCCACCTTTACTCTTGAACATTCTAAAGAGATCTTGTGCCACGTATTTGTTTAATGCAGTATGCCGTTTGATTTCTTGACTGCTGCTTCCATGAGTGTTGATGTGAAGTTTTTGACAGCTTCAATCTTTTCTCCATTTATCTTGATGTTATGTATTGGTCCAGTTGTGAGGGCTTTTGTTTTCTTTACATACAGAAGGCTGTGGTTTTTGATTTTCATCAGTAAGTATTTTAAGTCAACTTCACTTTCAGCAAGTATCATCTGCATATCACAGGTTGTTAATGACCTTCTTCCAATCCTGATGCCACGTTTTTCTTCATAGAACCCAGCTTCTTGGATTATTTGCTCAGTATACAGATTGAATAAGTATGGTGAAAGAATATAACCCTGGCACACACCTTTCTTGATTTTAGACCATTCAGTGTTCTGTTTGGACCACTGTGTCTTGGTCCATGTACAGGTTCCTCATGAGCACAATTAAGGGTTCTGGAATACTCATTCTCCATAATGCTCTTCATAGCTTGTCATAATCCACATAATCGAAAGCCTTTGTGTTGTCAATAAAGCACAGGTAAACATCTTCCTGTTATTCTCTACTTTCAGCCAATATCCATCTATTATCAGCAATCATATCCCTTGTTCCATGTCCTGATCCGAACTCAGCTTGAACCTCTGGCAGTTCCCTGTCAATGTACTGTTGCAGCCGATTTTGAATTATCTTTAGCAAAATTTTATTTGCATTTGATATTAATGATATTGTCCAATGATTTATGCATTCTGCTGAGTCACTTCTCTTTGTAATGGGCACAATTGGAATTTCTTCCAATCAGTCAAGTAGTTGTTTTCCAAATTTCTTGGCACAGATGAGTGAGTGCTTCCAGTGCTGCATCAGTTTGTTGAAAGATTTAAATTTGTATTCTGTCAATTGCTTTCTGGAGCCTTGCTTTTTGCCAGTGCTGCCAGTGAAGCGGGGACTTCTTTAAGTACCATCAGTTCTTCATCATAAGCTGTCTCTTGAAGTGGTTGAACATCAACCATTTCTTTTTGGTACAGTGATTCTGTATATTCCTACCATCTTTTGATGCTTTCTGCATCATTCAGTGTTTGTCCAAAGGATCCTTTAGTATTACAAGTCAAGGCTTTAATTTTTCCACAGTTCTTTCAGCTTTTCTAACTCTAGATCTTTGCACATTTCATTATGTATGACTTTGTCTTCTCCAGCTGACCTTTGAAATTTTCTGTTCAGCTCTTAAACCTGCTCATTTCTTCCATTTCCGGTTGCATATTTTTGCTGGAGAGCAACTTTTCAGTCTCTTCTGACATCCCTTTTGGTCTTTTCTTTCTTTCTTGTCTTCTTAATGACCTTTTTACTTTCTTCCTGTATAATGTTCTGGAGCATCCCACAACTCTTCTAGTCTTCTATCATTAGTGTCTAATATATCAAATATGTACTTGAGATGATCCTCTAAATTCAAGTGGGATATGTTTAAGGTCATATTTTGGCTCTCATGTATTTTCTTCAGCTACATACAACCTGGACTTGCATATGAACAATTGATGGGTCTGTTCCACGATCTTCCCATAGCCTTGTTTGAATGATGATATGGAGCTTTTCCGCTGCCTCTTTTCACAGATGCAGTCAGTTTGATTTCTGTGTATTCCATCTGGTGAAGTTCATTTGTATAATTGTCTTTTTTTTTTTTAATTTTTTATTGTGATTTGAGTGAAGGCTTACAGGGCAGATCATCAGTTTTACAATCAACAAATCAAATACTTTGCTTCATTACTAATGATTACAAACCTCTCTGTGTGCCATCAGTTAAACCTAATGACTTTTTTTCCTACTGAACACTAATGTGTATTGCAGCATCATTTGCAAAAGCCAAAAGGTAGAAACAATCCAAGTGTCTATCAAGAGATGGATGGATAAGCACATTGTGTTATATCCATACAATGAAATATTCAGTCACAAGAGAAATGCAGTTCTTACACATGTTAAAACATGGCTAAACCTCAAAACCATTAATCTGAGTAAAATAAGGCAGATAAAAAAGGACAAATATTCTATGATTCCACTTATATGAAATATCTAGAGTAGGCAAACACTTAAAGATGAAAATGTATTAGTGGTTACCAGGGGTTAAGTGGAGTGGTTATTGTTGTTGTTAGGTGCCATCAAGTCGATTCCGACTCATGTTTGAGCCTGTTGTTGCCACTGTGTCAACCCATCTTATAAGGAGTCTTCCTCTTTCTCGCAGACCCTCTGTTACCAAGAATGATGTCCTTATCCAGTGACTGGTCATTCCTCACAACATGCCCAAAGTACAATAGACCAAGTCTCTCCATCATCACTTCTCAGAAGCAATCCAACAGATACGTTCCTTCTTCTTGCAGTCCATGGTCCTTTCGGTATTCTTAACCAACACCATAATTCAAATGCATCCATTCTTCTGCCATCTTCCTTATTTATTGTCCAACTTGCACATGCATATGAGGCAATTTCCTGTCCAGGGCTCTGATTTGTTTTCTGTAGCTCCTCTTCCTCCACCTGCACCTGAGCTCTGCACTTGAGCAGGTGACCCATGTGCTCCAGCCGTTGGCTGTCCCGCAGCCTCATGAGCTGGCTCTGAGCGACGTTGATCTTCATCTGCAGGTTGGTCCGGCAGCTCTTCCAAGCATCGGATCTCCTCCAGTTGTTTGTTGATGTGCTGGCGAACTTCTGTGCTGTAAGCCCACCTTTAGCTTTCCATCACTTTGCACTGTTGCAGCAGACAGCTTAGCTCCCAGTCCACCTTTCCTTCCAGAAAGCGTCGCTTTCCTCTGAGCAGGTGCTCACAGCCTAGTGTCCCAAGGGCATCTTGGCCACAGAGAGAGGGGCTCCTGTGGGGCCGACAGTGCACCTGTTTAGAAAGCAGGCTGGCTGGGCCGGAAGATGAGGGCAAGGGTGCTGGGAATAGAGAGGGGAGGATAACCCTCCCGTCAACCCTGCATATTGCATATTTTGTTTCTGCATTCCAGCTCCGAGCCTGGTGCGGGGAACAGGATGATCTCGGGGTGTTCAACAAGGGAGTTTTTGCAAAGGAGGGCGACCCCGGCCAACTGTGGGGTACCAGACCCGGACCCTACCTGCCCGGGTGCCTGACTTATCCTGGGTGCCATAATTGTCTTTTATATTGTTTTAAAAAGTCTCTTGCAATGAAGTCATTGGTCTTCAAAATTTCTTTCATGTGATTTTCAGCATCATTTCTATCACCAAGACTTTATTTTCCAAATCTGATTCCTCTTTGTTCCTAACCTTTGCATTCCAATCACAAGTAATTACCAATACATCTTGATTGCATGTTTGATCAATTTTAGACTGAGGAAGCTGGTAGAATTCTTCAATTTTATTATCATTGACATTAGTGGTTGGTGTGTAAATTTGAATAATAGTGGTCTTCCTTGTAGGTGTATGGATATTATCCTATTACAGACAATGTTATATTTCAAGACAGATCTTAAAATGTTCTTTTTGATGATGAATGCAACACCATTTCTCTTCAATTTGTCATTCTTGATATAGTGATGGTCAGATTCATAATAGTCAATACAAGCCCATATCATCTCACTAATGACTAGGATATTGATGCTTATATGTTCTATTTCATTTTTGACAACTTCCAATTTTCCTAGATTCATACTTTCCATGTTCCAATTATTAATAGATGTTTGCAACTGTTTCTTTTCATTTTGAGTAATGCCTCATCAAAAAATGAAGGTCCCGAAGGCTTTACTCCATTTGCATCATCATGGTCAACTCTACTTTGAGGAAGCAGCTCTCCCCAGTTGGATTTTGAGTGTCTTCCAACCTGAGGAACTCATATTCTGTCATTTTATATGACAGTATTCTGATGTAATTCATCATGTTTCAATCTTCAGTATTGTGGTGCTATCTGACAGTGTTTCACTGCTATTCATAAGGTTTTCAGTGGCTAAACATTCACACGTATGTCTGTTCTTCTGATACTGTCTTCATCTGGAAGCTCATCTGAAATCTGTCTACCGAGGTTGGCCCTGCTGGCAATCAAATTACTGGTGGCGTAGCTTCCAGCATCACAGCAACATACAAGGCACCAATGTGTGACAAACTGACAGACGACTTCTAGCAATCCTGTATTCGGTTTTACAGGAGCAGATAGTCTTTTCTTTCTCCTGTGGAGTGTTTGGTGGGTTTGAACTGCCAACCTTGTGGTTAGCAGCCAGTGCCTAACACATAGTACCACCAGGGCTTTTTTGTTGTTGCTTTTTTAAGGTTTTATTGTGAATTGAGTGAGTGAAGATTTACAGAGCAGATCATCAGTTTTATATTTAATAATTATAATGATTACAATCCCCTCCATGCACCCTCAGCCAACAGTACTTACCTCTGTTACTTTTTTTTTTGGATGTACACATGTACACGTACCACAGTGAAAATATATATTCATTTAAATATTCAAAGAGCACATTTTTCAAACCAGTCCCCTGCCCTCAGGCACACTGTTATTCTCAGTCCATGGGCCTGTAGGCCTCTGCTGTTCTCTCTATGCCATTGCTTCTGACACCATCTCTGTTGTTGCTTCTTTTCTGGTTAAGATCCCTCACTCCTCTTATGTTCTTCTCTCTTGATGGTCCTAAAGTCCTCTGTTCCTAAAATGACAGATTAACTGCTCCCCCCTTTTAGTTACATCTCTTCTACATTTACAGTTATGACAATTGCCATTAGACCTAATAGTAATTACTCACAGTTGTATCATAAAATCCTGTTCTCATCACAAGACCCATCTGGACAAGAGGAAAACTATTCAGCTATTCAGTAGGGTTTCTGTCATAATCTACTTGTTCTAACACTAAGCACCCTCTTGAAAGCTTGTAAGCCAAACACGTTGTGCCTTTGTTATTGTTGTTGTTAAGTGCCGTCGAGTTGGTTCCGACCCATAGCGACCCTGTACAGGGTTTCCAAGGTGTAAATCTTTATAGGAGCAGAAACCCTCATCTTTCTCCCGCGGAGCAGCTGGTAGTTTAGAACTGCTGACCTTAAAGGCTTGTAGCCCGATTCATAACCACTACGCTACCAGAGCTCCTTTGGGCCTTTGTTGTTGTTGTTGTTAAGTGCCATCGAGTCGATTCCGACCCATAGCGACCCTGTACAGGGTTTCCGAGGTTGTAAATCTTTATGGGAGTAGAAAGCCTAATCTTTCTCCTGTGGAGCGGCTGGTAGTTTCGAACCTCTGACCTTAAGGTTCGCAGCCCGATTCGTAACCACTACGCTACCAGAGCTCCTTTATAGCCCCTTAATTTTGATAGCCAAATTCTAAGTTACTCATCCTTATCAAGCATGAGGATGCATGCTTGATCCTTGATATGAAGAATCCTTCCCCTTATGTTGGAATTTTGGTCAGCTTCATCAATAAGCAAAGGTCCAGTTGATCAGGTTGTAGCAATTTACACTTGCTCCCTGTGTCATACTTCTTTATCTTCATCTGATCAAATTCTGGTTGGCAAACTATCCAAGCTAGGTCATGTGGGTACTGTCAGAAAGTTTAGAAGTTCTCGCATGCCTCCCTCCTCTTCAGACCAATTGGCTGCTTCACTCTTAACTCTAACCCCCAGTGGCTAGTTCAGTGTCCTTTGGTTCATGAGTTCACACGGCTCCCTGAACTTCAAACCAATCAGCCCAGGGCTTCTTCTCAGCTTTGGTAGCATGTTTTTATTTCTAATATTTTCATTTGAGCCAACGTTCCTACTGAAATTTGGTATCCTGAAATGACTTTTCTCATTAAAGTATCTTTATTTTACAGAAAATATTTTTAAACAATTAACGTGTATTTTTAATGCCCTAATCTAAGATTGACATAGAAATTTAGAGACAGTATAGACATAAAACCAAACGGCCACCACTCGCCTGTCTGTCGTGCTGTGGTGGTTTGAGTTGCTGTGATTCTGAGGGCTATGCCACCGGT
>NW_006408886.1:350538-360572 GCF_000296735.1 Chrysochloris asiatica | reverse complement strand
GATGGACTCAAGTGTGGCAGCGGTAGTGAGGTTGGCCCAGGATCAGACATTGTTTCATTCTGCTGTGCATGGGGTCGCTATGAGTCGGTTCCGACTCGATAGCACCTGATAACAAGAACAATCTAATCTGTAGGTCCAACAGTGGATTGAGTTCTGAATCTTCTTCAGTTGTTGTCTTTGTCTCTTGACAGCAGATTTTTACTTATTGTGTTTATGTGTATCTGTCTACCTCCTAACTATGCTTGAATATCAAATACGTAGAATAGTAGAGGCTGAGTTAAATAGTGTCTGTGCCTGGAAATGGACATACCTCTTCTGCTGTTAATGTGGAGAGCTCAGTGAGTCTAGCCAGAAGTTAAGCTGGGTTTTGTTGTGATTTGGTTACTTAGTGCATCATAGGCTTTAATTGTTTGAATGCTAGGCTGCATTACTTTTGCTGAGTTTGGAAGCTTGGGTTGCTAGTGAGCTTTTTCCAACGGCAACTCTTCCTCAGCTGTAGACTAGCGATAGACTCCTGCTGGAGTTGGAGACGAACTCTGTTCTTCTGATTTAACCTCAGTCTTTTGAAAACTGCATGTATCTGGACTTTCTCAAGAGTTTCTGCCCTCTCCCTGTGGCATCTAATCTTTGCCTTGTAACTTTGATTAGTCTTGGGCAGGGCTTCCCTGCCTCTCACCTCACAATAGGAGACTTTTGCTTGATTATAAATATAGACTCTGAGTTTTACGTTTCTTTGCCTTTCTTGTTTATCCATCCTGGCATAAATGATTTTTTTCATATTCTTCCCCCTGGGTTTATGTGTTGGACTGGTAGCCACAAGGTTAACAGTTCAAGCGGAAAAAGATGAGGCTTACTACTCCTGTAAAGATTTACAGCCTTGGAAATTCAGTACAGAGTAGATACGAGCAGCAACTCTTTACCCAACCACAATACAGGTATGTCTTTGCTTGTTCTCATGGGATGGCAAGCTTTGCTGCCACTCCACCAGAGACTTAACCCATTATGCTTTGTATGAGAGAAGGACCAAGGGAGCGCAGTGTTTTCATGCCTGTATTGTCACTACCTTGCTGTGAGCACCCAATGGAAGTTGATGGGAGTTTGCAAGTGAGTATGAATTCTCTCTTATCTGGAGTCTCTGGCTATTCCATACTGATATCATAGGGACCCCCACTTGGCCTTGGGCTCCTTTCTTCTTGTCATCTTGGGTGGTGGCTAATGCCTCTTCTCCCCATGTTCTGCAGCAGGTGAGTCCTATTTCTCCTTGCAGAGGGGCTAATTTTACTTACTTGGGTACTTTGTGACTTCAACTCTCTAGTGAGCTCAAGAAAATCTTTTTTAGTTTATCCAACTTTTTTTTATTGTTAGAGTTGCTGTGTCCTTCTTTGCAGCTTTCTGAACCCCAAGTCCTTTCTGAGAAAATTGGTTTTGAGCTCTTATGTCAGAAACTATAGTTGGTAAAACTGTTCTAATAGGGATCATATTAGAAAGTCTTGGACATAGTGGTAGAAAAAGTGGAACAAAACTCTAAATTCTGAAAAAGATCAGGTATACTGGTCAAAAAGAGACTGGAGAAACCATCGACTATCTATGGCCCTTAATCACTGGAACTGAACTCACTCACATTTGTGGTTCAGTTTCTAGCCAAGCAATAGCTAGGTGCGTAGGGGAAACAACACTAGTGAGGTATACACACCATGGAATGGTCAACCATTCAAGATCAAAAGGGCAGCATTAACAAATATAGCGCTCAGAAGGTTTGGAATGGAAACAAGAATCACAGGGAGGAAGTGGGATAAGTGAGGGAATTGAAGTCGTTGAAATTAAATGAAGTATATGATTTTTTTTAAACTGATGATCTGCTCTGTAACTCTTAACTCAATCCACAATAAAGCATGTAAATGTTTAGATATAGGTATATGTCTCTTGAGGCTTTATATATGCATACCATAATAGGGGAATTCTGGTGTGGCGCTGTGGGCTAATACGGCAGACTGCAAAATCATTTGAACTGCAAGGTTGGTGGTTCAAGCTCACCAGGTGCTCCTTGGAAACCCTATACAAGGTCACTATGGGTCGGAATCGACTCAACGGCACTTAACAACAACAAAACACCATAATACAAACACAAATAAATAACACAAACTTCAGTTTGTGGAAAAAATTCCATTCATTTAGTCCATTTTTCCGAGAACTCTTTGAATCCCATCATATATAGATGTACATATCTATTCCTATTGCTGTTGCACTGTAGGATAAACAGAACTACAGTATTTGTTTGAACCAGAAGGTCGGGACCTCAAACTCACCTGTTGCTCTTCAGAAACCCTATACGGTAACGTTATCAAGTTCTGTCGAGTTGGTTCAAACTTATAGCAAGCCTGTATATGATTTCTGAGACCAGCTAATGCATTTGAACCACTGACCTTTTAGTTATCAGTCTAGTGCTTATCCTACAGCGCCACACCAGGACTCTGTTATCTGTCCCTCTATTATCTGTATTTTTATTTATGACTCACTTCCTACTGATTAGAAAAGTAAATCATATATGTAAAATCTGTACAGCAGTAATCTCTTTCATATCCAGGATTTTTTCAGCACATTCTACATAATTATTACAGAAAAAACGTTTTCTATTCCAGTTGCATATACAAGGAGTTTCAAACACTTTGTGGAATAATGGAATTAAAAGATGTGTAATTTTTCCACGAACTTTTTGAAGCCCACTCATACTAGAGAATGTTTGCTCTTCCTCCCATCCCTGTGGACACAGAAATCCACTACTTTTTGCTCCCATTCTAAGGGACATTTCCAAAGTAACAGAGACAAAGTAACAGAGACAAGCATTAATTCTATGCATGAGAGACCTTATTTTTAATCTTTAATCATATTTTTTTATTTCCATAATTTGTTTTTATAGACAGCTGATTTTACTTCTGGAACTATACAGCCCCAGAGATGTGTATGACTATTTACGTCCCATTGCGCTGAATCTCTGTGCAGATAAAGTTTCTTCTGTTCGTTGGATTTCCTACAAGTTGGTATGTATTTAACTTTTAAAAAATAGATCATTTTATACATACAATGGAACCTATTTCTCAGTTCTCCATTTTAACACTCAAAGGTTAGTGAGATGGTGAAGAAACTGTACATGGCGACACCCCCAACATTTGGAGTTGACCTCATAAATGAGCTGGTAGAAAATTTTGGTCGGTGTCCTAAATGGTCTGGTCGGCAAGCCTTTGTCTTTGTCTGTCAGGTAAGCAGGAAACAGTTCACCATTTTTGTGACCAGTTTTCTCCTAGAACTGTTTTTTCTTTCACTCTTTGCCTGTCTCTCACACCCTCTTTCTTATCCTCAAGGAACAGAACTTTGGCATCTGGCTATTTATAGGATCACCTGTTCCCTCAAAGTTGGGTATCTGTCTGGTTCTTCCTCTTGAGCTACCTGCCCCTTATCCCTCTCAGTCAGCTGAACTCTTTATAAAGCTGGGAACATACCATAACCATCCACTAGAGGGTGCTCAGTGTCTATGGCCCATACTGAAGGTGTGAAGCTGAAGGTATGACTGAAAACTCCAGGCCTCCATGTAGCAGCTTCAAAATGTGTGTGGGGAAAGTTAATTATGTAATTTTTGCTTTGAGTTCCCAAGTACTGAAATATAGAAAGCAGTAACTATAATTTGTAGCACTTATGTTGTCATCAAAACATTTTGTTAATAACTAGTATTTTATAGCTTGGTAAATCAAATTTACAAAGAAATCTAAAGTAGTTTCTTCTTTTCACTAGACTGTCATTGAAGATGATTGTCTTCCAATGGACCATTTTGCTATACATCTGATGCCACATTTGCTCACCTTAGCAAATGACAGAGTTCCAAATGTCAGAGTACTTCTTGCAAAAACATTGCGACAAAGTCTACTAGAAAAAGGTAGATAGGCAACTCTATTAGAGAAAGTGGGAGGGGACTTTCATAGACTGCAGTGAGTAGGTAAGCATCAAAGCTGAAGTAATACGTGTTCTCTGAAAATAATGTGGTCAAGAGATAAAAAGGTGTGTTAAGAATGGTTTTCTCTGAAAGAGGACAAAGAAGATTCAAGAATAAGAAAGGTACTTGTATCACTTTTCTGTTCTAGTTGGAAAAAATAATTTTAACTGAGCATCATTTTTATATTGGAGTCCTAGTGTGGAGCTGCAGGTTAACGTGCTTGACTGCGGTGTCAGTTTGAGCTGCAAGGTTGGAGTTTCAAGCTCACCAGCCAATATAGGAAACCCAATATAGGGTTACTCATGGCCTTAACAACAACAGCAACATCATTTTCATAATTTCAAACTTAGTAATTTTTAAGAATTGGTTTTTTTCACTATGCAAAATCATGGCCTTTGGAAGAAGCCTGCCAGGTTTAAATCCTTACTGTATAGACTGGAAAATGCTTTTAATTTCCCTCCTCTCTATTCATCAAAACAAACCCAAAGTGATCTAGTCATTTCCAACTCAGGGACCCTATGAGACAGTAGATCTGCCCCATAGAATGTCCAAGGCCGTAAATCTTTATAGAAGCAGATTGTCACATCGTTCTCCCTTAATGCAGCTGGTAGGTTTGAACTCTGCCAACCTATTGGTCCAAAGTTACATACTTAACCACTTGCACCACCAGGGCTCCTTTTTCATCATCCAGCAGAAGACTTGGGCTCTACTGTGTTATGCTGCCAATTAAGAGTTCCTCACAATGCAGGTTGTTTTATTTATTGTAGCTCCCATCCCCCAAAAAAGCCCTTACAAATCTCAGTAGATATCAAAGAATAAGAATAAAGGAATGTTTCTTTTTCCTTCTTTGGAATTCATGTAAATATTATTTAATAGTAATTATCTTTTGCGGGGGAAAGATGAAACTCTCTGCTGCCATAAAGATTTATCACCTTGGAAACCGTATACTAGGTCATTATGAGTCAGAACCAATTAGACTGTACCAATTAGACTGCAACAGCAACAGTAATGAAGTGACTAGAGAAGACATTGGTTTGGTTTTGTGGGTCAGTAAGGAGCTCTGGTAGCGTAGTGGTTACGAATCGGGCTGCGAACCTTAAGGTCAACGGTTCGAAACTACCAGCCGCTCCGCGGGAGAAAGATGAGGCTTTCTACTCCCGTAAAGATTGACACTCTCGGAAACCCTGTACAGGGTCGCTATGGGTCGGAACCGACTCGATGGCACTTAACAACAAAGGGGTGTTTAGAGGCATTTTTCCATTTACTCCACTAATAAA
This sequence comes from Chrysochloris asiatica, assembly GCF_000296735.1. Lineage (NCBI taxonomy): Eukaryota > Metazoa > Chordata > Mammalia > Afrosoricida > Chrysochloridae > Chrysochloris > Chrysochloris asiatica. Next base: position 355,310 of record NW_006408886.1, on the reverse strand, counting down.
TGCCTTTAAAGTATAATGCTTTGATATATTTATTAGTTTAATACTGCTTAGCTGCCTTTGAAAATAATGAGATTTAATTTGTCATAAAAACCATCAAGATCTTAAAACTCTTGTATATTAGGATTTTTTTTTTTCTCATTTAAGACAAATCAGTTTAGAATATTATCATTCAACATAGCTTATTTATTATACGGTCAGAAAAATTGTGCTTTATAATGACTAAGAAATATTTATACTTGTACTTGGTAAAACTGTTAAATGTTAGACTAATTTTATTTTTAATGTGTAACTTCTCATTTGCAGAATATTTCTTAAATTCTGCCAGCTGTCATCAGGAAGCTGTGGAGCAAACAATCATGGCTCTTCAAATGGACCGTGACAGTGATGTGAAATACTTTGCAAGCATTCACCCTGCCAGCACAAAAATTGCTGATGATGCCATGAGCACAGCCTCTTCCACTTACTAAAAAGCTTGAATCTGTCTTTCCTGCCTACTAGAGAGCTGAAGTGCTTCTGATGGATAATCTGGGACAGTCATTTGTGAAGGAGGAAAGACTTTCCTCTCTTGCCAGACTTAATTGGAGGTGAAAGTCACATGTACCTGATACCAGGGATTTTAAGAGTCAAGAGAAAGTACAGCAAACACTATTATCTCATCTTGACTTTAGGGAAAATAAGTTCTCAGAGGATTATAATTATCACCGAAGCCTTAAATCCTTCTGTCTTCCTGACTGAATGAAACTTGAATTGGCAGAACTTTTCATTATGGAAGGGACAAGATCCCCAGAGATCTTCATTGCTGGCTTTATCTAATGACCCAGAGCCAGGATGTAAAAGAGACCTCCAGTGTTCGCTGTAAATGCTTTACCCGGGCAAGAACCTGTTTGGGTTCTGTAGCCTACCACCCAGCCCGTCCCAACATGAGAATAGTTCTTGATGTGTAGAAATGGGAGAAGGATATTTTTAGGGATTTCTCCTTAAGGGCTTGGCACTAACACTAAAGTACAACCTGATTTTAACTCTTAAATGCAGCATATTGCTGTACACATTTACAGAACTATCTATGTCCTGATTTTTTTTTTTTTTTCATTTTTCATGCTGGTCATGGCCTGAAGGAAACTGATTAGCACATATACTGTATGTCAGGTATTTGTAACTTGATCATGATCAGCTCTGAGGTGCAGCTTTTCCTTCACATCCTGTACATATCTTGTGACCGCTCTGCAGAGTGCTGCAGTCTATAATCATGCTGTTTAAAACTTGTTATGGCACAAGTTCTCCTACTTGTCCAAATAAAATTTATTAATGATATCTATATGGAAAGATATATACACTTTTGATTGTTTTCTAGATGTCTGCAGATAAATGTAATTTGTGACCTGTATTAATTATTTAGTTTAAAATGGGGAAATAAAATATTTGTCCTTTAAGTAATTTAGTAGTGTAGTTCTTGTTGTTGTTTTTAAGTAGTTTTGTACTAATGTGGACAGGATTTAACTCTTGGCACATAGCAAAGGCACCACTGGGTACTATGCCCCGGTCTCTGCTGTGGGCCCCACCAAAGAACTGTGGACTGAGTAACTGTCAGGAGTAACTGCCAGGAGCTTGAAGACAGTGGACTTGTTGATTCTGGGTTTGTGCAGAGGCTCCTGAGATACAACAAACTGTCTCTGAACCTTAATTTTTTTAAATGTTAAAGTAAGAATTAGTTAAACATGCCCTGCCTCCTACCAGGTTGCTTTGCAGTGAAATAACACGTGAAGGTGCTTTTGTAAAGCACCGTGTATAAATAACAGTTACTCTCATTAGCCAGACTGAAAAATCCTTGGTACATCAGAATCAATAACTTTGGATTTATGTACTCAGCTGGCTATTCTTCTGGGCTTGAAGTCAGTCAGAGGAGATCCTTTTGAACCCTAGGAATATAACTATGAACAAATCCCCCTGGGCAACAGAGAAATTAATGCGTTGGTAGGGATGGGACAATAAATAAAGCAGGATGAGGAGGTTGAAAAAACTGGTGGTCACAGAAGGTATCTATCAAAGTGGTAGTAATGCTGAGAGGAAGGGAAGGCATGATGGCCTGGTTTGGTGTGATTAAGCATGATTTTTGAGGTATGTATTCTCTGCTTGAATATGTCCCACCTGAATTTAGAGATCATCTGAAGAATAGATTTGTACATTAAACACTAAAGACCGAAGACCAGAAGAGTTGTGGGATGACATCAAGAACATGATACATGAAGGAAGTAAAAAGTCATTAAGAAGACAAAAAATAAGGAAAAGGTTAAAATGGATCTCAGAAGAGACACTGAAACTTGCTCTCCAACATAAAGCAAATGGAAGAAATAAGGAGGTACCAAGAACTGAACAGAATATTTCAAAGATCAGCTTGAGAAGATAAAGCCAAATATTACAGTAAAATGTGCAAAGATTTGGAATCAGAAAACCAAAAAGGAAGAACATACTCAGCATTTATCAAGCTGGGGGAATTGAAGTAAAAATTCAAGCCTCAACTTTCATTATTGAAAGATTTTCTGGGCAAATTATTGAATGATGCAGAGCATCAAGAGAAGATGGAATACCCAGAGTCATTGTACCGAAAGGAAATGGTTAATGTTCAACCATTTCAAGAGGTACCATATGAACAAGAGCCAATGATACTCAGGGAGGAAGTCCAAAATGACAACGATGATGTGAATAGAGTTAAGCTCAGGGGAGAAAAGTACACAGAACCTTCATTTGCTGATGGGCTGCAACTCAAAATGAAGAGAAACAGCTGTAAACATCCATTAAAAATCCTAAAATGTCAAAACGACCAACAGTGCCATCTTAGAATTTCATAAGAAGAAGAGTGAAAAGGGAAGCCCATTTCCTGATCACATCTATATGAAGCAATCAGAAAACATAAAAAATACAAAATATACACCCATCTAATTATTAAGGCCACAGATAACCGCTGACTATGCCCCCAAAACAGAAGCAGATGACCATATCTGCACATGTCCAGAAATGAGATAAAGTGACTGAGGCAAATGAGCTGGAAGTAGACCTACACTCCATACTAGAAGATGGGCAGGCTTTGGAAATGTCTGAGAAAGAATTCAGAAAAAGTGATTATAAAATGTATCAAAACACTATATAATGGAGTTGAGAAAAATAAGGGAGAAGTCAGGAAAGCACTACAGGAACAATCAAAAAAGATAGATACAGCACTGGAGGAGGGGCGGCGCTTCCCTGACCGGGCAAGACAGGTACGCGGGCTTGGGAGAAAGGAGGGGGCAGTATAACAAATAGGGGCCCCTGCCTGGTAGACAGACAGCTTTTGGGTAAACATAAAAACATTAGGCTGCAACTTTATGAACTCGTTTTTTTGAAGGATCAAACTATTGAGTTATGAGCATTTTTAACTTCCACCCGCCTGCTCTGGGCTCCTTTCTGGGGAAGGCCCCACCCACTGCAGAAACTAGCACGGCCTGAGCAGAACCATTCAAAGGGCTGACGCTCTCAGAGAATTGGTGGGGCAACAGGAACCAACATAGTCCATCTCAGGGGGGGTCCTCATTGCCACATTGGACATTACAGGCAAGTACATAGGACAAATTGGGGGGCTCAAGGCACAGGGAGACAAAGAGAGGCATTTTAGACGTCATCAAAAACAGACCCCATCTGCCTATAAGCACAAAGCCCATCCCCCACCTCTTTGGCCTAGGCCAGCCCTTTGCCCAGCCTCCTAGCCTCAGGCCTGCCCATCAAAGCATCAAGGTTTGGGCCAGCCCAAGCTGAGTAGCAGCTTAATACCAGTAACAAAACACCCCTGCTGTGGTTTAATCTACTAGACCGCAAAGCCTTTAGAATTGCAGGCATAGTGAAGGTCGCCGTAAAAAGTGGCTTGGAATTCCAGGCAGAAAGGAGACAAGACAGAGCTCCGGGATTCGGACCCACAGAGATAGGAGCGGTTTGGAGGCTTGTAGCCAGTAGAATTTGGAGCGGAGGCGGGAGGTCGAGCACCCTTGAGTCCGCCGGCCAGGCTAGGAGAACTGGGCCCACATCCTGGGCGAGACAGAGCGGCTGGACTAAATAGTGGCCGCAGAGACATCCCGGAAATGCTCCGCAGGAACATTTAGGGGAAAAAAGAGAGGTGCACAGTGTGCTTTGCCGATTTTGGGTGGTTCCGATCTTTTTTTCTTTGATGTCGGAAGTGGGTGCACTCACGGTTTGCCCACATACATCTGGGAGAGTGGAGGTAGGGGCTTAGCCGAGTGGCCGGGACCCACTCCCACCACTGGCACTTTCCTCTGCCAGGAGCTTACACACCCGGGCCAGGCTGAGACGTGGGTTTGGTCTGCCTCTCTTCACTGGTTTGAGAAGGACCCCAGCTTAGTGCTGTGGGGTGAGATGCTGCACTGCAAACTCTTTTGAACGACGAGGCCGGTGGGACAGAGTCTGTGGTTCATGCCCACCAGCCACTCATCGGAAACCTTATACAGGAGACACGGATGTGTGTCCTATTTGGTTGGCTTACATTCACTGGTTTGAGAGGCATCCCATTGTAGCGCTGTGGATAGGGATGCCACTGCAGGGCCTTTTGTTGTGCAGGGTCAGTGGTTCAAGCTCACGGGCCGCTCCTCGGATGTCCTGTGTGGGGGACGCGGATGCGCGTTGTATGTGGTCTGCTTTTGTGTTTTCACTGGTTTGAGAGGAGTCTGGCACAGTGCTGTGGGCTGAGGTGATGCACTGCAGGGCCTTTTGAGCTGCAGGGTCGGTGGTTC
>NW_006408886.1:347823-349820 GCF_000296735.1 Chrysochloris asiatica | reverse complement strand
TTTTGCTTCTGATCCTGATTTTGTTTTTATTTTTACCCAAATTCAGTTGTTTGGCTGTTACATAGCTTCCCTTTTGCTTTTGGAGGTCTCCCTATATTATACAAGAAGAGTCAGCAACCACTGCCAAAAAGCCAAGCTGCAATCACACCTTATAAAATACCAAAACCCAGGCAAGAACCAATACCAGAAGACATATACCAGGCAAACAGGCAACACCTGTGAAAGTCACTCTGAGTTAAGCAACAAGAACAGGGAGAAGAGAAGACCACACCCTTTTCACATCTCCCTGGAAACAATCATGAAGCATAAAAAAGTACCAAATTCCAAATCACTTAAGTATTAGGGCCACAGATACACAATAAACATACCCATGAAGCAAAAACAGATGACCATATCAGCACATGTCCAGAAAAAAGATAAAGTATCTCAGACAAATGACCAAGAAGTAGACTTGGAATCCATTATGGAAGGAGGGAGCCCCTGGAAATGCCTGAGAAAGAATTCAGAAAAAATGATTATGAAATATTTCAAAACAGTCTACAATGGAGTTGAGAAAAATAAGAAGGAAGTCAGGAAAGTGCTACAAGAGCAATCAAACAAGATAGATACAGCATTGGAAACAATTCAAAACCTAGAGAAAGAGGTCCAAACAATAACAAAATGGCAGAAATAGAAAACATTCTCGAAGGCCAGAGGAATAGAATAGATGAGATGGAAGGAAGAATCATCGAGCTGGAAGACAGGTCTTTCAATACCACTAAGATAGAAGAACAAAAAAGGATAAAAAAATACTGAAGATGATATAAGATTCATGCAGGACAGCATGAAGATGAATAACTTAAGAATTATTGGCAATCCTGAGCAAGAAGAATCACACAAGTCCACAGAGGAAATACTCAAAGAACTACTGGAAGAAATTTTTTCCAACATCCTGAAAAATAAACGTACAAGAAGCTCAACGGACTCCAAGAAGTGCAGACCCTAAAAGAAAATCACCAACACTTTTCATAGTCAAGCTCTCCAACTCAAAGATAGGGAGACGCTTCTGAAAGCAGTCAGAGAAAACAGAAAGGTCGCATATAAAGGCAAGCAAGTCAAATTAAGCTCAGATCTCTCAGCAGGAACCATGCAAGCAAGAAGGCAATGGGGAGACATATAAAACCTTGCAAGAAAAAAATGGCCAACCAAGAATCTTTAATCCAGCAAAGCTATCAATCAAATATAATGGTGATATCAAAACATTCCAGGATAAACAGAAGCTATGGGATTTCACCAAAGCCAACCATGCACTACAAAACATCCTAAAGGGAATTCTGTGGACTGAGAACCAACAAGAACAGACAACATCCAGAGATTGACATACGTGGCAGCACTTCCCTGAATTAAGTCAACAGAAAGAAGAAATGTTAACAAAACAAGACTATAAGAACAAACAGAGAGACTCTCGGAGGGCAGTCTATGACCAAAACAAGTACAAAACAAAATAAGGTGAACACGTAGGAACAGAGATCCAGACAATGAGAAAGTCAGATAGATTACAGGATAAAATAGACTGCACTAAATGGACAGAATTCAATGGACCATAAGGCAACCTCAAGGAAAATTAACACTTCACAGCATACCAAGAGAATGAGAATCCAAGAAGAATATGAAAACATTAAAAATATAAGGAAACGCACAAGAAAGAGTACACAGAGCATGAATTCAACAGACAAAGATAAACAGAATAAAGAAGCAGCAACACCACAAAAAAAGAATATAATGCGAACAAATAATCAATACCTATCTATAATCACACTGAACGTAAATGGATTGAATGCACCTGTTAAGAGACGGAGGATGGCAGAATGGATAAGAAAACAAGATCCGTCAATATGCTGTCTGCAAGAGACACATCTCACACAGAGAGAAAGAAACAGATTAAAAGTGAAAGGATGGGGAAAAATATACAAAGCTAACTGCAATAGAAAGCGAACAGGAGTGGCAGTGCTAATCTC
>NW_006408886.1:323654-328787 GCF_000296735.1 Chrysochloris asiatica | reverse complement strand
GACTCTTGGGCCCAGAGTCAGTGGCGTTGCCACGGAGGACTCAAGAGGAGAGTGGAGCTACCGGCTAATGGGAAGAGAGGACATATGCACAGGAGCGCCCACACTTGCAAATGATACCCATGTGACCTGGACCGGATGACTGGATGATCAGAGCTCAACCAGGAGAGGAAAGAAAATCGGGAAAAAAAAAAAAAAGAGTGAGCTAATACAGTCTGATGAACTTGACCTATACCTATGGAGTCGCGACTCAAAAGAGGGAACAAATCCCCACAGCAACAAACATTCACACACACCCCCACACACAGAGTGGACTGAGAAGGGCAGCTTGGACATTGGATACTCAAATTGGGAGGGGGGGACTACAAAGGCAAGAAGTGACTGGCTTACAAGCTTTCAAGAGGGAACCTGGTGCTAGGGAGCATGGCGGAAGGCAGAATCTCCAGTAGGTACTATTCAATCTGTCTGGGCGGAGCTGATGAAAGGAGATACAGATGGCTAACATGATAATGTAGTAAATAATGCTAATCAGGACTGATTATGAGGGTAGGAAATGCAAAGGTAGAAGTTTTGTAACAAGGAAGGGGGTGATTAAATCTCTAGGATAGAAGTGGAAACCTCTGGAACCATCAACGGAGAAGAGTCAAGAGCGGTATCCTACCCAGAGAAACAGAGAAGCCTGAGATGGAGCTAGAGATGATGACACGAAGTGATGAAGTGACTGGGGTCTTTGGACCCAGAGGGGAAAGGGAATGTGGACTGAAAACTGGGAGGAGGAGGGGGAAGTGTAGGGGGTGGGTTTCTAGGATATACCCTTTGGGTGGTCTATGATGCATGGAGGGGATTGGAACCATGGCAGTGAGATGATATACGATGGAATAAATGTAAAATTAAAGTCCCCCCCATGTAAACTACCATACAATTCACAATAAAACATTTTAAAAAAATAGATAGATACAGCATTGGAAACAATTCAAAACCTACAGAAAGAGTTCCAAGCAATAATAAAATATCAGAAATGGACAATACACTGAAAGGGCAAAGGTAGAATTGAAGACATAGAAGTGAGCTAGACAATAAATCTCTCAACACTACTAAGATAGACGAGCAAACACAAAAAGGATTAAAAGAATCTGAAGAAGGCCTAAGATTCATGTTGGACAACATGAAAAGGAATAACATAAGAATTATCGGTATTCCAAAACAGGAGCAATCACACAAGTCCACAGAGGAGATAGTTGAGCTGCTGGAAGAAAAATTTCCTAACATCCTGAAAAGTGAAAAGCATTTAAGAAGCTCAATGAGTCCCAGGATGGATAGACCCTAAAAGATAATCACCAAGACATATAATAATCAAGCTCTTCAAAATCAAAGATAAGCACAGGATCTTGATAGCAGCTAGCTAAGTGTAACATACAAAGGCAAGCCAATCAGATTACGCTCGGATTTCTCAACAGAAACCATGCAGGCAAGAAGGCAATGGGGAGATATATATAAAATCCTGTAAGAAAAAAACTGCCCCACAAGAATTCTCTACACAGCAAAGCCGTCAATCAAATATGATGGTGTAATCAAAACATTCGAGGATAAGCAGTAGCTAAGGGATTTTGCCAAAGCCAACCCTGCTATGAAAAACATCTTAAAGGAAGTTCTGTGGACTGAGAACCAACAAGAACAGACAACAATTACAGAATGATGTACATGGCTGCATCACCCTGAACCCAATCGACAAATGAAAGAGTCAAGAACATAATAAAATTATAAGAACAGAGGATCTAGGAGGTCAGTCTATGATCAAAACAATTACAATGTGAAAGAAGGTAAACACAGAGGAACAGAGATCCAGGTGATGGGAAAGTCAGGTAGATTACAGGATAAAATAGACCATCTTAAATGGAGGGTAGAACTAATGGAATATAAGGTGACCACAATGGAGTTGGGGTGGGGGGTCTAGTTTGGGTGTTGGGGAGGGCAATACACAAAGGGGGGAAGAGACAGAAGAACAAGATAGGGGAACACTAAGACAGGTTTGCATGACTTAGTGAGACATTGGTAAATAGTGATGCATAGTCAACCTTGGAACAACAGGGCTGGAACAACAGGGATCTGGGATACATGGATCTAGGTATAGCTTGAAGAGTGTAAATAATTCTAAAATCCTTGACTACCTTATGAATATTAGTTTCCCTTGCCTACTATTGTAAAACAGACACTTGAGTGGGATAGAAAGGAATGTTCGGAAACATGATTAGAGAAAACTTGTAAGTCCATCTTCAGCCTATAATTGATTGGAATACCTAAAAGGGGTTCTAGAATTTGCCCAGTGAAATAGACCTCGTGCAAAGCCTTTACAGAGTATAGGACCTTAGGTGTAATCCTGAGTCCCATCCAGAACCTTATGAGGTGGGTCATTCCTACTAGAAAGGACAAGCAGACTGGAACAGCTGCAGTGACAGAAGATACATCTTCAAAGAAAGATCATCAGGAAAAACCCAAACAAAAATGTCAGCATGACTGGCTACTACAAGAATAAGCAAGCTGTTTGCCAGGAAGACATCAAGGCTAGCAATCAAGTTCCTTCAAGACAAACTCCCCTCTAAGACTGAAATTCAAAGGGAATACACAAACAAGCATGTAAGCTTGCTGGTGACCCCATTGGAAAAGGCAGAAAGGCATCAATGAAGAAATGGGCTGAGTTCAACCCCAGTCCACTGAATCCCATTGACCTGGAAATGAGAGGGAGAAGAGGAAGGGCTGGTTGGTCCAAAGTGTGGTGAGACCTGAGGACACTTCAGCCCATGAACAAGGACTTAGCCACTGAGGGTTAGAGCTGAGAGTAAGGCATCTAGCTGATATGAAGTGAGGGGAGATGCACAAGAACACCCAAACTTGCAGCCAGTACCCTTTTGACCTAGCCTTGATGGCTCGATAATCAGAACTCAACTAGAGGAAGATTGAAAAAAAAAAATTTTTTTTTTTAATTTTTTAGATAAAGGAAACAATTTTCTTCAATTTGATGAACTTGACCTATACTCAGAGCGGTAGTTACTCTAAATACCAACAGAGAGGGAAAGAGTCTTCAAATCAAGTACCCTCTGTACACAGGGTAGATAGGGACGGACAACTTATATATTGACTACCTGAAATGAGGGGGCAATAAAGGCATGAAGTGACTGGCTTACAAGGTTTCAAGATGGAGTTTAGTTTAAGAGTATGGTGTGAAAGAAAGAGTCCCCACTGAATAGCTGTCATCTTGTCTAGATGGGTCTGGTGAAAAAAGATGGGGTAAAACTCGTAAGATTGAATAGTGAATAATTGTTATTACGACTTACTGCAACTGTCACAATTGTAGAAGTTTTGTGACAAAAACAGGGAGTGGTTAATCTTAGAGTTCAGAAACAGGACCCTAGGACCATCAGGAGAGAAGTGCACAAGCAGAATGTAGAACCTTATCCATAGAAGCAGCAACACCAGAGACGGAGGCAGAGATGGGGGCATGGGTAAGGGGAACGGCTGAGGACTCTTGATTCATGGACTAAGAAGAGAGGGACTAAGAGCTGGTGGACAGGAGCAGACTTGCAGAATGTGCCCTTTGGATATATAAATTATTATATATGCCTGAGTGTTTTGCTAGTTTGTTTAAAAGCTAAAGTGGATAGAGGGAAATACTGTTAACTAATGGTACATGGAGGGAATTATAATCATTGTAGTGAAACAAAGTGTATGATTTGCTGAATGTAAAACTGATTATCTGCCCTGTAAAATTTCACTTAATACTCAATAAAAACCTAAAAAAAAAAAAAAAAAAATCATGTGCTTTCTGAAACAGATATGAAGACTGTGTATCCTGCTATCCTGAAGAAATGGGAGAAGTGTGCGTTCAAGCAATTCAAAACGGTCCTTTGGAAACAAAACATTCTAACATATTGTTATTTCCTACATTGCAACTGTAGCAACAACATACAATATTCTAAATCATTACAACATAAGTAAACACACATCTGTGTGTTACATGGTGTGGTTTTTCTCTATATGTGATATAGCTTACCCTGTTTATTCATTAGTCTCTTTCAATTGCTTCATATTTATTACTTAAAATACAAATTCTTCGAGTTTATTTTTAAAACTAAGAGCATATAAGTCAAATAGAATTCTTTCAGGATTCAGTGCCTTCTTTATAAGAAGTCTACTGATGTCAACTTGGAGTGATTTTTCTGTTTCTGAAAGCGAACTGCCTCTTGGTATGAAAATCATATACAGTGGCTTTCTGAAAGAGATATGAACATTGTAAGTGTTTGAATAGTGCTAACCTCAAGAACTGGAGGAGCTCTGGTAGCGTAGTGGTTATGAATCGGGTTGTGAGCCGCAAGGTCAGCAGTTCGAAACTACCAGCTGTTCTGCGGGATAAAGATGAGACGTTCTGCTCCTGTAAAGATTTACAGCCTCAGAAACCCTGTATAGGGTCGCTATGAGTCGGAACCGACTCCACGGCACACAACAACAACAACAACAACCTCAAGCAACAGGAGAAGGCGAGCTTCCAAACAATTCAAAATGGTCCTTTGGAAACAAAATCTATCATGTTATTTCCTATTTTGCAAAAATAGCAACAACATAAAGTATTTTAAAATGTTACAACTTAAGTAAACGTTCACATCTGTGTACTACAAGGTGTGGTTTCTTTTCTATATGTGAAATAGCTTTCCCTGTTAACTCCTATGTCTCTTTCACATTATTTAACATTCATAACTTAAAATATAAAATCTAAGAGATTGCATTTTTAAAACTGACATCATAAAAGTTGAACCGAAGACCTTCCCTATAGTTTTCTGGCCTAGACAATATTCAGTATTCCTTGTCTTATTTCTAAGAAGTCTAGTGATTTCAACTTGAATGATAATTCTGTTTCTGAAAGTGATTCCCATATGGTACGAAAAGTGTATATAATGGCTTTTTGAAAGAGATATGAAGATTGTTAGTGTTTGAATGATGCTAGTCTCAGCAAATTGGAAATTGTTGAGCTATCAAACAATCCAAAGGGGTCCTTTGGAAACAAAACAATCTAACACGTTATTTCATATTTTGCCAAGGTAGGCTCAAAATTGTTGTTGTTGTTGTCAGGTGCCATCAAGTCGG
>NW_006408886.1:320585-321931 GCF_000296735.1 Chrysochloris asiatica | reverse complement strand
TTCACATCTGTGTGCTACAAGGTGTAGTTTATTCTTTATACATGAAATAGCTTACCCTGTTTATTCGTTTGTGTCTTTCACATTGCTTAATATTCAGTACTTAAAATATAGATTCTAGGTGCCTTTTTTTTTTTAAACTGAAAGCGTATAAGTCAAACCTAGACTTTCTTAACAGTTTTCTGAGCTACACAATATTGAGAATTCATTGCCTTCTTTCTAAGAAGTCTACTGATTTCAATTTGCAGTGATATTCTGTTTCTGAAAGCGAATTCCCGTATGGTACAAAAACTGTATACATGGCCTTTGTGAAAGAGATATGAAGATTGTAAATGTTTAAATAATCCTATCCTTAAGAAATGGGAGAAGGCGAGCTTTCAAACAATTCAAAAACTCCTTTGGAAACAAAAACAATGTCACACGTTGGTAATTTCTATATTGCAAAGGTAGTAACAGCATACAGTATTCTATACCGTTGCAACTTAAGGAAACATCCTCATCTGTGTGCCACATGGTGTGGTTTTTCTCTATATGTGAAATATCTTTTTCTGTATATTCATTAGTCTCACATTGCTTAATATTCTTAAAATACAAATTCAATGAGTCTGTATTTTAAAAGAGATAAAAGAATTGTAATTGTTTGAATCATCCTAGTCTCAAGAAATGGAAGAAAACTAGCTTTCAAACAATTCTAAAAGGTCATTTGGAAACAAAAAACAATCTAACGTTGGTATTACCTATTTTGCAAAGGTAGCAGCAACATACAGTATCCTAAATCATTACATCTTAAGGAAATGTCCTCATCTGTGTGCTACAAGTTTTGGTTAGTCCCTATATGTGAAATATCTTTCCCTGTTGATTCGTTGGTCGCTTGCACATTGCTTAATATTCATTACATATAATACAAATACTGCGGGACTATTAAAAAAAAAAAAAAACAGATATAAGTCAAACCGAAGACATTGTGTACAGTTTTCTGATGTATACAACATTCAGGATTCATTGCCTTCTTTCTAAGAACTCTGCTGATTTCCATTTGGAGTGATATTCAGTTTCTGAAAGTGAATTCCCGCATGGTACAAAAAAGTGTATACAGTGGCTTTCTGAAATAGAAATGAAGATAGAAAGTGTTTGAATCTTGCTATGCTCAAGAACTGGGTGAAGGCCAGCTTTCAAACAATTCAAAAAGGTTATTTGGAAACAAAAACAATCTAACATTGTTGTGCAGAGGTTCAAGGCCCTATAGGCCTGAGTGTATCAGATCTAGCCACTTGGAAGTTAATAGCAAATTGTTTTTCATTTTAGTGTTCAGTTATATTTATTTAATTCCAAACATGAGCCCTGGATGT
>NW_006408886.1:313581-319010 GCF_000296735.1 Chrysochloris asiatica | reverse complement strand
CCAGGATCGAACATTGTTTCGTTCTGCTGTGCATGGAGTCGCTATGAGTCGGTTCCGACTCGATGGCACCTGACAACAACAACAATGAGACTGTAATTTAAAAACTGACATCATGAGTCAAAGCGAAGACATTCTTTACAGTTTTCTGACCTACACAACATTCAAGAATCATTGCCTTCTTTCTAAGATGTCTACTGATTTCAATTTAGGAGTTAAATTATTTTTCTTAAAGTGAAATCCCTCGTGGTATGTGTATATAATGGCTTTTTGAAAGAGATATGAAAATTGTGAGTGTTAGAATCATGCTATCCTCAAGAAATGGTAGAAGGTGAGCTTTCAAATAATTAAAAAAGTTCCTTTGGAAGCAAAAACAATAACGTTGGTATTTCCTATTTTGGAACAGTAGCAACAACATACAGTATTCTAAATCATTACAACTTAAGGAAACATTCATATCTGTTTGCTGAAAGGTGTGTTTTCTCCTCTTTACATGAAATAGCTTTCCCTGTAGAATCTTTTGTCTCTTTCACATTGCTTAATATTCATAACTTAAAATACAAATTCTATGAGTCTGTAATTTAAAAACTGATTTCATATAAGTCAAACCGATGATATTCTTTACATATTTTTGAACTACACAACATTCAGGATTCTTTGCCTTCTTTCTTAAAAGTCTACTGATTTCAATTTAGGAGTAAAAATCTGTTTCTGAAAGCAAAATCCTGCATGGTACAAAATGTGCATACAATGGTTTTTTTGAAAGAGATACGAAGATTGTAGTTGTTTGTATCATACTAGCCTCAAGAAACGGGAGAAGGTGAGTGTTCAAACGACTCAAAATGGTCTTTTGGAAACAAAAACAACACGTTGGCATTTCCTATTTTGCAACTGTAACAACAACATACAGTATTCTAAATGATGACATCTTAAGGAAACGTTCTCATCTGTGTGCTATAAGGTGTGGGTTTTCTCCCTATGTGAAATAGCTTTCCCTGTTGACTCCTTAGTCTCTTTCACATTGCTTAATAATCATTGCTTAAAATACAAATTCTTTTGAGTTTATATTTTTTAAAGTGGTAGCATCTAAGTCAAACAGAGACATTCTTTACAGTTTTCTGACATACACATTAAGCATTCATTGCCTTCTTTCTAAGAAGTCCAATGATTTAAATTTGGAGTGATATTCTGTTTCTGAAAGCGAGTTCCCACATGGTAGGAAAAGCATATACAGTGGCTTTCTGAAAGAGATGTGAAGATTGTAAATGATTCAGAAATCATGCTATTCTCAAGAAATGGGAGAGGTGGGCTTTCAAACAATTAAAAAAGTCCTTTGAAAGCAAAAATAATCTAACATATTGTTATTTCCTATTTGGCAAAGGTAGCTTCAACATACAGTATTCTAAATTGTTACAATATAAGTAAATGCTCACATCAGTGTGCTACAAGATGTGGCTTTTCTTTTTATATGAAATAACTTGCCCTCTTCATTCATTAGTCTCTTTCACATTGCTTAATATTCATTATTTAAAATACAAATTCTTCGAGATTGTATTTTTAAAACTGATAGCATGTAAGTCAACGTGAAGACATTCTTTACAGATTTCTGACCTACAGAACATTCAGAATTCATTGCCTTCTTTATAAGAAGTCTACTGATGTCAATTTGAAGTGATATTCTGTTAGTGAAAGCAAATTTCCCCATGGTATGAAAAGAATATACATTGGCTTTCTGAAAGAGATATGAAGATTGTAAATGTTTGAATCATGCTATCCTCAAGAAATGGGATAAGTTGAGCGTTCAAACAATTCAAAACAGTCCTTTAGAAACAAAAACAATCTGACACTTGTTATTTGCTATTTTGCAAAGGTAGCATCAGCATAAAGAATTCTAAAATATTACCACAAAAGGAAACGTTTTCATTTGTGTGCTGCATGGTGTGGTTTTTCTCTATATTTGAAATATCTTTCTCTGTACATTCATTAGTCCCTTTCACGTTGGTTAATATTCACTACTGGAAACACAAATTCAATGAGTCTGTATTTTTAAAACTGATATATATAAGTCAAACTGAAGACATTCTTTACAGTTTTCTGACCTACACAACATTCAGAATTTATTGATTTCTCTCTAAGAGTTCTAATGATTTCAATTTGGAGTGAAATTCTGCTTCTGAGCGTGAAATCCTGCATTGTATGAAAAGAGTATACAATGTCTCTTTGAAAGAGAAATGAAGATGGTAAGTGTCTGATTCATATTATACTTTAAGAAATTGGAGAAGGTGAGATTTCAAACAATTCAGAAAGGTATTTGGAAACAAAAACTGTCTAACACATTGGTGTTTCTTATTTTGCAATGGTAGCAAAAATATACAGAATTCTAAATCATTACATCTTTAGGAAACGTTCTCATCTGTGTGCTATGTGTTTTTCTCACTATGTGAAATAGCTTTCCATGTTAATTCATTAGTCTCTATCACATTGCTTAATATTAATTACTTAAAATAGAAATTCTTTGAGTTTGTATTTTTTAAACTGATAGCATATAAGTCAAACAGAAACTGTCTTTACAGTTTTCTGATGTACACAAAATTAAGCATTCATTGCCTTCTTTCTAAGAAGTCCACTGGTTTCAATTTGGAGTGATATTCTGTTTCTGAAAGCAAATTCCCATATGGTACGAAAATCATATACAGTGGCTTTCTGAAAGTGATATGAAGATTTTAATGTTTGAATCATGGTATCCTCAAGAAATGGGAGAAGGCAAGCTGTCAAACAATTCAATACCATCCATTGGAAACAAACAAATCTAACATGTTGTTATTTCCTATTTTGAAGATTGTAATTGTTTGAAACTTGCTGTCCTCAAGAACTGGGAGAAGGCAAGGTTTCACACAATTCAAAATGGTCCTTTGGGGAAAAAACAATCTAACACGAGGCATCTAGGGCAGAAGAAAGCATCACAGGCCTAGTTCTCATGTCCTAGGAAGAGATAAAATAGACAAAATCTCCACAAATGCTGTTTATTGTAACTGCTTATGGTCCCCGCAAATGGTGTTTATTTTATCTAAGGTCCCCGGGCATTCTTTAAGATAATCAACTTAACCATATACCTCAGGGACCCAGGCACTGATGTGACTAATTTGCAGTTTTTATTAGTCTGCCTATGTAAATTGATATGTAGTTTTGTTTCTCTACCTATGTAAACCGATTTGCAACTTTATTGCCCTGGCCTAGTTGTTATCTAGTCTTCCTTTCAGCACTTGCTATTTCTGCTTTTGTACACCCTGCTTCAGCATATTCCTTTAGATAAGCCCCTAGACCTTGAGCCAGGATACTAGCATATATAGGCTAGCAGTCAGCTCCCCACGGCTCCGCAGACTGAGGAGCAGCTGTTGTCTCCCTGCCGTCCAGATATACCTTTCTCTAAATTGGATATTATAGTGGTCATCATCCTTCTTTGACACCTGAACCTGTAACAATTTCAATTTAGGATTAAACTCCTTTTGTGAAACTGAAATCCCATATGGTACAAAAAGCATATGAGGAGCTTCCCTGACCGAGCAAGATAGGTACGTGAGCTTGGGAAGAGGGAGGGGGCAGTATCACAAATAGGGGGTCCCACCTGGTAGACAGACAGATCTTGGGCAAGCATAAAACATTAGGCTGCAACTTTATGAACTCGTTTTTTTTGAAGGATCAAACTATTGAGGAGTTACGAGCATTTTTAACTTCCACCCGCCTGCTCCGGGCTCCTTCCCGGGGAAGGCCCTGCCCACTGCAGAACCTAGCAGGGCCTGAGTAGACCCATTCAGAGGGCTGATGCTCTCAGAGAATTGGTGGGACCACAGGAACCAACATAGTCCATCCCAGGGGGGGTCCACATTGCCATGTTGGGCATTACCGGCGAATATATAGGACAAATTGGGGAGCTAGGGACACAGGAGACAAAGAGAGGCATTTTAGACGTCATCAAAAACAGACCCCATCTCCCTACAAGCACGAAGCCCAACCCCCACCTCTTCGGCCTAGGCCAGCCCACCGCCCAGCCCCCCCCTGAGCTGTAGGCCTGTCCATTAAACCATCAAGGTTTGGGCTAGCCCAAGCTCAGCAGAAGCTTAATACCAATAACAAAGCACCCCTGCCATGGTTTAATCCAACAGTCCATAAAGCCTTTAGAATAGTGAAGGTCGCTGCCAAAAGTGGCTTGGAATTCCAGGCAGAAAGGAGACAAGACAGAACTCCAGGAGTCAGACCCACAGAGATAGGAGTGGTTTGGAGGCATGGAGGCTTGTAGCCAGTGGAATTTGGAGCGGAGGAGGGAAGTCGCATACCCCTGAGTCTGCCGGCCAGGCTAGAGAACTGGACCCACATCCTGGGCGAGACAGAGCGGCTGGACTAAATAGGGGCCGCAGAGATGCCACAGAAACGCTCCGCAGGAACATTTAGGGGACAAAAAAAAAAAAAAAAAAAGAGAGAGAGAGAGAGAAAGGTACACGGAGTGCTTTGCCGATTCTGGGTGGTTCCAATCTTATTTTTTGTCTTTGGTGTCGGGAGTGGGTGCGCTCATGGTTTGCCCACATACATCTGGGTGAGTGGAGGTAGGGGCTTAGCTAAGTGGCCGGGACCCGCCCCCACCACTGGCGCATTCCTCTGCCAGGAGATTACACATCCGGGCCAGGCTGAGATGCAGGCTTGGTCTGCCTTTCTTCACTGGCTGGGCAGGGAGCCCAACATAGAGTTTTGGGTTGAGACGCTGCACTGCAAACTTTTGAACTATGACACCGGAGGGACAGAGTCGGTGGTTCAGGCCCACCAGCCACTCATCGGAAACCTTGTGTGTCCTATTTGATTGGCCTACATTGTAGCGCTGGGGATAGGGGTACCACTGCAGGGCCTTTTGGTCTGCGAAATTGGTGGTTCAAGCTCACAGGCCGCTCCCCAGAGGCCCCGTGCGGGGGACGCAGATTTGCATTGTATGTGGTCTATTTTTTTGGTCTCACTGGTTTGGGAGGAGTCCGGCACAGTACTGTGGGCTGATTTGACGCACTGCAGGGCCTTTTGAGTTGCAGGGTCGGTAGTTCGTACCCACCAGCCGCTCCTAGGAGACCCTATACAGGGTCGCTACAGGTCGGAATTGACTAGACAGCACCTAACAGCAAGGAGAGGAAGGCAGAAGTGACTGAAAGAGAGTTAGAACTTAAAAACATACTTATATTAAGCTACAGATTTTTCTTCCATATTATTATTATTGTTATTATTTTTTTTCTCTTTTCCCCTATTCTATCTTACCCTACTTTTATTATTACTACCTTTTAAAATTTTATTTTATATATATATATATATATATTGTTGTTGTTAAGTGCTGTCGAGTCGGTGCTGACCCATAGCGACCCTGTACAGGGTTTCTGAGGGTGTAAATCTTTACGGGA
>NW_006408886.1:277089-288546 GCF_000296735.1 Chrysochloris asiatica | reverse complement strand
TGGATGAACCTTGAGGACATTATGCTGAGTGAAATTAGTCAGTCACAAAAAGAGAAATACTGCATAGGACCACTACTGTAAAAGATTAAGAAGAAGAAATTATACTAAAGGGGGTAGGGGGAAGTCCTTCTTGGTTCCTGGGATGTTGGGGATGGGTGGGGGGATGAGGGGATGGCGGAGCGTAGGGTGGGGATTGGTCACAGGAGAGATTGGGTGCTAGGGAGGGAGGCAATATACAGGGAGGGAGAAGGAAGTGGAGAAACGGGGCAGATGGGTGAACAATTGGACATGTTCGAAAGGGCTAAAGGGGACAGAGACAAAGGATAATATATGCACAGTCTTGGAACGGCAGGGCTCTGAGATACAGGGATTGAGTCATGGACGGAATGGGCTGGGGAATCCTGTTAAGGTGCTTGAATTTTGTTTTGGTTTGGTTTGTTTATCTGTTTGTTTGCTTGTTTGTTTGCTTTAATCTTGGTCTCCCCTGCACTATACTATAGAGTAGACACTGGAGTGGGAGAGAAAGGAATAGTCAGAAACACCACACCTGAAGACTTGTAAGTCTGTCTTCTGCCTACGACTGATTGGAATACCTAAAATGGGGCTACAGTGTACCCAGTGAACGAGGCTTCGTGCCGAGCCTTTGCAATATAAAAAACTATGGGTGGAAACTGGAACCACATCCAGATCTCCAGAGATGAGAAATCTTCACTTGGGGGGTGAGCAGACCAGCCTGGTGTGGCTAGAAGAATAAAGGATACCTCTTGAAAGAAAGACCTGCAGGAAAAATGGAGGCAGATGGGCTGTTACTACAAGAACAAACAAATCGCCTCCCTAGAAACATCAAGGCAAGTGGCCAGGTCCTCTCAATGCAGACCCCCTTCCAAGACTAAGACTCAATGGAAACTCACACTCTGATTGGTGACCACACACATCGCTGATGGGGGGAAGTGGGGCAAAAGCAGCAATGAAGCAGCACGCTAAGCCCTACAATGTTCAGTGGATTTCTGTGGACCCAGTTGGGGACTCGGTTGGCAAGAAGTGTGAAGAGACCTGGAGGATCTTGGGCCCAGAGTCAGTGGTGTGGCCATGGACGACTCAAAAGAAGAGTGGAGCTACCAGCTAACGGGAAGAGAGGACATATGCACAGGAGCGACCACACTTGCAGATGATACCCACGTGACCTGGACCGTATGACAGGATGATCGGAGATCAACCAGCAGAGGAAAGAAGATGGGGGGGGGGGGCGGGAAGAGTGAGCTAATAGAGTCTGATGAACTTGACCAGTACCTCTGGACTAGCGACTCAAGAGAGGGAACAAATCCTCACAGCAATAAACATTCACACCCACCCCACACAGAGTGGATGGAGAAGGGCAGCTTGGACATTGGATACCCAAATTGGGAGGGGAGGACTACAAAGGCAAGAAGTGATTGGCTTACAAGCTTTCAAGTGGGAACCTAGTGCTAGGGAACATGGAGGAAGGCAGAATCTCCAGTATGTACTACTCAATCTGTCTGGGCAGAGCTGATGAAAGGAGATACAGAGGGGTAACTCGTGATAATGTAGTGAATAATGCTTATCAGGATGGACTATGAAGGTTGGAAATGCAAAGGTAGAAGTTTTATAACAAGGAAGGTAGTGATTAAATCTTCAGGATAAGAGTGGAGACCTCTGGGACCATCAATGGAGAAGAGCCGAGAGTGGGACCCTAACCAGAGAAACGGAGATGCCTGAGATGGAGGCAGAGATGATGACGCAAAGTGATGAAGCGACTGGCGTCTTTGGACCCAGAGAGGGAAAGGGACTGTGGGCCGAAAACTGGGTGGGGGGAGGAGGGGACAGTGTAGGGGGCAGGTTTCTGGGATATACCAGAGCTCTGGTAGCGTAGTGGTTACGAATCGGGCTGTGAACCTCTGGGTCAGCAGTTCGAAACTACCAGGTGTTCCACAGGAGAAAGATGAGGCGTTCTGCTCCCGTAAAGATTTACAGCCTCGGAAACCCTGTACAAGGTCGCTATGAGTAGGAACCGTCTCCACGGTACATAACAACAACAACAACAACAACCCTTTGGGTTGTTGATGATGCATGGAGGGGACTGGAACCATGGCATTGAGATGGTATTCGATTGAATGAATGTAAAACTAAAGTTCCCCCATGTAAACTACCATATAGTTCACAATAAAACATTAAAAAAAAAAAAAAAAGCACATGAAGGGGCTTTTTGAAAGAGATACGAAGATTCGAATTGATTGAGGCATGATTCCATCATGAAATGGGCAAACAAGAGGTTTCAAAGACTTTTAAAAGGTCCATTGGAAACAAAAGAATTCTAAAACGTTGGGATTTCCTATTTTGCCATCACAGCAACAAACTACAGTTTCCTAGATCATGACATCCTTAAAGAAATGTTCTCATAAGTGTAATATAAAGGTTGGTTACTTCTCTATACGTGAAATAGCCTTCTCTGTTGACTCGTTTGTCTCGGTCACAGTCCTCAGTATTCATTATTTTGAAATCACATTCTAGGAGATTGTATTTTTTAAATTGACAGTATTCCTATTAGTCAAAACAAAGTCATTGTTTACAGTTTCCTGATGTACACAACATTGTGGTTTCATTGCCTTCTTTATAAGAAGGCTACTGATTTCAATTTAGGATTAAATTCCTTTTGCTGAAACTGAAATCATGCATGATATGAAAAGTGTATGAAGGGGCTTTTTGAAAGAAGTACGAAGATTGTAATTGATTGAAGCATGATTCCATCAAGAAATGAGTGAACGAGAGGTTTCAAAGTCTTCTAAACGGTCCTTTGGAAACAAAATCAATCTAGAACGTTGTTATTTCCTATTCTTCCAGGACAGCAACAAAATACAGTTTCCTAGATTGTGACATCCTTAAGGAAATGTTCTCATTAGTGTAGTATAAGGTTTGCTTTCTTCTCTATACTTGAAATAGCTTTCCTTGTTGACTCGTTTGTTTCAGTCACAGTTCTTCGTATCCATTACTTAGAAATTAAATTCTAGGAGATTGTATTTTAAAAACTGACAGGATTCCTATAAGTCAAACCAAAGACATTGTTTACAGTTTCCTGACGTACACAACAGTGTTCTTTATAAGAAGGCTACTGATTTCAATTTAAGAATAAATTCCTTTTTGTGAAATTGAAATCCTGCGTGCTATTAAAAGTGTATGAAGGAGCTTTTTGAAAGAGATACAAAAATTGTAATTGATTGAAGCATAAATGGGCAAACATGAGCCTTCAAAGACTTCTAAAAAGTCCTTTCAAAACAAAAACAATCTAACAAGTTTGTATTTCCTATTTTGCCAGTACACCAACAAAATATAGTTTCCTAGGTTATGACATCCTTAAGGAAATGTTCTCATTAGTGTAATAAAGGTTTGGTTTCTTCTCTATAGGTGAAATAGCTTACCCTGTTGACTCGTTTGTCTCTTTCACAGTCCTTAGTAGTCATTAATTAGCAACCAGATTCTAGGAGACTGTAGTTTTAATACTGACAGGATTCCTATAAGTCAAACCAAAAACATTTTTTACAGTTTCCTGATGTACGCCATATTCAAGATTCCTTGCTTTCTTTATAAGAAGGATACTGATTTCAATTTAGGAATGAATTCCTTTTTGTGAAACTGAAATCCCGCAAAATACAAGAAACGAATGAAGGGGTTTTTGAAAGAGATACAAAGTTTGTAACTGATTGAATCATGGCTACATCAAGAAATGTGTGAAAGCTAGCTTTCACAGATTTCTAAAAGGTCCTTTGGAAATGAAAACAATCTAACACGTTGGTATATCCTATGGGGCAAGGATTGCAACAAAATACAGCTTCCTAGATCATGACATCCTTATGGAAATGTTCTCTATATTGTAATACAAGGTTTGGTTTCTTATCTATACGGGAAATAGCTTTCCCTGTTGACTCATTTGTCACATTCACAGTCCTTAGTACTCATTACTTAGAAACCAAATTCTAGGAGAGTGTATTTGTAAAACTGACAGAATTCCTATAAGTGAAATCAGATATTAACAGTTTTTGATGTACACCACATTCAGGATTCTTTTTCTTCTTTTTAAGAAGGCTACTGATTTCAATTTAGGATTGAATTCCTTTTTGTGACATTGAAATCCCGCATGGTACGAAAAGCGTAGGGAAGAGCATTTTGAAAGAGATATGAAGATTGCAACTGATTAAATCATGATTGCATCAAAAATGGGCAAACACGAGCTTTCAAAGACTTCTAAAAGGTCCTTTGGAAACAAAAATAATCTAACATGTTGGTATTTCCAATCTTACCAGGACAGCAACAAAATACAGTTTCCTAGATCATGACATCATTAAGAAAGTATTCTCACTAGTGTAATACAAGGTTTGGTTTCTTCTCTGTAGGTGAAATAGCTTTCCCTCTGGACTCGTTTGTCTCGTTCACAGTCCTTAGTAGTCATTACTTAGAAATCACATTCTAGGAGATTGTATTTTTAAAACTGACAGAATTCCTAAAAGTCAAACCAAAGACATTGTTTACAGTTTCCTGGCATACACCACATTCAGAATTCTTCACCTTCTTTATAAGAAGGCTACTGATTTCAATTTAGGATTGAATTCATTTTTGTGAAACTGAAATATCGCATGGTATGAAAGCGTATTAAGGGGCTTTTTGAAAGAGATATGAAGATTGTAACTGAGTGAATCATGATTGCACCAAGAAATGGGTGAACATGAGTTTTTCAAAGTCTTCTAAAAGGACCTTTGGTAACAAAAACAATCTAACATGTTGGCATTTCCTATCTTGCCAACAGCAACAAAATACAATTTTCTAGATCATGCCATCCTTAAGGAAACATTCTCATTAGTGTAATATAATGTTTGGTTTCTTCTCTATACGTGAAATAGTTTTCCGTGTTGACTAGTAGATCTCATTCACAGTACTTAGTAGTCATTACTTAGAAACCAAATTCTAGGAGACAGTATTTTAAAAACTGACAGGATTCCTATAAATCAAACCAAAGATATTGTTTACAGTTTCATGACATACACCACATTCAGGATTCTTCACCTTCTGTATAAGAAGGCTACTGATTTCACTTTAGGATTGAATTCCTTTTTATGAAACTGAAATATTGCATGGCATGAAAAGCGAATGAAGGAGTGTTTTTGAAAGAGATATGACGATTGTAAATCATTGAATCATGAATGTATCAAGAAATGGTTGAATGCGAGCTTTCAAAGACTTCTAAAAGGTCCATTAGAAACAAAAACTATCTAACACACTGGTATTTCCATTTTGCCAGGACAGCATCAAAATACAGTTTGATAGATCATGACATCCTTAAGGAAACATTCTCATTAGTGTAATACAAGGCTTGGTTTCTTCTCTATAGCTCAAATAGCTTTCCCTGTTGACTCATTTGTTTCATTCACAGTCCTTTGTAGTCATTACTTAGAAACCAAATTCTAGGAGACTGTAGTTTTAATACTGATAGGATTGCTATAAGTCAAACGGCAGAAATTGCTTACGGATTCCTGACATACACCACATTCAGGATTCTTTGACTTCTTTATAAGAAGGCTACTGATTTCAATTTAGAATTGAATTTCTTTTTGTGACACTTAAATCCAGCATGGTACAAAAAGCATATGAAGGGGCATTTTGAAAGAGATACGAAGATTGTAACTGATTAAGCCATGATTGCATCAAGTCATGGGCAAACACAAGCTTTCAAAAATTTCTAAAAGATTATTTGGAAACAAAAATAAATTAACACGTTGTCATTTCCTATTTCACAAGGGCAGCATAAAAATACAGTTTGCTAGATCATGACATCCTTAAGGAAACATTCTCATTAGTGTATTACAGTTTGGTTTCCTTTCTATACATGAAACAGCTTTCCCTGTTGACTCATTTTACTCGTTCACAAACCTTAGTAACATTAGTTAGAAACCAAATTCTAGGAGACTGTATAAGTCAAACCAAACACATTATTTACACTACTCTGTTGTACACTACATTTAAGATTCTTCAACTTCATTATAAGAAAGCTACTGATTTTAAGTTAGGATTCAATTCCTTTTTGTAAAACTGAAAACCCGCATGGCACGAAAAACATATGAAGGGGATTTTTGAAAGAGATACAAAGATTGTAACTGATTGAATCATGATTACATCAAGAAATGGGGGAATGCAAACTTTTGAAGACTTCTAAAAGGACCTTTGAAACAAAAACAATCTAACACGTTGGTATTTCCTTTCTTTCCAGGACCTCATGAAAATACAGTTTCGTGGATCATGACATCCTTAAGGAAATGATCTCATTAGTGTAATACAAAGTTTGTTTTCTTGTCTATATATGAAGTAGCTTTCCCTGTTGACTCATTTGTCTTGTTCACAGTCCTTAGTAGTCATTACTTAGAAAACAAATTCTAGGAGACTGTAATTTTAATACTGACAGGATTCCTATAAGTCAAACCAAAGACATTGTTTACAGTTTCCTGATGTACGCCACATTCAGGATTCTTGGACTTCTTTATAAGAAGGCTACTGATTTCAATTTAGGATTGAATTCGATTTTGTGAAATTGAAATCCTGCATGGTACAAAAAGCGTATGAAGGGGCTTTTTGAAAAACATACAAAACTTGTAACTGATTGAATCATGATTGCATCATGAAGCAGGCGAATGCAAGCTTTCAAAGACTTCTAAAAGTCCGTTGGAAACAAAAACAATCTAACAAATTGGTATTTCCATTTTACCAGGACAGCATCAAAATATAGTTTGCTAGATCATGACATCCTTAAGGGAACGTTCTCATTAGTGTAATAAACGTTTGCTTTCTTCTCTATACCTGAAATAAGTTTCCATGTTGACTCATTTGTCTCATTCACAGTGCTTAGTAGTCATTATTTAGAAATCAAATTCTAGGAGACAGCATTTTAAAAACTGACAGCATTCCTATAAATCATACCAAAGATATTGTTTACAGTTTCCTGACATACACCACATTCAGGATTCTTTGTCTTCTTATAAGAAGACTCCTGATTTTAATTTAGGATTGAATTTCTTTTTGTGAAACTTAAATATCGCATGGTACAAGAAGCGTATGAATGGGCATATTGAAAGAGATACAAAGATTGTAACTCATTGAATCATGACTGCATCAAGGAATGGGTGAACATGAGCTTTCAAAGACTTCTGAAAGGTCTGATGGAAACAAAAACAATATAAAACTTTGGTATTTCCTATCTTACCAGGACAGCAACAAAATACAGATTCCAATATCAAGACATCCTTAAGGAAACATTCTTATTATTGTAATGCAAGGTTTGGTTTCTTCTGTATCCATGAAATAGCTTTTCAATGTTGACTCGTTTGTCTCATTCAGAGTCCTTAGTAGTCATTACTTAGAAACCAAATTCTAGGAGACTGCATTTTTAAAACTGACAGAATTCCTGTAAGTTTAACCAAAGACATTGTTTACAGGTTCCTGACTTACACCACATTCAGGATTCTTCGCCTTCTTTATAAGAAGGCTACTAATTTCAATTTAGGAATGAATTTCTCTTGTGAAACTGAAATCATGCATGGTACGAAAATTGTAGGAAGGGTCTTTTAGAAAGAGATATGAAGATTGTAACGGAGTGAATCATGATTGCATCAACAAATGGGTGAACGTGAGCTTTCAAAGACTTCTAAAAGATCCTTTGGAAGCAAAAACAATCTAACACGTTGGCATTTCCTATCTTGGCAGGGCAGCAACAAAATAGTTTCATGGATCATGACATCCTCAAGGAAACGTTCTTATTAGTGTAATACAAGGTTTGGTTTCTTCTCTATACATGAAATAGCTTTTCACTATTGACTTGTTTGTCTCGTTCACAGTCTTTAGTAGTCATTACTAAGAAACCAAATTCTAGGAGACTGCATTTTAAAAACTGACAGGATTCCTGTAAGCTTAACCAAAGACATTGTTTAGAGTTTCCTGACATACACCACATTAAGGATTCTTCTACTTGTTTATAACAAGGATACTTATTTCAATTTAGGATTAATTTTCTTTTTGTGAAACTGCAATCCTGCTTCATATGAAAAGCGTATAAAGGGGTCTATTGAAAGAGATAAGAAGATTGTAACAAATAGAATCATGATTACATCAAGAAACAGAAAAATGCAAGCTTTCAAAAACTTCTAAAAAGTTCTTTGGGCAGGAAAACACTCTAACAGGCTAGTATTTTCTATCTTGCCAGTACAGCAAGAAAATAGTGTCCTAGATCATGACATCCTTAAAGAAATGTTCTCATTAGTGTAATACAAGATTTGGTTTCATTCCTATACATGAAATAGCTTTCCTTGTTGACACGTTTGTCTCATTCAACTGTCCTTACTAGTCATTACTTAGAAAGCAAATTCTAGGAGACTATATTTTTCTAACAGACAGGATTCCTATAAGTCAACCAAAAGACATTGTTTATAGATTCCTGATGTACAGCACATTTAGGATTGTTAGCATTCTCTCTAAGAAGACTACTGACTTCAATTTAGGATTGAATTCCTTTTTGTGAATCTGAAATCCCGCTTCATATGAATAGCATATGAAGGGGTCTTTTGAAAGAGATTAGAAAATTGTAATGGATAGAATCATGATTACATGAAGAAACGGGCAAATGTGAGCTTTCAAAAACTTCTAAATGGTTCTTTGGTCAGGAAAACACTCTAAGATATTAGTATTTTCTATCTTGCCAGTACAGCAAGAAAATAGTTTCTTGGATCATGACATCCTTAAAGATCCGTTCTCATTAGTGTAATACAAGTTGTGGTTTCATTCCTATATGCGAAATAGCTTTCCCTGTTGACTCATTTGTCTCATCCAACTGTCCTTTCTAGTCATTACTTAGGAATCAAATTCTAGGAGACTGTATTTTATAAACAAACAGGAATCCTATAAGTCAAACAAAAGACATTGTTTACAGATTCCTGACGTACAGTACATTTAGGATTGTTAGCATTCTCTCTAAGAAGACTACTGATTTCAATTTAGAATTGAATTCCTTTTTGTGAAACTGAAATCCCGCTTTGTACAAAAAGTGTATGAAGGGGTTTATTGAAAGAGATAAGAAGATTGTAATGGATAGAATCATGATTACATTAAGAAACAGGCAAAAGGGAGCTTTCAAAAACTTGTAAAAGGTTATTTGGTCAGGAAAACACTCTAACAAGTTAGTAATTTCTATTTTGCCAGGACAGCAAGAAAATAGTTTCCTAGATCATGACATCCTTAGAGAAAAGTTCTCATTAGTTTAATACAAGATTTGGTTTCATTCCTATACGAGAAATAGCTTTCTCTGTTGACTTGTTTGTCTCATTCAACTATCCTTAGTAGTCATTACTTAGAAAGAAAATTCTAGGAGACTGTATTTTTCAAACAGACAGGATTCCTATAAGCCAGCCAAAATACATTGTTTACAGATTCCTGACGTACACCACATTTAGGATTGTTAGCCTTCTTTCTAAGAAGGTTACTGATTTCAATTGAGGATTGAATTCCTTTTTGTGAATCTGAAATCCCGCTTCATACAAAAAGCTTATGAAGGGGTCATTTGAAAGAGATTAGAAAATTGTAATGGATGGAATCGTGATTACATGAAGAAATGGGCAAATGCGAGGTTTCAAAAACTTTTAATAGGTTCTTTGGGCAGGAAAACACTTTAACACGTTAGTATTTTCTATCTTGCCAGTACAGCAAGAAAATAGTTTCCTGGATTATGACATCCTTAAAGAAACATTCTCATTAGTGTAACACAAGCTTTGGTTTCATTACTATACGTGAAATAGCTTTCCCTGTTGACTCGTTTGTCTCATTCAACAGTCCTTGCTACTCATTACTTAGAAAGCAAATTCTAGGAGACTGTATTTTTCAAACAGACAGGATTCCTATAAGTCAACCAAAAGACATTGTTTACAGATTCCTGATGTACAGCACATTTAGGATTGTTTGCCTTCTCCATAAGAAGGCTATTGATTTCAATTTACGATTGAATTCCTCTTTGTGAAACTGAAATCCTGCTTCGTATGAAAAGCGTATGAAGGGAACTTTTGAAAGAAAAAAGAAGATTGCAACTGATAGAATCATGATTACATGAAGAAATGGGCAAATGTGAGCTTTCAAAAACTTCAAAAAGGTTCTTTGGGCAGGAAAACACTCTAACATGTTACTATTTTGTATCTTGCCAGTACAGCAAGAATATAGCTTCCTAGATCATGACATCCTTAAAGTAACATTCTCATTAGTGTAATACAAGTTTTGGTTTCATTCCTATACATAAAATAACTTTCCCTGTTGACATGTGTGTCTCATTCAACTGTCCTTACTAGTCATTACTTATAAAGCAAATTCTAGGAAACTGAAATTTTCAAACAAACAGGATTCCTATAAGTCAACCAAAAGACATTGTTTACAGATTCCTGACGTACAGCACATTTAGGATTGTTAGCTTTCTCTCTAAGAAGGCTACTTATTTCAATTTACGATTGAATTCCTTTTTGTGAAACTGAAATCCCGCTTCATACAAAAAGTGTATGAAGGGAACATTTTGTTTTTTTCTTGTCTGCAGGTTCTTTTTTTTTCCCCTTAAATGTTTTATTGTGAATTATGTGATAGTTTACATGGGAGAACATTAATTTTACACTCATTCTATCATATATCATCTCATTGCCATGGTTACAATCCCCTCCACGCATCATCAAGCAACCAAAGTTTCCTGCCCCCCGTACTGCCCAGGTCTTCAGCCCACAGTCTCTCTCCCTTTCTGAATCTAAAATCTCCAGCTGGTCCATTGCTCCACGTCATCATCTCTGCCTCCATTTCAGGCATCACTGCTTTTCTGGGTAGGGTCCCACTCTCCGCTCTTCTCCCTTGATGGTCCTAGGGACCTCCGCTCCTAGACTGAAAAGTGCATCACTCCCCTCCTTGCTATAATACGTCTACCTTTACATTTCCAACCCTCACAATCAGTCCTGATAAAATTATTCACTATGGTATCACAAGAGACATGTCTGTCTTTCATTGCATCAGCCCCACCTAGAGAGATGGATACTACTCAGTGGAGATTCTACCTTCCTCCAGGACCTCTGAATCTAGGTTCCCTCTTGAAAGCTTGTAAGCCAGTCACTTATTGCCTTTGTAGCCTCCTGCCCCCCATTTTGGGTAGCCAATATCCAAGTTGCCCATCTCTGTCTAATCTGTGTGTGGAAGGGATGGGAATGATTCTTACTGTAAGGATTTGTTCCCTCTTTTGAGCTACTGCTTCCAAAGGTGTAGGTAAAGTTTGTCAAATTGTATGACAATAATTTTTTTTCTTCTTTTTTTTTTTTTTTACTTCTGGTTGAGCTCTGATCATCCAGTCATTGAAGCCAGGACAAGTGGGTATTATCTGCAAGTGTGGGTGTT
>NW_006408886.1:267336-272164 GCF_000296735.1 Chrysochloris asiatica | reverse complement strand
CCAGGTGGCATCATTGATGGACTCAAGTGTGGCAGCGGTAGTGAGGTTGGCCCAGGATCGGACATTGTTTCGGTCTGCTGTGCATGGGGTCGCTATGAGTTGGTTTCGACTCGATGGCACCTGACAACAACAACAACAACAATGGCTAGTGATCGTGAACATTTCTTCATAGGTTTGTTGGCTGCCTGGATCTCTTCCTTGGTGAAGTGTATGTTCATGTCCTGTGATGGGGACTTTTGAAAGAGATAAGAAGAATGTAACTGATAGAATGAATACATAAAGAAACAGGCAAATGCGCGCTTTCAAAACTTATGAAAGTTTCTTTGGGCAGGGAAATACTCTCTAACATGTTACTATTGTCTTTCTTACCAGTACAGCAAGAAAATAGTTTCCTAGATCATGACATCTTTAAGAAACGTTCTCATTAGTGTAATACAAGGTGTGGTTTCATTCCTATACATGAAATAGCTTTCCCTGTTGACTCGTTTGTCTCATTCAACTGTCCTTACTAGTCATTACTTAGAAAGCAAATTCTAGGAGACTGTATTTTTCTAACAGACAGGATTCCTATAAGTCAACCAAAAGACATTGTTTACAGATTCCTGACATACAGCACATTTAGGATTGTTAGCCTTCTCTCTAAGAAGAATACTGATTTCAATTTAGGATTGAATTTCTTTTTGTGAAACTGAAATCCCGCATCGTACAAAAAACGTAGGAAGAGCCTTTTAGAAAGAGATAGGAAGATTTTAACTGAGTGAGTCGTCATTGCATTCAGAAAATGCAGAATGAAAGGTTGTAAAGGCTTCTAAGTGCTCCTTTGGACACCAAAGCATTCAAACAAACTAGTTTTTCATAGATTGCTAGAACAGCATCAAAATAGTTTTCTAGATCATGATATCCTTAAGGAAAACTTCTATTTGGTGTATTAAAAGGTCTGCTGGCTTCTCTTTACATGAAATAGCTTTCCCTGTTGACTCGTTTGTCCCAATCACAGTTCTTTGTAGTCATTACTTAGAAACCAAGTTCTAGGACACTAGTTTTAATACTGACAAGAATCCTATAATTTAAACCAAAGGCATTCATATAGTTTACAGTTTCCTGATGTACACCCCATTCAGAATTCTTCAACGTCTTTATAACAAGGCTACTGATTTCAATTTAGGATTGAATTCCTTGTCGTGAAACTGAAATCCCACCTGGTATGAAAAACGTATGAAGAGCCTTTTAGAAAGAGATAGGAAGATTGTGCCAGAGTGAGTCATGATTGTATTCAGAAAATGTAGAATGCAAGGTTGTAAAGACTTCTAAGAGCTCCTTTGGACACAAAAACATATAAACGAACTGGTTTTTCAAATTTTGCTTGGACAGCATCAAAATCGTTTGCTAAATTATGATATCCTTAAGAAAACCTCCTCTGTAGTGTATTACTAGGTTTGCTGACTTCTCTTTATTTGAAAGAGCTTTCCCTGTTGACAAATTTGTCTCATTCACAGTCCTTTGTAGTCATTACTTAGAGACCAAATTCAAGGACACTAGTTTTAATACTGATAGGGTTCATAGAATTTAGACCAAAGGTATTCATAGTTTACAGTTTCCTTATGTACACCTTATTCTGTATTCAACGTTTTTATAACAAGGCTACTGATTTCTATTTAAGATTGAATTCCTTTTTGTGAAACTGAAATCCTGCTTCGTACGAAAAGCATATGAAGGAGTCTATTGAAAGAGATAAGAAGATTGTAACAGATAGAATCATGATTACATCAAGAAATGAGCAAAAGCAAGGTTTCAAAAGCTTCTAAAAGGTTATTTGGTCAGGAAAACATTCTAAAATGTTAGTGTTTTCTATCTTGCCAGTACAGCAAGAAAATAGTTTCCTAGATCATGACATCCTTAAAGTAATGTTCTCATTAGTGTAATACAAATTTTGGTTTCATTCCTATAAGTGAAATAGCTTTCTCTGTTGGCTTGTGTGTCTCATTCAACTGTTCTTACTAGTCATTACTTAGAAAACAAATTCTAGGAGACTGCATTTTTCAAAAAGACAGGATTCCTATAAGTCAACCAATAGACATTGTTTACACATTCTTGACGTACAGCACATTTAGGATTGTTAGCCTTCTCTCTAAGAAGGCTACTTATTTCAATTTACAATTGAATTCCTTTTTGTGAAACTGAAATCCCACTTCATAAGAAAAGCATATGAAGTGGACTTTTGAAAGAGATAAGAAGAATGTAACTGATAAAATCATGATTACAAGAAGAAACAGGCAAATGCGAGGTTTCAAAAACTTCTAAGAGGTACTTTGGGCAGGAAAACACTTTAACACGTTATTATATTCTATCTTGCCAGTATAGCAATAAAATAGTTTCCTAGATCATGACAACCTTAAAGAAACGTTCTCATTAGTGTTAATACAAATTTTGGTTTCTTTCCTATATGTGAAACTGCTTTCCCTGTTGACTCATTTGTCTCATTCAACTGTCCTTACAACTCATTACTTAGAAAGCAAATTCTAGGTGACTGTATATTTCAAACAGACAGGATTCCAATAAGTCAACAAAAAGACATTGTTTACAGATTCCTGATGTACAGCACATTTAGGATTGTTAGCCTTCTCTCTAAGACGGCTAATGATTTGAATTCAGGATTGAATGCCTTTTTGTGAAAATGAAATCGCACTTTGTATGAAAATCAAGCCTATGAAGGGGTCTTTTGAAAGAGATTAGAAAATTGTAACAGATAGAATCATGATCACATCAAGAAACAGACAAATACAGGTTTTCAAAAACTCCTAAAAAGTTTTTTTTGGGCAGGAAAACACTTTAACACGTCAGTATTTTATAACAAGGCTGCTGATTTCCATTTAGGATTGAATTCCTTTTTGTGAAACTGAAATCCCGCATGGTATGAAAAAGGTATGGAGATCCTTTCAGAAAGAGATAGGAAGATTGTAACTGATTTAGTTGTGATTGCATTCAGAAAATGCAGAACGCAAGGTGGTAAAGATTTCTAAGAGGTGCTTCGGACACAAAAACATTCAAATTAACTGGTTTTTCCTATTTTGATAACAGCATAAAATCGTTTGCTAGATCATTATATCCTTAAGAAAAACTTCTCTTTAGTGTATTACAAGGTTTGCTGGCTTCTCTTTATTTGAAAGAGCTTTCCCTGTTGGCTCATTTGTCTCATTCACAGTCCTTTGTAGTCATTACTTAGAAACCAAATTCTAGGATGCTAGTTTTAATACTGGCAAGATTCCTATAATTTAAACCCAAGGCATTCATAATTTACGGTGTCCTGACGTATATCCCATTCAGGATTCTTTGACGTCTTCATAACAAGGCTAATGATTTCCATTTAGGTTTGAATTCCTTTTTGTGAATCTCAAATTCCACATTGTACGAAAACTGTAGGTAGAGCCTTTTAGAAAGAGATAGGGAGATTGTAACTGAGTGAGTCGTGATTGCATTCAGAAAATGCGGAATACAAGGTTGTAAAGACTTCTAATAGATCCCTTGGACACAAAAACATTAAAATGAACTGGCTTTTCCTATTTTGCTAGGACAGCATCAAAATCGTTTGCAAGATCATGATATCCTTAAGGAAAACTTCTCTTTAGTGTATTGCAAGGTTTGCTGGCTTCTTTTTACTTGAAAGAGATTTTCCTGTTGACACATTTGTCTTGCTCACAATCCTTTGTAGTCATTATATAGAAACCAAATTTGAAGACACTAGTTTTAATACTGACAGGACTCCTATAATTTAAACCAAAACCATTCATAGTTTACAGTTTCCTGATCTACACCCCATTCAGGATTCTTCGACGTCTTTAAAACAAGGCTAGTGATTTCAATTTAGGATTAAATTCCTTTTTGTTAAACTGAAATCCCGCATGGTATGAAAAGCGTATGAATAGCCTTTTAAAAAGAGAAAGAAAGATTGTAACTGATTGAGCCATGATTGCATTCAGAAAATGCAGAACGCAAGATTGTAAAGAGATCCCTTGGACACAAAAACTTTGAAATGAATTCTTTTTTTCTACTTTGCTAGGACAGCATCAAAATCGTTTTCTAAATCATGGTATCCTTAAGGAAACCTTCTCTTTAGTGTATTACAAAGTTTGCTGGATTCTCTTTACTTGAAATAGCTTTCCTTGTTGACTCATTTGTCTCCTTCACAGTCCTTTGTAGTCATTACTTAGAAAGCAATTTCTGGACACAAGTTTTAATACTGACAGGATTCCTATAATTTAAACCAAAGGCATTCACAGTTTCCAGTTTCCAGACGTACACCCCCTTCTGGATTCTTTGACGTCTTTATAACAAGGCTACTGATTTCAATTTTGGATTGAGTTCCTTTTTGTGAAACTGAAATCCTGCATGGTATGAAAAGCATATGAAGAGCCTTTTAGAAAGAGATAGGAAGATTGCAACTGAGTGAGGCATGATTGCATTCAGAATATGCAGAACACAAGGTTATAATGGCTTCTAATAGCTCCTTTGGACAAAAACCATTCACACGAACTTGTTTTTCCTATTTTTCTAGGGTAGCATCGAAATCATTTGCTTGATCATGATATATGTAAGGAAATATTCTCTTTAGTGTAATACAAGGTTACTGGCTTCTCTTTACTTGAAGGAGCTTTTCCTGTTGACTCATTTGTCTGGTTCACAGTCCTTTGTAGTCATTACTTAGAAACCAAATTCTAGGACACGAGTTTTAATAATGATAAGATTCCTATAATTTAAACCAAAGACATTCATAGTTTACAGTGTCTTGACGTACACCCCATTCAGGATTTTCCCACATCTTTTAAAAGAG
>NW_006408886.1:265454-266839 GCF_000296735.1 Chrysochloris asiatica | reverse complement strand
CTATGTTGTTTTATATTTTTCGTGTAGGTCTTTCTTTCAAGAAGTATCTTCTGTTCTTCTAGCCACTCCAGGCTGGTCTGCTTGTCCTTTCAAGTAGGAATTTCCCATCTCTGGAGATCTGGATGTGATTCAGGCTTACACCTATGGTCTTATGTAATGGACAGGCTTCACAGGAAACCTCCTTCAATGGGCACGTTGTAGCCCCATTTTATGTGTTCTAATCACATATAGTCAGAAGACGGATTTACAAGCTTTCTATGGTGATGTTTCTGGCTATTCCTTTCTCTTCCCCTCCAGTGTCTATTTTATAATATAAGGCAAGGAAAACCAAGATTCAAAAGTCAGCCAAGCATCTTAACATTATTTCTCCCTTTTCCCCATTCCAACAATGGCTCAATCTCTGTATCCCAGAGCCCTGTTGTTCCAAGGATGTGCATATATCATTATTTACCTCTGTCCCATTTAGCTCATTGAGAACTGTCTAATTGTTCTCCCATCTGCTTTTTTCTTCCATTCCCCTCTCCCTACGTTTATATTGCCCCCTCCTCAGCACCCAAACTATCCAGTGTCTAATCCCTGCCCTGTGCTCCACCTTCCCCTCTCTCCCCCACCCGCCTTTAGTATGAATTATTCTCCTTAGTCTTTTACAGTAGTGGTACTATGCAGTATTTCTCTTTTTGTGACTGACTAATTTCACTCAACAAAATGCCCTCAAGGTTCATCCATCTTTTGCCGGGGCTTGCAGCTTCTTTGTTGCTCTTCAAGGTACCATAGTATTCCATTGTGTGTATGTACCGAAGTTTGTTTATCAAGTCTTCATTTGATGGGCACTTTGGCTGTCTCCATCTTTTTGCTATTCTAAATAGTGCTGCTATGAACATTGGTGCGCATATATTTTCTTGGATTGTGGATCATTTTTCTTGTGGGTAAATACTAAGTAGAAGAATTGCTGGATCATAAGGTATTTCTATTTTAAACCTTCTGAGGAAACGCCATATTGCTTTCCAGAGAGGTTGGACCATTTTGCAGTCCCACCAGCAATGCAGGAGTGTCCCAGTCTCACTACATCCCTGCCAGTATTTATTGTCCTCTACATATTTTGTCTTTGCTGTTATTGTTGGTGTGAGAAGATATCTCATTATTGTTTTGATTTTCATCTCTCTAATGGCTAGTGGCCTTCCTTCAAGATGGCAGATTGGGTAGACGTGTAGTGAGGAGCTCGGTCAACAACAACACGGAATACCAGGTCAAGAGGACTCATGAGTTGGTGTTGGAACTCTAACAAATATAAAAGCATGTTTGGAGGTTCAAAGGGTTTATAGCTGGGGAATTTGCAGGAGAATCCAGAAATTCATTATTTTCTGGATCAAGACTCTCAGCTGTTC
>NW_006408886.1:252753-257019 GCF_000296735.1 Chrysochloris asiatica | reverse complement strand
CACAAAAAACATTCAAATGAACCAGTTTTTCCTATTTTGCTAGGACAGCATCAATATTGTTTGCTAGATCATGATATCCTTAAGAAAACATTCTCAATGTATTACAAGGTTTGCTGGCTTCTCTTTACTTGAAATAGCTTTTCCTGTTGATTCATTTGTCTTGTTCAAAGTCCTTTGAAGTTATTACTTAGAAACCAAATTCTAGTACACTAGTTTTAATACTGACAGGATTCCTATAATTTAAACCAAAGGCATTCATAGTTTACAGTTTCCTGATGTACACACCATTCAGGATTCTTCAACATCTTTATAAGCAGGCTACTGATTTCCATTTAGGATTGAATTCCTTTTTGTGAAACTGAAATCCCTCATAGTACGTAAAGCGTATGAAGAGCCTTTTAGAAAGAGAAAGGAAGACTGTAACTGAGTGAGTCATGATTGCATTAAGAAAATGCAGAACACAAGGTTGTAAAGACTTCTAAGAGCTCCTTCGGACATAAAAACATTCAATGGACTGGCTTTTACCTATTTTCAAGGGGAGCATCAAAATAGTTTGCTAGATTATGATATCCTTAAGTAAACCTTCTCTTTAGGGTACTAAAAGGTTTGCTGGCTTCTCTTTACTTGAAATAGCTTTCCCTGTTGACTCATTTGTCTCATTCACAGTCCTTTGTAGTCTTTAGTTAGAAACCAAATTCTAGGACAAAAGTTTTAATACTGACATGATTCCTATCATTTAAACCAAAGGCATCCATAGTATACAGTTTCCTGACGTACATCCCATTCAGGATTTTTCGACGTCTTTATAACAAGCCTAGTGGTTTCAATTTAGAATTCAATTCCTTTTTGTGAAACTGAAATCCTGCATGGTACAAAAAGTGTATGAATAGCCTCTTAGAAAAAATTAGGAAAATTGCAAATGAGTGAGTCATGATTGCATTCAGAAAATGCAGAATGCAAGGTTGTAAAGACTTCTAAGAGCTCCTTTAGACACAAAA
This sequence comes from Chrysochloris asiatica, assembly GCF_000296735.1. Taxonomy (NCBI): domain Eukaryota; kingdom Metazoa; phylum Chordata; class Mammalia; order Afrosoricida; family Chrysochloridae; genus Chrysochloris; species Chrysochloris asiatica. The sequence continues at coordinate 256,021 of NW_006408886.1, read as the reverse complement.
ACATTACGAACTGGTTTTTCCTATTTTGCTAGGACAGCATCAAAATAGTTTGTTAGATCATGATATCCTTAAGGAAACCTTCTTTGTAGTGAATTACAATGTTTGCTGGCTTCTCATTACTTGATAGAGCTTTCCCTGTTGACTCTTTTGTCTCATTACAGTCCTTTGTGGTCATTCCTTAGAAACCAAATTCTAGGACACTAGTTTTAATACTGACAGGATTCTGATAATTTAAACCAAAAGCATTCATAGTTTATAGTTTCCTGACCTACACCCCATTCAAGGTTCTTCTACGTCTTTATAGCAAGGCTACTGATTTCCATTTAGGATAGAATTCCTCTTTGAGAAACTGAAATCCTGCATGGTAAGAAAAGTGTACAAAAAGCCTTTTAGAAAGACATAGAAAGATTGTAACTGTGTGAGTCATGATTTCATTCAGAAAATGCAGAATCCAGGGTTGTAAAGACTTCTAAGAGCTCTTTTGCACAAAAAAGCTTTGAAACCAACGGGTTTTTCCTATTTTATTAGGACAGCATCAAAATAGTTTGCTACATCATGATATATTTTAGAAAACATTCTCTGTAGTGTATTAAAAGTTTGCTGGCTTAGAAACCAAATTCTAAGACACTAATTTGAATACTGACACGATTCCTATAATTTAAACCAAAGGCATTCATAGGTTACAGTGTCCTGACGTGTACCCCATTCAGGATTCTTCCATGTCTTTTTAAAGAGGCTACTGATCTCCATTTAAGATTGATTTCCTCTTTGTGAAAATGAAATCACGAATGGTATGAAAAGCGTATGAAGAGCCTTTTAGAAAGAGATAGGAAGATTGAAACTGAGTGAGTCACGAATGCATTCAGAAAATACAGAACACAAGGTTGTAAAGATTTCTAAGAGCTCCTTTGCACACAAAAACATTCAAACAAACTGGTATTTCCTATTTGCTAAAACAGCATCAAAATAGTTTGCTAGATCATGATATCCTTAAGGAAACCTTTTCTTTAGTGTATTAAAAGGTTTGCTGGCTTCTCTTTACTTCAAACAGCGTTCCCTGTTGACTCATTTGTCTCATTCACAGTCACTTGTAGTTATTATGTAGAAACAAAATTCGAAGACACTAGTTTTAATACTGACAGGATTCCTGTAATTTAAACCAAAGACATTCATAGTTTACAGTTTCCTGATGTATATCCCATTCAGGATTCTTCGACGTCTTTATAACAAGGCTAGCGATTTCCATTCAGGATTGTATTCCTTTTTGTGAAATCGAAATCCCGCATGGTATGAAAAGCATATGAAGAGCCTTTCAGAAAGAGATAGGAAAATTGTAACTGCATGAGTCATGATTGCATTCAGAAAATGCAAAACGTCAGGTTGAAAATACTTCTAAGAGCTTCTTGGACACACAAACATTCAAACGAACTAATTTTTCCTATTTTGCTAAGACAGCATCAAAATAGTTTTCTCAATCTATGAGCTTATTTTTACACAAAAACATTGACATGAAATGATATTTCCTATTTTGCTAAATCATGATATCCTTAAGGAAACCTTCTCTTTAGTGTATTACAAGGATTGCAGGCTTCTCTTTACATGAAAGGGCTTTCCTTGTTGACTCATTTGTCTTGTTCACAGTCCTTTGTAGTCATGACTTTGAAACCAAATTCTAGGACACTACTTTTAATACTGACAGGATTCCTATAATTTAAACCAAAGGCATTCATTGTTTACAATTTCCTGACGTACACCCTATTCAGGATTCTTTGACGTCTTTGTAACAAGGCTATTGATTACCATTTAAGATTGAATTCCTTTTTGTGAAACTGAAATCCCGCATGGTACAAAACACGTATGAAGAGCCTTTTAGAGCGAGATAGGAAGATTGTAACTGAGTGAGTCATGATTGCACACAGAAAATGCAGAAAGCAAGGTTGTAAAGATTTCTAAGAGCTTGTTTGGACACAAAAACATTGACATGAACTGATTTTCCCTATTTTGCTAGGACTGCATCAAAATCGTTTGCTAGATCATGATATCCTTAGGGAAATCTTCTCTTTAGTGTATTAGTAGGTTTGCTAGCTTCTCTTTACCTGAAAGAGCTTTTCAGGTTGACTCATTAGTCGCGTTCACAGTCCTTTGTAGTCATTATTTATAAACCAAATTCTAGGACACTGGTTTTAATACTGACATGATTTCTATAATTTAAACCTAACACATTCATTGTTTACAGTTTCCTGACGTACAACCCATGCAGGATTCCTCAACATCTTTATAACATGGCTACAGATTTCCATTTAGGTTTGAATTCCTTTTTGTGAAACTGAAATCCCTCATGATACAAAAAGCTTGTGAAGAGACTTTTAGAGAGAGATACGAAGATTGTAACTGAGTGAGTCATGATTGCATTCAGATTATGCAGAACGCAAGGTTGTAAAGACTTCTAAGAGCTCCTTGGACACAAAAACATTGAAATGAACTGGTTTTCCCTATTTTGCTAAAACAGCATCAAAGTTGTTTGCTGGATCATGATATCCTTAAGGAAACCTTCTCTTTAGTGTATTACAAGGATTGCTGGATTCTCTTTACTTCAAATAGCTTTCCCTGTTGACTCATTTGACTCATTCACAGTCCTTTGTAGTCATTACTTAGAAACCAAATTCTAGGACACTAGTTTTTTTTTTTTTTTTAATGTTTTATTGTGAATTGTATGATAGTTTACATGGGAGAACCTTAGTCTTACATTCATTCCATCGTATATCATCTTATTTCCATGGTTCCAATCCACTCCATGCATCATCAACCAACCAAAGGGTATATCCTAGAAACCCACCCCCTACACTTTACTCTCCCCACCTCCCCAGTTTTCAACCCACAGTCCCTTTCCCTCTTGGGGTCCAAAGTCCCCAGCCGCTTCATCACTCCACGTCGTCATCTCTGTCTCTATATCAGGGATCTCTGTTTCTCTGGGTAGGGTTCCGCTCTCGGCTCTTCTCTGTTGAGGGTCCCAGAGACCTCCGCTCCTAGCCTGGAGAATTAATCACTCCCTTCCTTGTTACAAAACGTCTACCTTTGTATTTCCAACCCTGACAATCGTCCTGATAAGCATTATTCACTACAGTATCACGAGTTACCCATCTGTATTTCCTTTCATCGGCTCCGCCCAGACAGATTGAGTAGTACCTACTGGAGATTCTGCCTTCCTCCATGCTCCCTGGCATTAGGTTTCGATTGAGTAGTACCTACTGGAGATTCTGCCTTCCTC
>NW_006408886.1:248890-251850 GCF_000296735.1 Chrysochloris asiatica | reverse complement strand
AGTGTGGTGTTTCTGACTATTCCTTTCTCTCCCTCTCCAGTGTCTACTCTATATTATAATGCAAGGGAAACCAAGATTAAAACAAACAAACAAAAAACAGTTAAGCATCTTAACATGATTCCCCCCCGCCCCCATTCCAACCATGACTCAATCCCTGTATCTCAGAGCCCTGTTGTTCCAAGGCTGTGCATATATCGTCCTTTATCTCTGTCCCATTTAGTCCTTTTGAACATGCATAATTGTTCTCCCATCTGCCCCGTGTCTCCACTTCCCTCTCCCTCCCTGTACATTGAAAACCGTATGAAGAGCCTTTTAGAAATAGATAGGAATATTGTAACTGAGTGAGTTGTGATTGCATTCAGAAAATGGAGAACGCAAGGTTGTAAAGTTTTCTAAGAACTCCTTTGGACACAAAAACATACAAACGAACTGGCTTTTCCTATTTTGCTAGGACAGCATCAAAATCGTTTGTTAGATCATGATATCCTTAAAGAAACCTTCTTTTTAGTGTATTAAAGGGTTTGCTGGCATCTCTTTACTTGAAAGAGCTTTCCCTGTTGACTGATTTTTGTCATTCACACTCCTTTGTAGTCATCACATATAAACCAAATTCTAGGACACTAGTTTTAATACTGACAGGAATCCTATAATTTAAATCAAAGGCATTCATAGTTTACAGTTCCTGATGTACACTCTATTAAGAATTCTCGACATTTTTATAACAAAATTACCGATTTCCATTTAGGATTGAATTCCTTTTTGAGAAACTGAAATCCTGCATGGTATGAAAGCCTATGAAGAGCCTTTTAGAAAGAGATAGGAAGATTGTAATTGAGTGAGTCATCATTGCATTTAGAAAATGTATTATGCAAGGTTGTAAAAACTTCTAAGAGCTCCTTTGGACACAAATACTTTCAAACAAACTGGCTTTCCTGTTTTGTTCAGACCCCATCAAAATCAATTGCTAGATCATGATACCCTTAAGGAAACCTTATCTTTAGTGTATTACAAGGTTTGTTGGCTTCTCTTTTCTTGAAAGAGCTTTCCTTGTTGACTCATTTATCTCATTCACATTCCTTTGTAGTCATTACTTAGAAACCAAATTGTAGGACACTAGTTTTAATACTGATAGGAAGGATTCCTATAATTTAAACTAAAGACATTCATAGTTTACAGTTTCCTGACGTACACCCCATTCAGGATTCCTCAACGTCTTCAAAACAAGGCTACAGATTTCCATTTAGGATTGAATTCCTTTTTGTGAAACTGATATCCCACATGGTACGAAAACGTATGAAGAGCCTCTTAGAAAGAGATAGGAAGATTGTAACTGAGTGAGTCATGATTGCATTAAGAAAATGCAGAACACAGAGTTTTAAAGACTTCTAAGAGCTCCTGTCGACACAAAAACATTAGGTTTTACCTATTTTTAAGGAAAGCATCAAAATAGTTTGCTAAATGATGGTATCCTTAAAAAGCCTTCTCTTTAGGGTATTACAAGGTTTGCTGGCTTCTCGTTACTTGAAAGAGCATTCCCTGTTGACTAATTTGTCTGTTTCAGGGTCCTTTGTAGTCATTAATTAGAAACCAAACTCTAGGACACTAATTTTAATACTGTCAGGATTCCTATATTTTAAACCAAAGGTATTCATACTTTACAGTTTTCTGACATACACCCCTTTCAGGATTCTCTGACTTCTTCATAACAAGGCTACTCATTTCCATATAGTTTTTTTTTTTAATATTTTATTGTGAATTATATGATAGTTTACATGAGAGAACTTTAGTTTTACATTCATTCCATCGTATATCATTTCATTGCCATGGTCCCAATCCCCGTCATGCATCATCAACCGACCAAAGGGTATATCCAGACACCCCCACCCTACGTTCCCTCCTCCCCCCAATATTCGGCCCACAGTCCCTCTCCCTCTCTGGATCCAAAGTCCCCAGCCACTTCACCACTCCACGTTGTCATCTCTGTCTCCATCTCAGGCATCTTTGGTTCTATGGGTAGGGTCCCGCTCTCGGCTCTTTCCTGCTGATGGTCCTAGAGACCTCCTCTCCTAGATTGGAGAAATAATCACTCCCTTCCTTGCTACAAAATGTCTAGTTTTGCACTTCCAACCCTCATAATCAGTCCTGATAACCATTATTCACTGCAGTATCACAAGTTACCCATCTGTATTTCATTTCATCAGCTCCGCCTAGACAGATTGGATAGTACTCACTGGAGATTCTGCCTTTATCCATGCCCCCTAGCTCTAGGTTCCCTCTTGAAAGCTTGTAAGCCAGTCACTTCTTGCCTTTGGAGTCTTCCCCTTCCCCATGTGGGTATCCAATGTCCAAGTTGCCCAACTCTGTCCACTCTGTGTGTGGAGGGTGTGGGAAGATTTCTTGCTGTGAAGATTTGTTCCTTCTTTTGAGTCACTGCATCCATAGGTATAGGTAAAGTTCATCAGATTGTATCAGCTCACTCTTTTTTTATTTTTTTCCTCTTCTTTCTTCTCCTGGTTGAGCACTGATCATCTAGTCATCTGGTCCAGGTCACGTGGGTACTATCTGCAAGCGTGGGTGTTCTTGTGCACATGCCTTCTCTTCCCATCAGCTGTTAGCTCCACTCTCCACTCGAGTCCTCCGTGGCCACGCCACTGACTCTGGGACCAAGAGTCCCCAGATCTCCTCACACTGCTTGCCAAGCAGGTCTCCAACTGGGCTTAGCTTGCCGCTTCACTGTTGTTTTTACCCCTCTTCCCCCTATTGGTGATGCGTGTGGTCACCAATCAGAGTGTGTATTTCCGTTGAGTCTTAGTCTTGGAAGAGGTTTTGCATTGGGAGGACCCGACCACTTGCCTTGATGTTTCCTAGGGAAGCGACTTGTTTGTTCTTGTAGTAACAGTCCATCTGCCTCTATTGTTTTGTATTTTTCCTGTAGGTCTTTCTTTCACGAAGTATCTTTT
>NW_006408886.1:240055-246459 GCF_000296735.1 Chrysochloris asiatica | reverse complement strand
TCCTGTTTACAGAGGGAGGGCTTTCAATTTCTCTCCATTGAGAGTAATATAGGCTGTTGGTTTTGTATATATGCTCTGTAATTATGTTGAGGAATTTCCCTTCAATTCCTATTTTGTTGAGTTTTTATCAGGAATGGATGTTGGATTTTGTCAAATGCCTTTTCTGCATCAATCGATATGATCATGTGGTTCTTTTCTTTTTTCTAATTTATATGCTGGATGATGTTGGTCATTTTTCTAATGTTGAACCATCCTTGAATCCCTGATATGAATCCCACTTGATCGTGATGTATTATCTTTTTGATGTGTTGTTGATTTCTGTTGGCTAGGATTTTGTTGAGAATTTTTGCGTCTATATTCATGAGGAATATTGGTCTACAGTTTTCTGTCTTAGTGATATCCTCCCCTGGTTTTGGTATGAAAGTTATACTTGCTTCGTATAATGTATTAGGAAGTTTTCCATCCTCTATATTCTGGAATAATTTGAGTAGGAATGGTGACAGCTCTTCCCTGAATATTTGATAGAATTCCCCTGTGAAGCCGTCTGGGCCTGGACATTTTTTGGTTGGGAGTCTTTTGATGACCTGATCAATTTCTTCTTTTGTTATGGGTCTGTTCAGGTTTTTTACTTCACTATGTGCAAGTTAAGGTAGGTTGTATTTGTCTAAAAATGTATCTATCTCTTCTAAATTTTCAAATTTATTGGAGTACAGCTATTCATAGTATTGTGTTATTATCCTCTTGATTTCCTTTGATTCTGTTGTGACATAACCCATGTGATTTCTAATGCGTGTTATTTGTGTCTTCTCTCTCTTTTCTTTTGTTAGGCTTGCCAATAGTCTGTCGATTTTATTAATTCTTTCAAAGAACCAGGTTCTTGTCTTTTTGATTGTTTCTATAGGTTTTCTGTTTTCTATCTCATTTATTTTTGCTCTAATCTTTATTATTTCTTTTCTTTTGGTGGCTGTGGGTTCCCTCTTTTGGTCTGTTTCTAATTGTTGTAGATGCTGTGTTAATGTGTTGATTTTGGTTCTTTCTTCTTTTTGGATGTGTGAGTTTATTGCAATAAATTGTCCTATCAGCACAGCTTTCGCTGTGTTCCAAATGTTTTGGTATGTTGTGTTTTCATTCTCATTTATTTCTTGAAACTTTGTTAATTCACGTATGATATATTCTACTACCCAGTCGCTTTTCAGCAGGGTGTTGTTCAGTTTCCATGTATTTGGCTTGATTTCCTTGGTCTTCCTATTGTTGATTTCTAATTTGATAGCATTGTGGTCTGAAACTATGCTTTGTAGTATTTTGATATTTGTATATTTATGTAGACTTGTTTTGTGGCCTAGAACGTGGTCTATTCTGGAGAATGTACCATGTGCACTTGAAAAGAATGTGTATTGTGCAGTTGTTGGATTGAATGCTCTGTACACATCTATGAGGTCCAGTTGGCTGATTGTGTTGTTTAGTTCTTCTGTGTCTTTATCAATTTCCTTTCTGATTGTTCTATCCATTTTTTAAAATGGTGTATTAAAGTCACCCACTATTATTGTAGATTCATCTATTTCTTTCTTCAAATCTATTAAAGCTTTTTAAAATATATTTTGGTGCTCGTTCATTGGAAGCATAGATATTTATTATGGTTATTTCATCTTGTTCAATTGTCCATTTAATCATGAGATAATATCCATCTTTATCTATTATGCTGGCTTTTGCCTTAAAGTTCATATTATCCGAGATTAGCACTGCCACTCCTGTTCACTTTTTATTGCAATTAGCTTGGTGTATTTTTTCCCATTTAATCTGTTTCTGTCTCTTGCAGACAGCATATTGAAAGATCTTGTTTTCTTATCCATTCTGTCACCCTCTGTCTCTTAACAGGTGCATTCAGTCCATTTATGTTCAGTTTAATTATTGATAGGTATTGATTTGTTGCTGCCATTGAATTAGTTTTTTTTTTTTTTACTTCTTTGTTCTGTTTGTCTTTTTCTGTTGAATTCATGATTTTTGTGTTCTTTCTTGTGAGTTTCCTCATAGTTTTAATGTTTTCATATTCCTCTTGGATTCTCATTCTCTTGATATGTTGTGAGGTGTTAATTTTCTTTGAGATTGCCTTATAGTCCATTGACTTTTCTGTCCATTTAGTGCAGTCTGTTTTATCCTGTAATCGACCTGACCTTCTCACTGTGTGGATCTCTGTTTCTACATGCTCACCTTCATTTGCATTGTACTTGTTTTGGTCATAGACTGACCTACCAGAGTCTCTGAGTTTGTTCTTATAATTTTGTTTTGTTAACAATTCTTCTTTCTGTTGACTTAATTCAGGGAAGTGCTGCCATGTACGTCAATCTCTGGTTGTTGTCTGCTCTTGTTGGTTCTCAGTCCACAGAATTCCCTTTAGGATGTTTTGTAGCACAGGGTTGGCTTTGGTGAGGTCCCATAGCTTCTTTTTATCCTGGAATGTTTTGATTACACCCTCATATTTGATTGGTAGCTTTGATGGATAAAGTATTCTTGGTTGGCAATTTTTTTCTTGCAGAGTTTTATATATGTTTACCCATTGCCTTCTCACTTTCATTGTTCCTGCTGAGAGATCTGAGCTTAGTCTGACTTGCTTGCCTTTGTATGTGACCCTTTTGTTTTCTCTTGCTGCTTTCAGAAGCGACTCCTTGTCTTTGAGTTTGGAGAGCTTGACTATGATATGTCTTGGTGATTTTATTTTGGGGTCCACTCTTCCTGAACTTCGTTGGGCTTCTTGTATGTTTATCTTTTCACTTTTGAGGATGTTAGAGAAATTTTCTTCCAGTAGTTCATTGACTATTTCCTCTGTGGACTTTCATGATTCTTCTTGTTCTGGAATGCCTATAATTCTTAGGTTATTCCTCTTCATGTTGTCCAACATGAATCTTAGAACGTCTTCCTAATTTTTTACCCTTTTTTTGTGTTTGTTCTTCTATCTTAGTGGTATTGAGAGAATGATTCTTCCTCCCATTTCATCTATTCTACTCTTCTGACCTTTCAAGGTGGTTGCTATTTCTGTTATTTTGTTATCCATCATTTGTACCTCTTTCTGTAGGTTTTGGATTGTTACTAATGCTATCTTGTTTGATTGTTCCTGTAGTGCTTTCCTGACTTCTTCCTTATTTTTTTTCAACTCCATTGTAAAGTGTTTTGAAACATTTTATAAACCTTTTTCTAAATTCTTTCTTAGGCATTACCAAGGCCTGCCCTCCTTCCAGCATGCAAACTAGATCTACTTCTGGTTTATTTGTCTCAGATATTTTATCTTTTTTTTTTCTGAACATGAGCTGATATGGTCATCTGCTTTTGCTTCTTGGACATGTTTAATGCTTATCTTTGGCCCTATTACTTAATTTAGTATGCATTTTGGTAATTTTTTATGTTTTCTGATTGCTTCCAGGAAGATGTAATCAGGATGTGGTCTTTCACAGATGTTGCCTGTTTCCTTGGTATATGGCATCTGGTATTAGTTCTTGCCTGGGTTTTGATGTTTTATAAAGTGTTATTGCAGCTTGGCTTTTTGGCAGCAGTTGCTGACTCTTTTAGTCTAATGTAGGGAGAGTCTTCCGATATCAGGAGGGAAGTTATATGACAGCCAAACAACACCAGTCAGGTAGAACACAAAACCAAATTCAAAATAAAAAACCAAAGTGATAGTGAGAGAAAAACAAAGCAAGACAAACAAAACCAATAGAAAAAAGAATACAGCACCAGCAAAAAACAAGATTGAATAAGGCAATCTACAATCACACACAAAAGAAAGAGAGAGAAAAAAGACCCAGTATATGGTTTCCAAGGAGCAGCTGGTGAGCTTGAACCACCAACCCTGCACTTCAAAAGGCTTTGCAGTCTGGTGCATTAACCCGCAGAGCCACAGCAGGACTGCTTTGTTACTGGTGGTAAAAAACAACCCAAGGTGTTTCAGCTTGGGCTGGCTTGTGCCTTGTGGGCGGGCCTGGAACTCAGAGGCTGGGCAGAGGGCTGGCCTAGGCAGAGCGGGTCGAGGGCTGGGAGTAGTGGCTACAGGCAGATGGCGTCTGTGTCTGATGATGTCCAAACGCCTCTCTCACTCCCTGTGCAGAGGGCACCCCAATTTGCCTTATATCCATGCAGATAAGCCTCTGGTGGCAATTAGGTCCCCCTGCAAAGGTCCGTGTTAGTACCTGTGGGCCCACTTGCTCTCTGTGAGCACCCGCCCTCTGAACGGGTCTGCTCAAGCCCTGCACTCCAAGTTCCGCAGTGGGCGGAGATAGTCCCGGGAGCGGGAGCCAGTGCAGGCGGGCATAAGCTCAAAATGTCACAGCTCCCCAGCAGTTTGATTTCTCAAAAAAGCAAGTTTACAATATTGAAGGCCTTATGTTTGCCCAAAGGCTGTCTGTCTGCCAGGCTGGGGGCCTCCCCTGTGCGATACCACCCACCCCCTCCCTCTGGAGCCTGTGTACCTGTGCTGCCCAGTCAGGGAAACACCGGAAGTTCTCCATATAGTTTTGAATTCCTTTTTATGGAAGTGAAATCCCACATGGCATGAAAAGCATATGAAGATCCTTTTAGAAAGAGATAGGAAGATCTAAAGTGGATAGAGAGAAATACTTTTAACTGATGGTATATGGAGGGAATTATAATTAGTGTAATGAAAATGTTATATGAATTGTTGAATTTGAAGCTGATGATGTGCCCTGTAAACTTTCATTCAATCCACAATAAAAATCTTAAATTAAAAAATAAATAAATTGCAAAGACATCTAAGAGCTACTTTGGACACAAAAATATTCAAACGAACTGGTTTTTCTTATTTTGCTAGCATAGCAACAAAATAATTTGCAAGATCATGATATCATTAAGTAAACCTTCTCTTTAGAGTATTGCAAGGTTTGGTGGCTTCTCATTAATTGAAAGATGTTTCCCTTTTGACTCACTTATCTCATTCAAAGCTCTTTGTAGTCATTACATAGAAACCAAATCCTAGGACATTAGTTTTATACTGACAGGATTCCTATAAATTAAACCAAAGTCATTCATAGTTTACAGTTCCCTGACCTAAACCCTGCTTGGGATTCTTCCACATCTTCAAAACAAGGCTCCTGATTTCAATTTAAGATTGAATTCCTTTTTGTGAAACTGAAATCCTGCATGGTATGAGAGGCATATGAAGAGCCTTTTAGAAAGAGGTAGGAAGATTGCAACTGAGTGAGTCATGATTGCATTCAGAATATGCAGAATGCAAGGTTGTAAAGGCTTCTAAGAGCTCCTTTGGACACAAAAACATTCAAACGAACTGATTTCTCTTATTTTGCTAGGACAGCATCAAAATTGTAAGCTAGATTATGATATCCTTAAGGAACCCCTCTCTTTAGTGTATTACAAGGTTTGCTGGCTTCTCTTTACTTGAAATAGTTTTCCCTGTTGACTCATTTGTCTCGCTCACAGTCTTTTGCAGTCATTACTTAGAAAACAATTCTAGGACACTAGTTTCAATAATGACAGGATTCCTATAATTTAAACCAAAGGCATTCATAGTTTACAGTTTCCTGACATACACCCCATTCATGATTCTTCGATGTCTTTATAACAAAGGTACTGATTTCCATATGGTTTTGAATTCCTTTTTGTGAAATTAAAATCACATATGATACAAAAAGTGTATGAAAAGCCTTTTAGAAAGAGATAGGAAGATTGTAACTGAGTGAGTCAAGATTGCATTAAGAAAATTAAGAATGCAGAAGCAAGATTGTAAACACATTGGAGAACAAACAAGATGGTGGATAGGGTGGACGTGTTGTAGCAAAGAGCTCCAACAACAACACAGAATACCCAACCAAGCAGGCTTAGGGGATGGTCCCAGAACTCTGAACCACATATAAAGGAATATTTAGAAAGTTGGAAGGCTCACTGCTGGGGGAATTTGCGGCAGAAGCAAGAAATCTAGTTCCTTCTAGTCCAGGATGCTCAGCTGCTCCAGGAGCCACCATCTTGGGTGAGATCACCTTGGGTAAGGATTGGAGTGGCCACAGACGCCTGGCAGAACTGCTGAAACAAAAGGGTGGACATTCTTTTCTTTTGGTATCTGTTCATTTGCCCCTTGCTGTCTGTGCACTTCCATTCTGGTGACTATTGGTGGGCCTAACCTAGTGGGCACACCAGCCCCACCCTTGGAGGGTCCTACTATGCATGCATACAGATCTCCTTGAAATTTAAAGAAACAGTGTCCAATTAAAACCAAACAGCCACAGCTGGTCCTGAACTGTTTACAACTAGAAAAAAGGCCTGAAAGGGGATTGTGAAGCGGGACTAGCAGACAAAAGAGGAAATAGGCCAAAAATTAATTCCTAAGTTACGTCAAAATGACTAACAGTAGTATCTTGAAACTTCTCAGGAAGAAGAGTGAAAAG
>NW_006408886.1:231962-238552 GCF_000296735.1 Chrysochloris asiatica | reverse complement strand
AGCAGGATTCTGGGATACAGGGATCTAGGTATAGCTTGAAGAGGGTAAATAATACTAAAATCCTTGACTGCCTTATGAATATTAGTTTCCCTTACCTACTATTGTAAAATAGACACTTGAGTGGGATAGAAAGGAATGTTGGGAGACATTATTAGAGAAAACTTGTAAGCCTGCCTGTAGCCTATAACTGATTGGAATACCTCAAAAGGGTTCTACAACTTGCCCAGTGAAATAAACCTTGTGCAAAGCCTTTACAGAGTATAGGACCTTAGGTGGAATCCTGAATCCCATCCACAACCTTGTGAGGTGAGACATTCCCACTAGAAAGGACAAGTAGACTCGAACAGCTACAGTGACAGAAGATGTATCTTCATGATGAACCTGACCTATACTCAGAGAGGTAGTTACTCTAAATACCAAAAGAGAGGGAAAGAGTCGTCAAATCAAATATCAATGCTATCCATTCTGTGCACAGGGTAGATAGGGACAGGCAACTTAGGCATTGGCTATCTAAAATGAGGGGGCAATAAAGGCACGAAGTGACTGGCTTACACGGTTTCAAGAGGGCGCTTAGTTTAAGAGTGTGAGGGGAAAGAAAGAGTACCCAATGAATAGCTACCATCTTGTCTAGATGGGTCTGGTGAAATGATATGGGGCTAAAATTTGTAAGATTCAATAGTGAAGAACTGTTATCATGACTATTTGCGACTGTCACAATTGTAAAGGTAGAAAGTTTTGTAACAAAAAAAAGGGGAGTGGTTAATCTTACAGTCCAGAAACAGAGGACCCTAGGATCATCAAGAGAGGAACGCACAAATAGAATGCAGGACCTTATCCAGAGAAGCAGCAGCGTCAGAGATGAAGGCAGAAATGGGGGTATGGAGAGGGGAAGCAGCTGAGGACTCTAGATTCATCAACTAAGAAGAGAAGGACCAAGAATTGGTGATCAGGAGCAGACTTGCAGAATGTGACCTTTGCAGATGTAAATTATTATATATGCCTGAGTGGGTTTTTTTGTTTGTGTGTGTGTGTGTGTGTTTGAATGTTTTATTGTGAATTATGTGATAGTTTACATGGGAGAACATTAGTTTTACATTCATCCTATAGTATAACGTTTATTGCCAAGGTTACAATTCCTTCCATGCATCATCAACCAACAAAGGGTATACACTACAAACCTACCCCCCCTCCCCGGTTGTCAGCTCACAGTCCCTCTCCCTCTCTGTGTCTAAAGTCCCCAACTGCTCAATCTCTCCATGTCATTATCTCTGACTCCATCTCAGGCATCACTGTTTCTCTGGGTAGGGTTCTGCTCTCCACTCTTCTCCCTTGATGGTTCCAGGGACATCCACTCCTAGACTGAAAAGTTAAGCACTCCCATCCTTGCTACAAAACATCTACCTTTACATTTCCAACCCTCACAAGCAATCCTGATAACAATTATTCAGTAGTGTATCACAAGACACCCCTCCGCATTTCATTTCATCAGCCCTGTCTAGATAGATTGAATTCTACTCAGTCAGTGGAGAGTCTACCTTCCTTCACACCTACTGAATCTAGGTTCCCTCTTTTTTTGTTGTTTTATTGTGAATTATATGATAGTTTACATGAGAGAACTTTAGTTTTACATTCATTCCATCGTATATCATCTCATTGCCATGGTTCCAATCCCTTCTATGCAACATCAACCAACCAAAGGGTATATCCTAGAAACCCGCCCCCTACACTTCCCCCGACTCTGCCCCCCCCCCCCTAGTTTTCGGCCCACAGTCCCTTTCCCTCTCTGGATCCAAAGTCCCCAGCCGCTTCATCACTCCATGTCTCCATGTCATCGTCTCTGTCTCTATCTCAGGCATCTCTGTCTCTCTGGGTAGGGTTCCACTCTCGGCTCTTCTCCATTGATGGTCCCAGAGACTTCTGCTCCTACCGTGGAGAATTAATCACTACTTTTCTTGTTACAAAACGTCTACCTTTGCATTTCCAACCTTCACAATCCGTGCTGATAAACATTATTCACTATAGTATCATGAGTTACCCATCTGTATTTCCTTTCATCAGCTCCGCCCAGACAGATTGAATTGTACCCACTGGAGATTCTGCCTTCTTCCATGCTGTCTTCTCTTTACTTCAAATAGGTTTCTCTGCTCACGCATTTGTCTCATTCAGAGTCCTTTTCAGTCATTACTTAGACCAAATTCTAGGATACTAGTTTTAATACTGACAGGATTCCTATAATTTAAACCAAAGGCATTCATAGTTTACAGTTTCCTGACATAGACCCCATTCAGGATTCTTTGACGTCTTTATAACAGAGCTACTGATTTCCATGTAGGATTGAATTCCTTTTTGTGAAACTGAAATCCCAAATGGTACGGAAAACATATGAAGAGCCTTTTAGAAAGAGATAGGAAGATTGTAGCTGAGTGAGCCAAGATTGTATTCAGAAAATGCTGAACGCAAGTTTGTAAAGACATCTAAGAGCTCCTTTGGACACAAAAACATTCAAACGAACTGGTTATTCCCCTTTTGCTAGGGTAGCATCAAAATCGTTTGCTAGATCATCATATCCTTAAGGAAACCTTCTCTTTAGTGTGTTACTAGGTTTTCTGGCTTCTCATTACTTCAAAGAGCTTTCCCTGTTGACTCATTTGTTTCGTTCACAGTCCTTTGTAGGCATTACTTAGAAACCAAATTTTAGGACACTAGTTTTAATATTGACAGGATTCCTATAATTTAAACCAAATGCATTCAAAGTTTACAGCTTCCTAACCTACACCCCATTCAGGATTCTTGAACATCTTTCTTACAAGGTGACTGATTTCCATTTAGGATGGAATAACTCTGTGTAACTGAAATTCTGTATGGTAGGAAAAGCGAATGAAAAGCCTTTTATAAGGAGATAGGAAGATTGTAACTGAGTGAATCATGATTGCATTCAGAAAATGTAGAACGCAAGGTTGTAAAGACTCCGAAGAGGTCCTGTGGACATAAAAACATTCAAACAAACTAGTTTTTCCTGTTTTGCTAGGACAGCATCAAACTCGTCTAGTAGATCATGATATCCTTAATGAAAACTTCAGTTTGGTGTATTACAATGTTTGTTGGGTTCTCTTTTCTTGAAACACCTTTCCCTGTTGACTAATTTGTCTCATTCACAGTCCTTTGTAGTCTTTACTTAGAAAGCAAATACTAGGACACATATAATTTAAACCAAAGGCATTTATAGTTTATGTCTCTGACGTACACCCCATTCAGGATTCTTCAACGTCTTTCAAACAAGTCTAGTGATTTCAATTTAGGATTGAATTCCTTTTTGAGGAACTGAAATTGTGTATGGTATGAAAAGCATATGAATAGTCTTTTAGAAAGACATAGGAAGATTGTAACTGAGGGTGTTGTGATTGCATTCAGAAAATGCAGAATGCAAGGTTGTAAAGACTTGTAAGAGCTCCTTTGGACACAAAAACATTCAAACGAACTGGTTTTTCCTATTTTGCTAGGACAGAATCAAAATCGTTTGCTAGATCATGATATCCTTAAGGAAACCTTCTCTGTAGTGTATTACAAGGTTTGCTGGCTTCTCTTTACTTGAAATAGCTTTCCCTGTTGATTCATTTGTCTAGTTCACAGTCCTTTGAAGTCATTACTTACAAACCAAATTCTAGGACCCTAGTTTTAAAACTGACAGGATTACTATCATTTAAACCAAAGACATTCATAATTTACAGTGTCCTGACGTACACCCCATTCAGGATTCTTCGATGTATTCATAACGAGGCTACTGATTTCCATTTAGGATTGAATTCCTTTTTGTGAAACTGAAATCCTGCATAGTATGAAAAGTGTATGAAGAGCCTTTTAGAAAGAGATAGGAAGATTGTAACTGAGTGAGTCATGATTGCATTCAGAAAATGCAGAACTCAAGGTTGTAAAGACATCTAAGAGCTTCTTTGGACACAAAAACATTCAACCTAACTGGTTTTTCCTATTTTGCTAGGATAGCATCAAAATAGTTTGCTAGATCATGATATCCTTAAGGAAACCTTCTCTTCAGTATATTACAAGGGGTGCTGGGTTCTCTTTACTTGAAAGAGCTTTCCCTATTTACTCATTTGTTTCATTCACAGTCCTTTGTAGTAATTACTTAGAAACCAAATTCTAGGACACTAGTTTTAATACTGACAGGATTCGTATAATTTAAACTATAGGCATTCATAGTTTATAATTTCCTGACGTACACCCATTCAGGATTCTTCGATGTATTCATAACGAGGCTACTGATTTCCATTTAAGATTGAATTCCTTTTTGTGAAAATGAAGTTCCGCATAGTACGAAAAGCGTATGAAGAGCCTTTTAGAAAGAGATAGGAAGATTGTAATTGAGTGAGTCATGATTGCATTCAGAAAATGCAGAACTCAAGGTTGTAAAGACATCTAAGAGCTCCTTTGGACACAAAAACATTCAACTGAACTGGTTTTTCCTATTTTGCTAGGACAGCATTAAAATGATTTGCTAGATCATGATATCCTTAAGGAAACCTTCTCTTCAGTATATTACAAGGTTTGCTGGCTTCTCTTTACTTGAAAAAGCTTTCCCTGTTTACTCATTTGTTTCATTCACAGTCCTTTGTAGTAATTACTTATAAACCAAATTCTAGGACACTAGTTTTAATACTGACAGGATTCATATAATTTAAACTATAGGCATTAATAGATTATAATTTCCTGATGTATACCCATTCAACAACAACACCCATTCAGGATTTTTCAATGTCTTTATAACAAGGCAACTGATTTCCATTTAGGATTGAATTCCTTTTTGTGAAACTGAAATCCTGCATAGTATGAAAAGCGTATGAAGAGCCTTTTAGAAAGAGATAGGAAGATTGTAGCTGAGTGAGTCGTGATTGCATTCAGAAAATGAGAAATGCAAGGTTTTAAAGACTTCTAAGAGCTCCTTTAGGCACAAAAACATTCTAACGAACTGACTTTTTCTATATTGCTAGGACAGCATCCAAATATTTTGCTAGATCATGATATACTTAAGGAAACCTTCTCTTTAGTGTATTTCAAGGATTGCTGGCTTCTCTTTACTTCAGATATATTTCCCTGTTGACTAATTTGTCTCATGCACAGTCCTTTGTAATGATTATATACTAACAAAATTTTTAGACACTAGTATTAATGCTGACAGGATTCCTATAATTTAAACCAAAGCCATTCATAGTTTACAGTTTCCTGACGTACACACCATTCAGGATTCCTCGACACATTTATAACAAGGCTAATGATTTCCATTTAGGATTGAATTCCTTTTTGCAAATGGTAAGAAAAGCATATGGAGAGCCTTTTAGAAAGAGAAAGGAAAATTGTAACTGAGTGAGTCATGATTACATTCAGAAAATGCAGAACGCGAGGTTGCAAAGGCTTCTAAGAGCTCCTTTGGACACAAAAACCTTAAAATGAACTGGTTTTTCCTATTTTACTAGGACAGCATCAAAACAGTTTGCTTGATCATGATATCCTTAAGAAAACCTTCTCCTTAGTGTATTACAAGTTTTGCTGGCTTCTCTTTACTTCAAATATCTTTCCCTGTTCATGTATTTATCTCATTCACAGTCCTTTGTAGTCATTACTTAGAAACCCAATTCTAGGACACTAGTTTTAATACTGACAGGATTCCTATAATTTAAACCAAAGGCATTCATAGTTTATAGCTTCCTAACTTACACCCCATTCAGTATTCTTCCATGTCTTTATAACAAGGCAACTGATTTCCATTTAGGATGGAATTCCTCTGTGAAACTGAAATCCCACATGGTACGAAAAGCAAATGAAGAGCCTTTTAGAAAGAGATAGGAAGATTGTAACTGAGTGAGTCATGATTGAATTCAGAAAATGTAGAATGCAAGGTTGTAAAGTGCTGCTTTGGAAACAAAAACATTCAAGGAACTGATTTTTCCTATTTTTCTAGGACAGCATCAAAATAGATTGCTAGATTATGATATACTTAAGGAAACCTTCTCTTTTGTGTATTACAAGCTTTGCTGGCTTCTCTTTACTTGAAAGAGCTTTCCCTGTTGACTCATTTGTCTCATTATCAGTCCTTTGTAGTCTTTATTTAGAAACCAAATTCTAGAACACTGGTTTTAATACTGACAGGACTCCTATAATTTAAACCAAAGGCATTCCTAATTACAGTCTCCTGATGTACACCCCATTCAGGATTCTTCGACATCTGTAAAACAAGGCTAGTGATTTCAATTTAGGATTGATTTCCTTTTTTGTGAAACTGAAATCGTGTATGGTATGAAAAGCGTATGAATAGCCTTTTAGAAAGAGATAGGAAGATTGTAACTGAGGGAGTTGTGATTGCATTCAGAAAATGCACAACACAAGGTTGTAAAGACTTCTAAAAGCTCCTTTGGGCACAAAACCATTCAAATGAACTGGTTTTTCCTATTTTGCTAGCACAGCATCAATATAGTTTGCTAGATCATGATATGTACCAAAAGGAAATGGTTAATGTTCAACCATTTCAAGAGATACCATATGAACAAGAGCCAATGATACTCAGAGAGGAAGTCCAA
>NW_006408886.1:219800-230699 GCF_000296735.1 Chrysochloris asiatica | reverse complement strand
AGAGGAAGACCCCCAACGAGATGGATCAGCCAGGTGGCATCATTGATGGACTCAGGTGTGGCAGTGGTGGTGAGGTTGGCTCCGGATCGAACATTGTTTCATTCTGCTGTGCATAGGGTCACTATGAGTCGGTCCCGACTCGATGGCACCTGACAACAACAACAACAAGATCATGATATCCTTAAGGAAACCTTCTCTTTAGTGTATTACAAGGTTTGCTGGCTTCTCTTTAATTGAAATAGATTTCCCTGTTGTCTCATTTGTCTCGTTCACAGTCCTTTGTAGCCATTACTTAGAAACCTGATTCTAGGACACTAGTTTTAATACTGACAGGATTCCTATAATTTAAACCAAAGCCATCTATAATTTACAGTGTCCTGATGTACACCCCATTCAGGATTCTTCGATGTCTTCATAACAAGCCTACTGCTTTCCATTTAGGATTGCATTCCTTTTTGAGAAACTGAAATGATGCAATGACAGAAGACATGTCACCAAAGGGCAGAGCAGCGGAGGACCCTAAGTATGAAATGCTAATTGTTAAGCAAGGGCACAATGAGTCTCCCTTAGAAGGCAAGGCCCCGAGGAGGAATCTCATATGGGGGCTCTGCAGTTTCTGTCTCTCTTTTTTAATCAGCTTATTTTTAATTTTCTTGATTTTATAATAAAAGTTTTCAGTAGAATCTTAGTAGGAATTATTTTAGAGATTTCAAACTTGTTTTTAAGCACCATTACACCACATTCAATCATTTGTAACTATTTGTTTTACACTAACAATAAGTTTCACCACTAGGAGAAAACACGTCAGCTACAGCATTGCTAGTTCAAGTTTAAGATTGCATTCAACATTCTGTGTAGTTTGGTCAGGGACATTAAGTCCTCTAGAAAATTAACTAAGATGCAATTAAGGGCTGAAGGAATAGTAATAGATCATAGGTAGAAATTTAACTAGATGTTCTGAATAGAGAAGTTGTTAGTATAAGAAGTTGTTCCATTTCTTCTTAACTACAAAACTTTAAGTGCTTTTTTATGCTCTTGTTTTCCTTGTTTAATCAATCATGAGAAACAACTGTGTTCTCAGTTACCATAGAAAATAATGTTTAAGTACATGTTTTGATTAATGAATCTATAGAAAATAATAGGTGAGGGTAGGAATAGGAGTAAAGATTTAGAATTATGTTTTAAGGTTAACTTGACATTTTAGTAAGTCAGAAAGATGGATGAAAAAAACTAGATTTCTTTAATAGACCAAGAAAACTGTTTTAAGAAATATACCTTTGTCAACATTGTATATGTTACAATGTTACAATACCTTCCAGTTCTTCCCTCTCCCCTTCCTTCAACTCCATTTTGTCTGTTTCCCCTCCCTAAGCTACAAGGCACATAGTTTAAAGGGCAACATGGCTTTTGATAGGCCAGAGATAAATCACCCCAGCAATGACCACCCCCTTCCTGTTGAACCTATATAAGACCCCTCCCTTCCCGTTGACTCTCTCTTCTCATCTGCCTCCTGCCTTCTCTCTCTGGCAGAGGTCACCTTCCTCACCCTGAATAAAAGTCTCTAGATGGGCCATTTGGAGTGAGGTGTGGTTGATGAGCAGAGCCGGGTTGTTTTCCCTATCAGTATTGACACAAAGTAAAAAAAAAAAAAAAAAAAAAAAAAATCGATATAATCAAGGATGTGTAATGCTTCAAAGAAATTGATTATTATGAGATCATAGTGTTTTGTATATAAGGAGCTGAAAAAATTAAGTAAAAAAACTTCAATCAGAATTCAGCACAAAAACATCGACTCCATGTGATTTCTTTCGCTGACTCCACATCTCTCTTTGAGAGCCCCCTAATATGTTTGTTGGGGCTGATCCTCGACATCTGGCACCTCAACATGGGGCATGAAAGGGTAAGTACTAATAACTTAACTCAAAACCCCATGATATCAGCAATTTAAGAGAGTTTTCGGTGTGGATAGTACCTCAGTCTGAGTACCGGACCCCCTGACAAGAGGAGTGTCAGGTAAGTGATGGGTGAGTAGTATTAAGAGATAAGAATAGAGATACCAAATCATGGGTCAGAACGAATCTAAAGACAGAAAACTATATGCAGATATTATTAAGCATTCATTACAGATAAAGGGTATAAAAGTTATACATCACAATTACTTGTGTTTCTCGAGTTTATAAAGAAAGTAAGTCCTTGGTTCCCTGATAAAGGAACTTTGGACTTAGAGACATGGGATGCTGTTAGGATTGATTTAAGAACTTGGTATGCAGGCAATGGGGCTGCAGGTATGCCGGTTATGGCGTTTTCATCATGGAGTATTCTTAGGCAGACAGTAGATACTAAACCAGATGCTGAATGTCCATCTACACCCCCTACAGAAGGAACACCTCTGTTAGGAACAAAGCCAGGATCAGCATCTAAAAAGAAAAATCATCTATATCCTATCTTAAGACAAAAGGTGCCTCCTGATTGGATGAGTTCCTCATCCTCTGAGGAGGGTTTGGCCTCCGAGGATGGCACTTCCTCAGAGGGTGAGAAACATCCCCATCCTGATGATAATTGTCATGTCGACGAGGAAACTACAAAACCTATTCTGGGCTCAGTTCCTCGTAAAAGGGCAACCAAAACGGTAAAGAAAAAGACACAAACCCTTTCTGCTGTTGGGTTTCAAGGAGCTATTAAAGAGGGGCAACATTTAGGGTCATTAGGAATTTATCCTATCATACATGATGAAGAATGGGAAGTGGACCCTACATGGGAGGCCCTACCCTTTAAACTTCTTAAAGAATTGAAAACAGCTGTCAATATGGATGGGCCTAATTCTCCCTATAACCTGACCCTAATTGAAGGGCTTACTGCACGATGGATGGCTCCTTATGATTGGTTTCAAGTTGCTAAAGGAACCTTGTCAGGAGGTCATTTTCTTGTTTGGAAAATGGATTATGAGGATTTGGCAAAAAAAAAGGAGGCACTAAAAGGGAGATCAAATGGAAAGAAAAAAGTTACTTTTGATATGCTAATGGGTCTTGGAGATTTTTTTAGGCCTCTTTGTATAACTTAAACTTTCTAAAGATGTGCTGCAGGCTATGGCTGAAATAGCTTTAGGAGCATGGAAACGGTTTCCTCCCTCTGACAGCAAAACCCCAGGTTTGGTGAGTGTGAGACAAAAGCCGGAGGATCCGTATGAGGATTTTGTGTCCAGACTTACTGAGGCGGTGGAAAGGGTGGTGACTAGGACAGAAGCGGCAGAAATAGTCACTAAGAAATTAGCTTTTGAAAGTGCAACCCCAACTTGTCAGTCACTAATAAGACCCATATGAGCATCTAGCCTGTATGACTATATAAAAGCCTGTGCTGAGGTTACTCCATCTTTCTTGCAGGGCATGGCTATTGCTGCTTCTTTGCAAGGTCAGCGTGCTAATCCTTCATTCAGAGGGGGGGCCACACAAACTACCAACCCTGGAAATATGCGATGTTATTCCTGCAACAAGCCATGACATTTTAGTAGACATTGTCCTAATCTTACTTTATCTACTCCACCATCAAAATCTATCCCTGCTAATAAGCTGTCACAAACTCTTTGTCCTAAATGTCAAAAGGGATTTCATTGGGCTCGAGATTGTAAATCTCGCTTTCATAAAAATGGTACATTGATTGCTTCACCAAAACCTAGTCTAGAGGGAAACTGGGTGCAGAGCTCGTCCCAGGCTCCTCAAATAATGGGTACATCATCAAAACACAACCCGTTCCTGAACATAGAATTGTCCAGGAGCTACAAAGGGTCACTCCAAGCAGTGCAGGACTTGACCTCAGTTCCACCACCGATGTAATATTAACTCTGGACTCCCCAGTGATATGCATTCCTACAGGAGTCTTTGGTTCTATACACCCTAAGCACTTTGGTTTAATCATAGGGTGTAGTTCTACTTCTGTGCAAAGGATTCAAATTGTTCTAGGAATTGTTGATTCAGATTTCACTGGAGAAATTCAAATTATGGTGCAACCTCCTTTTAAAACTATTCAAATAAAACCTGGTCAATGCATTGCTCAACTTATAATCATGCCTTTTCTTTCTATAGGAAGAAAAATGTCACAGTTAAATAGGGGAAATAGAGGTTTTGGTTCAAGTGATATGGCATTTTGGGTATAATCTGTAAAAGAGACTCATCCTATGAAAACTCTGTTTATACAGGGAAAGACGATTGAGGGTTTAATAGTTACTGGAGCTGACATTACGTGCATAGCTGGTAAAGACTGGTCCACTAATTGGCCAACAAAAACTTCCCCCTCGTTATTAAAAGGTTTAGATCAGATCTCTGGAGTGGCTACTAGTTCTCAAATACTCACTTGGGACAATGAGGAGGCTTCTGGCAATTTTTGCCCATTTATAGTGCCTTCTCTTCCCATCAAGTTAGGAAGAGATATATTAGAGTAAATGGGAGTTTTGCTAGTCAATCCCAACAGTATAGTTTCAGCTTTTAAAAATACAGTACAACCTTTTCCCCCCAGTGTTTTGCCGCTTTGGGAAAACCTAAGACCTTGAAAACAGACAATGCCCTGGTGTATAATTTTAAATCATTAAAAAATTTCTGTTCTACCTTCTTAATCTCGAATTCCACAGGTATTCCATATAATCCTCAAGGACAAGCTATTATGGAAAGGTCTCATCAAATTTTAAAAGCTCAAATTAAGAAGTTAATGGAAGGAGAGTTTAAGCATTTGTTCCCCCCATTATATTTTACAGCATGTTTTATTAACCATATTAATGTAAATAACAAGGGTGAATCTAACTTTCTAAGGCACACTCAAACTACAAACACTCCTAAACCCTTAGTAAAATGGAAAGATCTTTTGACAGGACAATGAATAGGACCAGATGTTTTATTAACTTCTGGAAGAGGATATGCTTGTGTTTTTCCATGGGACGCTGATTCACCTTTGTGGATTCCAGATCGCCTCATCAGACATTATGACTGACCACCTCAATAGACAAGTTCCTGGTCTTCCTCCACCCTCACCACGACGTCAAAGGCCACCTACGTTTCCTCCACAGTTTGCCTCATGACAACGTCAAGGGTCAGCTATGCTTCCTCTACAACCTCATGAAGTTGCTGATTCTTCACCGCTGGCGTCTGACCATTACAGCTGTTCAATGAGAAGTTTGCATACTGCATTTAAAAAATAAACAAGAGGGAAATGACAGAAACCATGTCACCAAAGGACAGAGTGGCAGAGGACCCTAAGCATGAAGGGCTCATTATTAAGCAAGGGCATAATGAGTCTCCCTTGGAAGGCAAGGCCCCGAGAAGGAATCTCATGTGGGGACTCTGCAGTTTCTGTCTCTTTGTTTTAATCAGCTTATTTTTAAATTTCTTGATTTTATAAAAAAAAGTTTTCAGTAGAATCTTAGTAGGAATTATATTAGAGATTTGAAACTTGTTTTAGGCACCATTACACCACATTCAATCATGTGTAACTATTTGTTTTTACACTAACAATAAGTTTCACCACTAGGAGAAAACACATCAGCTACAGCATTGCTAGTTCAAGTTTAAGATTGCATTCAACATTCTATGTAGTTTTGTATAGACACAAAGTAAAAAAAAAAATTGATATAATCAAGGATGTGTAATGCTTCAAAGAAATAGATTATTATGAGATCATATTGTATTGTAAGGGTACATAAGGAGCTGAAAAAATTAAGTAAAAAACTTCAATCAGAATTCAGTGCAAACCATCGACTCCATGTGATTTCTTTCTCCGACTCCACATCTCTCTTCATGAGCCCACTAATATGTTTGTCAGGGCTGGATCTCAATGCCGCTTAGCATGAAGAGTGTATGAGAAGCTTTTTACAAAGAGATAGGAAGATTGCAACTGAGTGAGTAATGATTGCATTCAGAAAATGCAGAACGTGAGGGTGTAAAGGCTTCTAAGAGCTCCTTTGGACACAAAAACATTCAAATGAACTGATTTTTCCTATTTAGTTAGGGCAGCGTCAAAGTAGATTGCTAAATTATGATATCCTTAAGTAAACCTTATCTTTAGTGTATTACAAGGTTTGCTGGCTTCTCTGTACTTGAAAGAGCTTTCCCTGTTGACTCATTTGTATCGTTCACAGTCCTTTGTAGTCATTATTTAGAAACCAAATTCTAGGACAGTAGGTTTAAGACTGACAGGATTCCTACAATTTAACCCAAAGGCATTCACAATTTACAGTGTCCTGATGTACACCCCATTCAGGATTCTTCAACATCTTCATAATAAGGCCATGACTTCCATTTAGGATTGAATTTCTTTTTGTGAAACTGAAATACCACATAGTACAAAAAGCGTATGAAGAGCCCTTTAGAAAGAGATAGGAAGATTGTAACTGAGTGAGTCATGATTGCATTAAGAAAATTAAGAATGCAAGGTTGTAAGGACTTCTAAGAGCTCCTTTGGACACAAAAACTTTCAAACTAACTGGTTTTCCTATATTGCTAGGACATCATCAAAATAGTTTGCTAGATCATGATAGCATTACAGAAACCTTCTCTTTACTGTATTACAAGTTTTGCTGGCTTCTCTTTACTTGAAAAAGCTTTCCTTGTTGACTCATTTGTTTTGTTCAGAGTCCTTGTAGTCATTACATAGAAACCAAATTCTAGGACATTAGTTTTAATACTGACAGGATTCCTATAATTTAACCCAAAGCCATTCATAATTTACAGCTTCCTAACTTACACCCCATTCCGTATTCTTCCACGTCTTTATAACAAGGCTACTGATTACCATTTAGGATGGAATTCCTTTTTGTGAAACTGAAATCCCACATGGTACGAAAAGCGAATGAAGAGCCTTTTAGAAAGAGATATGAAGATTGTAACTGAGTGAGTTATGATTGCATTCAGAAAATGCATAATGCAAGGTTGTAAAGACTCTGAAGAGCTCCTTTGGACACCCAACATTCAAACGACCTGGTTTTTCCTTTTTTTTTTCTAGGACAGCATCAAAATAGTTTGCTAGATCATGATATCCTTAAGGAAACGATTTCTTTAGTGTATTACAAGGTTTGCTGACTTCTCTTTACTTGACAGAGCTTTCCCTGTTGACTCATTTGTGTCGTTCACAGTCCTTTGTAGTCTTTACTTAGAAACTAAATTATAGGACACTAGTTATAATACTGACCGGATTCCTATAATTTAAACCACAGTCATTCATAGTTTACAGCTTCCTGATGTACACGCCATTCAGGATTGTTCAATGTCTTTATAACAAGGGAACTGATTTCCATTTAGGATTGAATTCCTATTTGTGAAACTGAAATCCTGCATGGTATGAAAACCGTATGAATAGCCTTTTATAAAGAGATAGGAAGATTGTAACTGAGAGAGTAGTGATTGCATTCAGAAAATGTAGAACGCAAGGTTTTAAAGGCTTCTAAGAGCTCCTTTGGACACCAAAACATTCAAATGAACTGGTTTTTGCTATTTTGGAAGGACAGCATCAAAAGCGTTTGCTAGATCATGATATCATTACAGAAACCTTCTCTTTACTGTATTACAAGTTTTGATGGTTTCTCTTTACTTGAAAAATCTTTCCTTGTTGACTCATTTGTTTTGTTCACTGTTCCTTGTAGTCATTACTTAGAAAACACATTCTAGGACACTAGATTTAATACTGACAGCATTGCTAAAATTTAAACCAAAGGAGGAGTAGACGCGGCACTTCCCTGACCAGGCAACCCAGGTAGGGAAGTCTCCGGGGAAAAGGGGCAGAATCGCACATACGCAACCTCTGTCTAGCAGACAGACAACCTTTGAACAAACATAAGATCTTATATTTCAACAGTCTGAACTCATTTTTTTTAATAGATCAAATTGCTGACGAAGTACAGGCACTTTAAGGTTTTGCTTGCCTGCACATGGCTCCTGCTTCCATGCCCGCGCCCGTGCCGGCAAGTGCCTCTGCCTTCTGCAGACCTTGGAATGCAGGGCTAGAGCAACCTCACTTAGGAGGCTGCATTTCCAGAGAAAAGGATAACAAAGTTGAACAAATAGAGAGGGATATCGGCATGGATATCAGGAAAATTGGGGTACCCACAGTGCAGAGAGACTGAGAGAGGCATTGTTTACATCATCAAATACGGACACTGCCTCCCTCCAGCTATTACCTCAGTCCTTTACAGTCCCAGCCTAGACCAGCCCTCTGCCAAGCCACCGAGGCTCAGGAACGCCCAAGGCACAAGCCTGCCCACTGAAGCTAAGGCCCTCCCAAGGCCCAAACACTCCCACTGAGACCAAGGCCTGCCCTGAGGCCCAACCTGCCCACAGACTGGTCACAAAGGCCCAGACCCAACCAAGGCCTAAATTACATATCCGCCGCATCCGAGGTCCAGGGTTTCCAAGGCCCAACCCGCCACGCAGTCAGGTTGCTGTGGCCCAGTGCCCCTGAGACTTAACCCGCCCGCCCGAGGCTCAAACCACCTGCCCGAGGCCCAACCCTCCTGCAGCCCGGTCACTTACATCCATGTCCCCAGAGGCCCAAACCGCCCACACGAGGCCCAAACTGCCCTCCTGAGGCCCAACCCTCCTGCAGCCTGTTCGCTGACGTCCAGGCCCCCAGAGGCCCAGCCCACCTGCCCAAGGCCCAAACCGCCCTCCCGAGGCCCAACCCTCCTGCAGCCCATTCGCTAATGTCCAGGCCCACAGAGGCCCAAACCGCCCACTTGAGCCCCAACCCTCCTGCAGCCCGGTCGGTGGTGTCCAGGCCCCCAGAGGCCCAAACCACCCACTTGTGGCCCAACCCCTCCTACAGCCCGGTTGCTGGCGTCCAGGCCCACAGAGGCCCAAACCACCCACCTGAGGCCCAACCCTCCTGCAGCCCAGTCGCTGACGTCCAGGCCCACAGAGGCCCAAACCGCCCACTTGAGGCCCAACTCTCCTGTAGCCCGGTCGCTGGCATCCAGGCCCCCACAGGCCCAACCCGCCCACTTGTGGCCCAACCCCTCCTACAGCCCGGTTGCTGGCGTCCAGGCCCCCAGAGATCCAAACCTCCCGTCCGAGGACCAAAGCACCCACCCGTGGCCCAACCCTCCTTCAGCCCAGTCACTGACGCCCAGGGCCCCAGAGGCCCAAACTACCCAACTGAGGCTCAAAAAAGTTACTCTGAGTTAAGCAATAAGAAGCATGAAAAGGGAAGATCACATATTCCTGGAGGTAATCAGAAAACATAAAAAAATACATCCTGATCACATATTCCTGGAGGTAATCAGAAAACATAAAAAAATACCAAAACACATAATTAATTATTATGGCCACAGATTAAACATGCCCAAGAAACAAAAACCGATGACCATATCGGCACATGTCCAGAAAAAGATAAAATGTCTGAGACAAATGAACCAGAAGTAGACCTTCTCTCCATGCTGGAAGGAGGGCAGGACTTGGAGATACCTGAGAAAGAATTCAGAAAAATGATTATAAAATGTCTCAAAACACTTTACAATGGAGTTGAGAAAAATAAGGAAGAAGTCAGGAAAGCGCTACAGGAACAATCAAACAAGATAGATACAGCAGTGATAACAAACCAAAACATACAGAAAGAGGTCCAAACAATCAATAACAAAATGGCAGAAATAGAAAACTCCCTAAAAGGGCAGAGGAGTAGAACAGAAGAGATGGAAGAAAGAATCAGTGAGTTGGAAGACAAGTCTCTCAATACCACTAAGTTAGAAGAACAAATCCAAGAAAGGATAAAAAATTCAGAGGAAGGTCTAAGATTCATGTTGGACAACATGAAGAGGAATAACTTAAGAATTATTGGCATTCCAGAACAAAATGAGTCACACAAGTCCACAGAGGAAATAGTCGAAGAGCTATTGGAAGAAAATTTCTCTAACGTCCTCAAAAGCGAAAAGATAGACATCCAAGGAGCCCAACATAGTCCAGAAAGGGTGGACCCCAAAAAGAAAACACCAAGACATATCATAGTCAAGCTCTCCAAACTCAAAGACAAGGAGACACTCCTGAAAGCAGCAAGAGAAAACAAAAGGGTCACATACAAAGGCAAACAAGCCAGACTAAGCTCAAACTTCTCATCAGGAATCATGCAAGCGAGAAGGCAATGGGGAGACATATATAAAACCCTGCAGGAATCATGCAAGCGAGAAGGCAATGGGGAGACATATATAAAACCCTGCAAGAAAAAAAATTGCCAAGCAAGAATCCTTTATCCACAAAGCTATCAATCAAATATGAGGGTGTAATCAAAACATTCCAGGATAAACAGAAGCTATGGAACTTCACCAAAGCCAACCCAGCACTACAAAACATCCTAAAGTGAGTTCTGTGGACCAAGAACCAACAAGAACAGACAACAACCAGAGATTGACATACATGGCAGCACCTCCCTGAATTAAGTCAACAGAAAGAAGAAATGTTAACCAAACAAAACTATAAGAACAAACTGAGAGACTCTGGTAGGTCAGTCTATGACCAAAACAAGTACAAAGCAAAAGGAGGTGAACATGTAGGAACAGAGATCGAGACAATGAGAAGGTCAGATAGATTATAGGATAAAATAGATTGCACTAAATGGACAGAGAATTCAATGGACCATAAGGCAACCTCAAAGAAAATTAACACTTCACAGCATACCAAGAGAATGAGAATCCAAGAAGAATATGAAAACATTAAAACTATAATGAAACGCACAAGAAAGAGCACATAAATCATGAATTCAACAGAGAAAGACAAACAGAACAAAGAAGAAGAAACACCACCAAAAAAAAAAAAAACAAACGAATATAATGACAACAAATAATCAATACCTATCGATAATCACACTGAATGTAAATGGATTGAATGCACCTGTTAAGAGACGGAGGGTGGCAGAATGGATAAGAAAACAAGATCC
>NW_006408886.1:193241-218595 GCF_000296735.1 Chrysochloris asiatica | reverse complement strand
TAGAAGAAATTGACCAAGTTATCAAAAGACTCCCAACCAAAAAAAGTCCAGGCCCAGATGGCTTCACAGCTGAATTCTACCAAACATTCAGGGAAGAGCTGACACCAATCCTACTCAAATTATTCCAAAATATAGAGGAGGATGGAAAACTTCCCAATACATTCTATAAAACAAGCATAACCCTCATACCAAAACCAGGGAAGGACGTTACTAAGAAAGAAAATTATAGTCCAGCCATCTGGGCTATACACCCCATTCAGGATTCTTCCACGTTGTTTTAAAGAGACTACTGATTTTCATTTAGAATTGAATTCATTTAGTGAAACTGAAATCCCGCATGGTACGAAAAGTGTATGAAGAGCCTTTTAGAAAAAGATAGGAAGATTGTAACAGAGTGAGTCAAGACTGCATTCAAAAAATGCAGAACACAAGGTTGTAAAGGCTTCTAAGAGCTCCTTTGGACTCAAAAACATTCAAATGAACTTATTTTTCCTATTTTTCTAGGACAGCATCAAAATAGTTTGCTAGATCATGATATCCTTAAGGAAACTTTCTTTTTAATATATTACAAGGTTTGCTGGATTCTTTTTACTTGAAATAACTTTCCCTGTTGACTCATTTGTCTCATTCACAGTCTTTTGTGGTCATTACTTAGAAACCAAATTCTAGGATGCTAGATTTAATACTGACAGGATTCCTAAAATTTAAAGCAAATGTATTCATAGTTTACAGTTTCCTGACCTACACCCCATTCAGGACTCTTCAACGTCTTCTTAACAAGGCTACTGATTTCAGTTTAGGGTTGAATTCCTTTTTGTGAAACTAAAATCGCGCATGGTAAGAAAATAATACGTGGAGCCTTTTAGAAAGGGACAGGAAGGTTGTAACTCAGTGATTCATGAATGCATTCAGAAAATGCAGAACTCAAGGTTCTAAATGCTTCTAAGAGCTTCTTGGACACAAAAAACATTCTAACAAACTGGTTTTTCCTATTTTGCTAGTACAGCATCAAAATACTTTGCTAGAACATGATATCCTTAAGGAAACTTTCTCTTTAGTATATTACAAGGTTTGCTGGCTTCTCTTTACATGAAATAGTTTTCCCTGTTGACTCATTTGTCTCCTTTAGAGTCTTTTGCAGTCAATACTTAGAAACCAAATTTTAGGACACTAGTTATAATACTGACAGGATTCCTGTAATTTAAACCAAAGGCATTCATAATCCACAGTTTCCTGATGTACACCACATTCAGGATTCTTTGATGTCTTTATAACAAGTCTACTGATTTCAGGTTAGGATTGAATTCCTTTTTGTGAAACTGAAATCCATGCATGGTACGAAAAATGTATGAAGAGGGTTTTAGAAACAGACAGGATGATTGTAAGTTGGTGAGTCATGATTGCATTCAGAGAATGCAGAACTCAAGGTTGTAAAGGCTTCAAAGAGCTCCTTTGGACACAAAAACATTCAAATGACCTGGTTTTTCCTGTTTTGCTAGGACAGCATCAAAATTGTTTGCTAGATCATGGTATCCTTAAGTAAATCTTCTCTTTAGTGTATTACAAGGTTTGCTGGCTTCTCTTTACTTGAAATAGCATTCTCTGTTGACTCATTTATCTCGTTCACAGTCCTTTGTGGTCATTACTTAGAAAACAAATTCTAGGACAGTAGTTTTAATACTCACAGGATTCATATAATTTAAACCAAAGGAATTCATAGTTTACAGTTTCCTGACACACACCCCATTCATGATTCTTCCACGTCTTTATAACAAAGCTATTGATTTCAATTTAGGGTTAAATTACTTTTTGTGAAACTGAAAGCCCTCATGGTACGAAAAGTGTATGAAGAGCCTTTTAGAAAGAGATAGGAAGATTGTATCTGAGTGAGTCATGATTGAATTCAGAAAACGCAGAAGGCAAGGTTGTAAATACATCTAAGAGCTTCATTCTACACAAAAATATTCAAACGAACTAGTTTTTCCTATTTTGCTAAGACTGCATCAAAATAGTTTGCTAGATCATGGTATCCTTAAGAAAACCTTCTCTTTAGTCTATTAAATGTTTTGCTGTCTTCTCTTTACTTGAAAGAGCTTTCCCTGATGACTCATTTGTCTCGTTCACAGTTCCTTGTAGTCATTATTTAGATACCAAATACTAGGACATTAGTTTTAATATGGGCAGGATTCCTAAAATTTAAATTAAAGACATACATAGTTTGCAATTTGCTGATGTACACCCCATTCAGGGTTCTTCGACATCTTTATAACAAGGGTACTGATTTCAATTTAGGATTGAATTCCTTTTTGTGAAACTGAAATCCCACATTTTACAAAAAGCCTATGAAGAGCGTTTTAGAAAGAGATAGGAAGATTGTAACTGAGTGAGTCATGATTGCATTGAGAAAATGCAGAACGCAATGTTGTAAAGTCTCCTAAGAACTCCTTTGGACACAAAAAACATTGAAATGAACTGGTTTTCCCTATTTTGCTAGGCCAGCATCAAGATCATTTGCTAGATCATGATAATCATAAGGAAACTTCTCTATTGAATTACAAGGTTTCCTGGCTTCTCTTTACTTTAAATAACTTTCTCTGTTGACACATTTTTCTTGTTCAGAGTCCTTTGTAGTCAATACTTAGAATCCAAATTCTAGGAAGCTGGTTTTAATACTGACAGGATTCCTATAATTTAAACCAAAGGCATTCATAGTTTACAGTATCCTGATGTACAACCCATTCAGGATTCTTCTACAGCTTTATAACAAGGCTACTGATTTCCATTTAGGATTGAAATCCTTTTTGTGAAACTGAAGTCTTGCATGGTACTAAAAACATGTGAAGAGCCTTTTAGAAAGAGATAGGAATACTGTAACTGAGTGAGTCATGATTGCATTCAGAAAATGCAGAACGCAAGGTTGTCAAGACTTCTAAGAGCTCCTTTGGATACAAAAATATTCAAACGAATTGGCTTTTCCTATTTTGCTAAGATAGCATCAGAATAGTTTGCTAGATCATAATATCCTTAAGGAAACCTTCTGTTTAGTGTATTTCAAGGATTGCTGGATTCTCTTTACTTCAAATAGATTTGCCTGTTGACTCATTTTTTCATTCACAGTCTTTTGGATTCATTATGTAGAAACATAATTCTAGGACTCTAGTATTAATACTGACAGGATTCCTATAATTTAAACTAAAGGCATTCGTAGTTTACAGTTTCCTGATGTACACCCCATTCAGGATTGTTTCCCGTCTTCAAAACAAGGCTACTGATTTCCATTTAGGATTGAATTAATTTTTATGAAACTGAAATCCCGCATGGTACGAAAAGCTTATGAAGACCCTTTTAAAAAGAGATAGGACGATTGTAACAGAGTGTGTCATGATTGGATACAGAAAAAGCAGCACACAAGTTTGTAAAGACTCCGAAGAACTCCTTTGGACACAAAAACATTCAAACGAACTGGTTTTTCCTATTTTTCTAGGACAGCATCAAAATTGTTTGTTAGATCATGATATCCTTAAAGAAACATTCTCTTTAGTGTATTACAAGGTTTGCTGCCTTCTCTTTACTTGAAAGTGCTTTTCTTGTTGACTCATTTGTCTCGTTCACAGTCCTTTGTAGTCATTACTTAGAAACCAAATTCCAGGACACTAGTTGGAATACTGAAAGGATTCATAAAATTTTAACCAAAAGCATTCATAGTTTAGAGTTTCCTGACGTACACCCCTTTCAGGATTCTTCGACATCTTTATAATAAGGCTACTGATTTCAATTTTGGATTGAATTATTTTTTGTGAAATGGAAATCCCGCATGGTATGAAAAGTGTATGAGGAGCCTTTTAGAAAGAGATTGAAAGATTGTAACTGAGTGAGTCATGAATGCCTTCAGAAAATGCAGAACACAAGGTTGTAAAGACTACTAAGAGCTCTTTTCGACAGAAAAACATTCAAAGGAATTGGTTTTTCCTATTTTGATATCACAGCATCAAAATAGTATACTAGATCATGATATCCTTAAGGAAACATTCTCTTTAGTGTATTAAAAGTTTTACTGGCTTCTCTTTACTTGAAATAGCTTTCCTTGTTGACTCATTTGTCTCTTTCACAGTCCTTAGAAGTCATTTGTTAGAATCCAAATTCTATGACACTAGTTTTAATACAGACAGAATTCCTATAATTTAAACCAAAGGCATTCATAGTTTACAGTTTCCTGATGTACACCCAATTCAGGATTCTTCCACTTCTTTAAATCAAGGATACTGATTTCCTATGGAATTTCTTTTTTTGAAACTAAAATCCTGCATGGTAAGCGTATGAAAAGCCTTTTAGAAAGAGATAGGAAGATTGTAACTGGGTGAGTCATAATTGCATTCAGAAAATGCAGAACACAAGGTTATAAAGACCCCAAAGAAATCCTTTGGACACTAAACATTGAAACTAACTGGGTTTTCCTATTTTGCTAGGACAGCATCAATATCATTTGCTAGATCATGATATCCTTAAGGAAACTTCTTTAGTGTATTACAAGGTTTGCTGGCTTCTCTGTACTTGAAATAGCTTTCCGTGTTGGCTCATTTTGTCTTGTTAACTGTCCTTTGTAGTCATTACATAGAAATCAAATTCTAGCACATTAGTTTTAATACTGACAGGATTCCTATCATTTAAAACAAAGACATTCATAGTTGACAGTTTCCTGACGTACACACCATTCAGGATTCCTCGATGTCTTTATAATAAGGCTACTGATTTTCATTAGGGTTGAATCCCTTTTTGGGAAACTGAAATCACATGTAGTACGAAAAGCATATGAAGAGCCTTTTAGAAGGAGATAGGAAGATTGTAACTGAGTGATAATTATTGCATTAAGAAAATTCAGAACTCAAGGTTGTAAAGACATCTAAGAGCTCCTTTTGATACAAAAACATTCAAACTAACTGGTTTTTCCTATTTTCAAGGACAGCATCAAAATCGTTAGCTAGATCATGATATCCTTAAGGAAACTTTCTCTTTAGTGTATTACAAGTTTTGCTGGCTTCTTTTTCTTGAAATAGCTTTCCCTTTTGACTCATTTGTTTTGTTCACAGTCCTTTGTAGTCATTATTTAGACCAAATTCTAGGACACTAGTTTTAATATTGACAGGATTCCTATTATTTAAACCAAAGGCATTCATAATTTACAGTGTTCTGAGGTACACCTCATTCAGGATTCTTCAAATCTTCATAACAAGGTTACTGATTCCCATTTAGGACTGAATTCCTTTTTGTGAATCTCTAATCCCTCATGGCATGAAAAGTGTATGAATCACCTCTTAGAAAGAGATAGGAAAATTGTACCGAGTGAGTCAAGATTGCATTCAGACAATGCTGAACACAAGGTTGTAAAGACATCTAAGAGCTCCTTTGGGCACAAAAACATTCAAACGAACTGGTTTTTCCACTTTTGCTAGGACAGCATCAAAATCGTTTGCAAGATCATGATATTCTTAAGGAAACCTGCTCTTTAGTGCATTATAAGGTTAGCTGGCTTCTCTTTTCTTGAAAGAGTGTTCCCTGTTGCCTCATTTGTCTCACTCACAGTCCTTTGTATTCATTACTTAGAATCCAAATTCTAGGACACTATTTTTAATATTGACAGGATTCCTATTATTTAAACCAAATGCATTCATAGTTTACAGTTTCCTGACGTACACCCCATTCAGGATTCTTCGATGTCTTTATAAAAAAGCTAATTACTTCCATACAGGATTGAATTCCTTTTTGTGAAACTAAAATCCCTCATGTGAGGAAAAGCATATGAATAGCCTCTTAGAAAGAGATAGGAAGATTGTAACTGAATGAGTTGTGATTGCATTCAGAAAATGCAGAACGCAAGGTTGTAAAGATTTCTAACAGCTCTGTTGGACACAAAAATATGGACATGAACTGTTTTTCCTTATTTTGCTAGGACAGCATCAAAATAGTTTGCTAATCATGATATCCTTAAGGAAACCTTGTCTTTAGTGTAATACAAGGTTTTCTGGCTTCTCTTTAATTGAAAGAGCTTTCCCTGTAGACTCATTTGTCTCATTCACAGTCCTTTGCAGTCATTACTTAGAAACCAAATTTTAGGACACTGGTTTGAATACTGCCAGGATTCCTATAATTGAAACTAAAGGCATTCATAGTTTACATTTTCTTGACATACATCCCATTCGGGATTCTTCCCCTTTTTTAAAACAAGACTACTGCTTACAATTTAGGATTGAATTCCTTTTTTTGAAACTGAAATCCCACCTGGTATGAAAAGCGTATGAAGAGCCTTTTAGAAATAGATAGGTAGATTGTAACTGAGTGAGTCATGATTGCATTCATAAAGTGCAGAAAGCAAGGTTGTAAAGACTTCTAAGAACCTCGTTGGTCACAAAAACATTGATATGAACTGGTTTTCCCTATTTTGCTAGGAAAGCATCAAAATGGTTTGCTAGATCATAATATCCTTAAGGAAACCTTCTCTTTAGTGTATTACAAGGTTTGCTGGCTTCTTTTTACTTGGAAGAACTTTCCCTGTTGATTAATTTGTCTCATTCACAGTCCATTTTAGTCATTTCGTAGAAAACAAATTCTAGGACTCTAGTTTTAATATTGACAGGACTCCTATAATTTAAACCAAAAGCATTCATAGTTTACAGTTTCCTGACATAAACCCTGTTCATTAATCTTTGATGTCTTTATAACAAGGCTGCTGATTTCCATTTAGGATTGAATTCCTTTTGATGAAACTGAAATCTCACATGGTACAAAAAGCATCAGAAGAACCTTTTTGAAAGAGATAGAAAGATTGTATCTGAGTGAGTCATGATTGCATTCAGGAAATGCAGAACACAAGGTTGTAAAAACTTCTAAGAGCTCCTTTTGAAATAAAAACATTCAAATGACCTCGCTTTTCCTATTTTGCTAAGACAGCATCAAAATTGATTGCTAGATCATGATATCCCTTAGGAAACTTTTTCTTTAGTGTATTACAAGGATTTCTGGCTTCTCTTTACTTCAAATAGCTTTCCCTGTTGACTCATTTGTCTCATTTACAGTCCTTTTTAGTCATTATGTAGAAACCAAATTCTAGGACACTAGTTTTAATATTGAAAGGATTGTTATAATTTAAACCAAAGTCTTTTGGAATTTACAGTGACCTGAGATACACCTCATTCAGGATTCTTCGACGTCTTCATAACAATGCTGATTTCCATTTAGGATTGAATTCCTTTTTGTGAATCTCAAATCCTGCATGGTTGGAAAAGCGTATGAATTGCCTCTTAGAAATTGATAGGAAGACTGTAACTGAGTGAGGCATGATTGTTTTCAGAATATGCAGAATGCAAGGTTGTAAAGACATCTAAGATATCCTTTGGACACAAAAATATTCATATGAACTGGTTTTTCTCTTTTGCTATGACAGCATCAAAATCATTTGCTAGATCATGATATCCTTAAGGAAACCTTCTCTTTAGCGTATTACAAGGTTTGCTGGCTTCCCTTTACTTGAAATAGTTTTCCCTTATGACTCCATTTGTCTCGTACATGGTCCTTTGTGGTTATTACTTAGAAAACAAATTCTAGGGCATTAGTTTTAATACTGACAGGATTCCTATAATTTAAACCAAAGGCGTTCATAGTTTAGAGCTTCCTGACGTACTCCTCATTCAGGATTCTTTGACATATTTATAACAGAGCTAAAAAATTTCATATAGGATTGAATTCTTTTTTGTGAAACTAAAATCCCGCATGGTATGAAAAAGCGTATGAAGAGGCTTTTAGAAAGAGACAGGAAGATTGTAGCTTAGCGAGATTGTATACAGAAAATGCCAAATGCAAGGTTGTAAAGACATTTAAGAGTTCCTTTGGACATAAAAAGATTCAACCAATTGTTTTTTTCTTTTTTACTAGGACAGTTTAAAAACTTTTGCTAGATCATGATATCCTTAAGGAAACCTTCTCTTTAGTATATTACAAGGTTTCCTAGCTTCTCTTTACTTGAAATAATTTACCCTGC
Source organism: Chrysochloris asiatica (assembly GCF_000296735.1). Lineage (NCBI taxonomy): Eukaryota > Metazoa > Chordata > Mammalia > Afrosoricida > Chrysochloridae > Chrysochloris > Chrysochloris asiatica. Next base: position 210,563 of record NW_006408886.1, on the reverse strand, counting down.
TGACACATTTGTCTTGTACAACCTCCTTTGTAGTCATTACTTAGAAAACAAATTCTAGGACACCATTTTTAATACTGAAAGGATTCCTATAATTTAAACCATAGGCATTTATAGTTTATAGTTTCCTGACGTACAACCCATTTAGGACTCTTCGACGTCTATATGAGAAGGCTACTGATTTCAATTTAGTATTGAATTCCTGTTTGTGAAACTGAAATCCCGCATGGTATGAAAAGCATATAAAGAGCCTTTTAGAAAGAGAATGCAAGATTGCAATTGGTTGAATCATGATTGCATGCAGAATATGCAGAATGCAAGTTTTTAAAGGCTTCTAAGAGCTCCTTTAGAACCAAAACCTTCAAAGGAATTGGGTTTTCCTCTTTTGCTAGGACAGCCACAAAATAATTTGCTAGATCATGATATCCTTAAAGAAACCATATCTTTAGTGTATTAAAGTTTTGCTGGCTTCTCTTTACTTGAAATACCTTTCCCTGTTGACTCATTTGTCTCGTTAATAGTCCTTTGGAGTCTTTACTTAGAAACCAAAATCTAGGACACTAGTTTTAACACTGACAGGATTCCTATAATTTAAACCAACTCCTTTCATAGTTCGCAGTTTTCTGACATACACCTCATTTAGGATTCTTCAAAGTCTTTATAACAAGGATAGTGATTTCCATTTAGGATTGAATTAGTCATTGTGAAACTGAAATCCCTCAGGGTACGAAAAGCATATGAAGAGCCTTTTAGGAAGAGATAGGAAGATTATAACTGATTGGGTCATGATGGCATTCAGAAAATGCAGAACACAAAGTTGTAAAGACTCCAAAGAGCTCCTTTTGACACAAAAACATTGAAAAGAACTGGTTTTTCCTATTTTTCTAGGACAGCATCAAAATAGTTTGCTAGATCCTGATATTCTTAAGGAAACCTTCTCTTTAGTGTATTACAAGGTTTGCTGGCTTCTCTTTACTTGAAATAGCTTTCCTTATTAACTCTTTTGTACCGTTCACAGTCCTTTGTTTAAATTACTTAGAAACCAAATTCTAGGACACTAGTTTCAATACTGACAGGATTCCTATAATTTAAACCAAAGGCATTCCTAGTTTACAGTTTCCTGATGTATAACCCATTCAGGATTCCTCGACATCTTCAAAACTTGGTTCTGATTTACATTAAGGATTTAATTCGTTTTTGTGAAACTGAAATCCCGCATAGTATGATAAGCGAATGAAAAGCCTTTTAGAAAGAGATAGGAATATTGTAGCTGAGTGAGTCAAGATTGCATTCAGGAAATGCCAAACACAATGTTGTAAAGACATATAAGAGCTCCTTTGGACAAAAAAATATTCAAATGAATTGGTTTTTCCTCTTTTGCTAGGACAGCATCAAAATAGTTTGAGAGATCATGATACCTTTAAATAAACCTTCTCTTTTGTGTATTACAAGGTTTGATGGCGTCTCTTTACTTGAAAGAGCTTTTCCTCTTGACTCATTTGTCTTGTTCACTGTCTTTTGTAGTTATTACTTAGAAAACAAATTCTAGGACACTTGTTTTAATACTGATGGGACTCCTATAATTTAAACCAAAGGCATTCATAGTTTACAGTTTCCTGATGTACACCCCTTTCAGGATTCTTCTATGTCTTTATAACAGAGCTACTGATTTCACTTTAGTATTGAATTCCTTTTTGTGAAACTGAAACCCCACATGGTATGAAAAGCCTATGAAGAGTCTTTTTGAAAGAGATAGGACGATTGTAACTAAGTGAGTCATGATAGCTTTCAGAATATGCAGAACGCAAGATTGTAACGGCTTCTAAGAGCTGCAATGCACACAAACACATTCAAAGGATCTGTCTTTTCCTATTTTGCTAGGACAGCATCAAAATCGTTTGCTAGATTATGATATCCTTAGGGAAACCTTCTCTTTAGTGTATTACAAGGTTTGCTGGATTCTCTTTACTTGAAATAGTTTTCCCTATTGACTCATTTGTCTCTTTCACAGTCCTTTGTATTCATTACTTACAAACCAAATTCAAGGACACGACATTTAATACTGACAGAATTCTTTTAATTTAAACCAAAGACAATCATAGCTTACCATTTCCTGATGTACACCCCATTCAGGATTCTTCAACATCTTTATAACAAGGCTACTGATTTCAATTAAGGATTGAATTCCTTTTTGTGAAACTGAAATCCCGCATGATAAGAAAAGCGTATGAAGAGCCTTTTAGAAAGAGATAGAAAGATTGTAATTGAGTGATTTGTGATTGCATTCAGAAAAGGCAGAATGCAAGGTTGTAAAGACTTCTAAGAGATACTTTGGACGCAAAAACATTCAAATGAACTAGTTTTTCCTATTTTGCTAGGACAGCATCAAAACAGTTTGCTAGATCATGATATCCTAAAGGAAATCTTCTCTAGTATATTACAAGGTTTGCTGGCTTCTCTTTACTTCAAATAGCTTTCCCTATTAACTCATTTGTCTCCTTCACAGTAGTTCGTAGTCATTATTTAGAAAACAAATTCTAGGACACTTGTTTTAATACTGACACGACTCCTATAATTAAACCAAAGGCATTCATAGTTTGCAGTTTTCTGACGTATACTCCATTCAGAATTCTTCGAAATCTTTATAACAGAGCTACTGATTTACATATAGGGTTGAATTTCTTTTTGTGAAACTGAAATCCCTCATGGTATGAAAAGTGTATGAATTCATTTTAGAAAGTGATAGGAACATTGTAACTGAGTTAGGCATGGTTGCATTCAGAATATGCAGAACACAAGGTTTTAAAGGCTTCGAAGAGCTCCTTTGGATACAAAACATTCAAACGAACTGGTTTTTCCTATTTTGCTAGGATAGCATCAAAATCGTTTGCTAGATCATGATATCCTTAAGGGAAGCTTTTCTTTAGTGTATTACAAGGTTTACTGGCTTCTCATTGCTTGAAATAGCTTTCCCTGTTGACTCATTTGTCTCGTTCACAGTCCTTTGTAGTCATTGCTTAGAAACCAAATTCTAGGACACTAGTTTTAATACTGACAAGTAAAGAGAACCCAGCACCCCTTGTAATATACTGGAGAAGTTTTCCTTAAGGATATCATGATCTAGCAAACGATTTTGATGCTGTACTAGCAAAATAGTAAAAACCAGTTTGGTTGAATGTTTTTGTGTCCAAAGGAACTCTTACAACCCTGTGTTCTGCATTTCCTGAATGCAATCACAACTCACTCAGTTATGATCTTCCTATCTCTTCCTATAAGGCTCTTCCTATGCTTTTTGTACCATACTGGATTTGAGATTCACAAAATGGAATTCAATCCTAAATGGAAATCAGCAGCCTTGTTTTAAAGACGTGGGAGAACCCCGAATAGGGTGCATGTCAGGAAACTGGTAACTATGAATGCCATCTGTTTAAGTTATAGGAATCCTGTCAGTATTAAAACTAATGTCCTAGAATTTGGTTTCTAAGTAACGATTACAAAAGACTGCGAATGAAACAAATGAGCCAACAGGGAAAATTATTTCAAGAAAGAAAAGCAAGTAAACCGTGTAATACACTAAAAATAACGTTTCCTTAAGGATATCATTATCTAGCAAACTATTTTGTTGCTTTCCTAGCAAAATAGGAATAACCAGTTCATTTGAATATTTTTGTGTCCAAAGGAGCTCTTAGAAGACTTTACAACCCTGCATTATGCATTTTCTGAATGCAATCACGACTCCCTCAGATACAATCTTACTATCCTTTCTAAAAGGCTATTCATACGCTTTTCATACCATGAGCGATTTCAGTTTCACAAAAAAGAATTCAATCCTAAATTGAAGTCACTAGCCTTTTTATAAAGACGTCAAAGAATCCTGAATGGGGTGTACATCAGGAAACTGGAAACTATGAATGTCTTTGGTTTAAATTATAGAAATCCTGTCAGTGTTAAAACTAGTGTCCTAGAATTTGGTTACTAAGTAAAAACTACAAAGGGCTATGAATGAGACAAATGAGTCAAAAGAGAAAGCTATTTCAAGTAAAGAGAAGCCAGCAAACCTTGTAATACACTAATGAGAAGCTTTCCTTAAGGATATCATGATCTAGCAAACTATTTTGATTCTGTCCTAGCAAATTAGGAAAACCAGTTCGTTTGAATGTTTTTGTGTTCAAAGGATATTTTAGAAGTCTTTACAACCTTGCGTTCTGCATTTTCTGAATGCCATCATGACTCACTCAGTTACAATCTTCCTATCTTTTTCTAAAAGTCTCTTCATATGATTTTTTTACCATCCAGGATTTCAGTTTCACAAAAAGGAATTCAATCCTAAATGGCAATCAGTACCTTTGTTATAAAGAAGTTAAAGATTCCTGAATAAGCTGTACATCAGGAAACTGCAAACTATGAATGCGTTTGATTTAAATTATAGGAATCTTGTCAGTATTAAATCTACTGTCCTAGAATTTGGTTTCTAAGTAATGACTGCAAAGCACTGTGAATGAAACAAATCAGTCTACAGGGAAAGTCATTTCAAGAAAGAGAAGCCAGCAAACTTTGTAATACACTAAAGAGAAGGTTTCCTTAAGGATGTCATTATCTAGCAAAGTATTTTGATGCTGTCCTTCAAAATATGCAAAAACCAATTCGTTTGAGTGTTTTTGTGTCCAAATGAGCTCTTAGAAGTCTTTACAACCTTGCATTCTGCATTTTCTGAATGCAATCACGACTCAAAAAGTTACAATCTTCCTATCACTTTCTAAAAGGCTCTTTATACACTTTTCATACCACGTGGGATTTCAGTTTCACAAAAAGGAATTCAATCCTATATGGAAATCAGTAGCTCTCTTATAAAGACGTCAAAGTATCCTGAATGGGGTGTACATCAGGAAACTGTAAACTATGAATCACTTTGATTTAAATTATAGAAATCCTGTCAGTATTAAAACAAGTGTCCTATAATTTAGTTTTTAAGTAATGACTACAAAGGATTATGAATGAGACAAATGAGTCAACATGGAAAGCTTTTTCAAGTAAAGAGAAGCCAACAATCCTTGTAATACACTAAAGAGAAGGATTCCTTAAGGATATCATGACCTAGCAAACTGTTTTGATGCTGTCCTAGCAAAATTGGAAAAACCAGTTCAGTTGACAGTTTTTGTGTCATAAGGAGCTCTTAGAATTCTTCACAACCTTGTGTTCTGCATTTCCTGAATGCAATCACGACTCACTCAGTTATAGTTTTCCTATTTCTTTCTAAAAGGCTCTTCATATGCTTCTTCTACCATGTAAAATTTCAGTTTCACAGAAAGGAATTCAATCCTAAATGGAAATCAGTAGCCTTCTTATGAAAACGTCGAGGAATCCTGAAAGGGTTGCACTTTGGGAAACTGTAAACTATGAATGCCTTTGGTTTAAATTATACGACTCCTGTCAGTATTAAGAGTTGTGTCATAGAATTTGGTTTCTAAGTAAAGATGACAAAGGAATGTGAATGAGACTAATGAGTCAACAGGGAATGCTCTCTCAAGAAAGGAGAAGCCAGCAAACTTTGTAATACACTAAAGAGAAGGTTTCCTTATGGATATCATTATCTAGCAAACGATTTTGGCACTGTCCCAATGAAATAGGAAAAGCCAGGCCATTTGAATGTTTTTGTGTCCCAAGAAGCTCTTAGAAGTCTTTATAACTTTGCATTCTACATTTTCTGAATGCTAACACGACTCACTCAATTACAGTCTTCCTATCTCTTTCTAAAAAGCTCTTCATATGTGTCGGGGTCCTGCCTCTACAAAGGGGTGCCTTGATGAAGTGTGGGTTTCATGAGGGTGGGAGATCTGGTAGGCGAAAGATATAGATTAAACAAAAAGAAGACAGACACACACGTCTGATGCAAGCTGTCAGGCAAGCTAGCATACAGAACTAGCTAAGCCCCAGTCTTTTATTGTCAAAAAGAAGGAAATGGACACAGAAGACAATAATGAAAAAATGTGGTTATTCATTCGAGATAAGACATGAAGTTATTCATGTGCTATAGGACACGATGATTCACAGATTTAATCTTACAATATTTTCTGAGTACATCATGATTTTCATACTAATCTAAAATTCTTATTTCTATGAGAAAAGTTCAAGCAAGCAATTATAGATTATCTATTATCTCTCTGTTCCTGGTCCTCCTGAGTCATTTGAGGAAGCTTTTACTGGTTTGGCTACTAGGGGGAAGTTCAGTTTATTCTTGTACATGGACATCAAGGGCTCATGTGTTTAGTTAACGTTCAAACACGATTGAATAGTTAGATAAGGAGCAGTTCTGACATTCTTCCCGGGTGGCCACCACCTGCTTCTTAAGACGATCTGTTCCCAAGATCTCATGCACTGCCAATACCTTCAAGGCAGTGACATTTACAGTGGAGCCATGAAGAGAGGCAATGCGTACATTGCTATTATTAGACACCATTTACTCAGAAGCTACAATCACTGGAGTTAGAAGCATAGGGACAAGTATAGAATAAACAGTATAAGAACCAAAGAGAATTGTACAGGAGCAACCAACCAGTGAGCTCACAAAAACCTATGCACCCGGGACGTCAGGAGATCACTTCCTTGGCCCTCAGGGTCCATGGCTCACAATTCTTGCAATTCTGAGGAGGGCCCTGAAGTTGGATTTTCGTCAACATTGATATCGGATCTCAGCTTCTCAGTGCATGCATATGCCGTTGCTGGCATTTCTTTAAGGTTATCATGACCTAGCAATTATATCGATGCTGTCCTAGAAAAATAGGAAAAACCAGTTCATTTGAATGTTTTTGTGTCCAAAGGAGCTCTTAGAAGCCTTTACAACCTTCTGTTCTGCTTTTCCTTAATGCAGCCATGACTCACTCAGTTACAATCCTCCTATCTTTTTCTAAAAGTCTCTTCATACTCTTTTCATACCATGCGGGATTTCCTTTTCACAAAAAAGTTATTCAATCCTAAACTGAAAGCAGCATCCTTGTTATAAAGACGTAGAAGAATCCTGAATGGTGTGTACGTCAGGAAATTGTAAACTATGGATACCATTGCTTTAAATTATAGGAATCCTGTCAGCAATAAAACTAGTGTCCTAGAATTTGGTTTCTAAGTAATGACTACAAAGGACTGTGAAGGAGATAAATGCATGAACTCAGAAAGCGATTTCAAGTAAGAGAAGACAGCAAACCTTTTCATACAGTAAAGAGAAGGTTTCCTTAAGGATACCCTGTCTACTGATCTATGTTGAGGCTGTCCTAGTAAAACAGGAAAAACTAGTTCATTTGAATGCTTTCGTGTCCAAAGAAGGTCTCAAAAGATTTTACAACCTTGCATTCTGCATTTTCTGAATGCAACCATGACTCACTCAGTTACAATCCTCTTATCTATTTCTAAAAGGCTCTTCATACTCTTTTCATACCATATGGGATATCCGTTTCACAACAAGTTATTCAATCCTAAACTGAAATCAGCAACCTTGTTATAAACAAGTAGAATAATCCTGAATGGTATGTACAACAGGAAACTGTAAACTATGAATACTTTTGCTTTAAATTATAGGAATCCTGTCAGTATTAAAACTAGTATCCTAGAATTTGGTTTCTAAGTAATGACTACAAAGGCCTGTGAAGGAGACAAATGAGTGAACAGGGAAAGCGATTCCAAGTAAAGAGAAGCCAGCAAACCTTGTAATAAAGTAAGGAGAATGTCCTTAAGGATACCATGTCTAGCAATCTATGTTGATGCTGTCCTAGCAAAATAGGATAAACCAGTTCATTTGAATCTTTTTGTGCCTAAAGGAGTTCTTAGAGGCCTTTACAACATTGCATTCTGCCTTTCCTGAATGCAACCATGACACACTCAGATACAATCTTCCTATCTCTTTCTAAAAGGCTCTTCATACGCTTTTCATACCGTACGGCATTTCCATTTCACAAAATATTAATCCTAAACTGAAATACACATCCTTGTTATAAATATGTAGAAGAATCCCGAATGGGGTATATGTCAGGAAACTGCAAACTACGAACGTGTTTGCTTTAAATTCTAGGAACCCTGTCAGTATTAAAACAAGTGTCCTAGAATTTGGTTTCTAAGTAATGACAACAAAGGACTGTGAATGAGGCAAATGAGTGAACATGGAAAGCGATTTCAAGTAAATAGAAGCCAACAAACCTTGTAATACACTAAAGAGAAGGTTTCCCTAAAGATACCAGTCCTAGCAGAATAGCAAAAACCAGTTCGTTTGAATGTTTATGTGTCCAAAGGTGCTCTTAGAAGCCTTTACAACCTTGTGTTCTGCCTTTCCTGAATGCAACCATGACTCACTCAGTTATAATCTTCCTATCTCTTTCTAAAAGGCTCTACATATGCTTTTCCTACCATTCGGGATTTCCGTTTTACAAAAAGTTATTCAATCCTAAACTGAAATCAGCAACCTTGTTATAAAGACCTAGAAGAATCCTGAATGGGGTATACATCATGAAACTGTAAATTATGAATGCCTTTGCTTTAATTTAGAGGAATCCTGTCAGTATTAAAATGAGTGTCCTAGAATTTGGTTTCAAAGTAATGACTACAAAGGACTGTGAAGGAGATAATGTGTGAACTCGGAAAGCGATTTCAAGTAAGAGAAGACAGGAAACCTAATAATACAGTAAAGAGAAGGTTTCCTTAAGGGTACCATGTCTACTGATCTAGGTTGAGGCTGTCCTAGCAAAACAGGAAAAACCAGTTCGTTTGAACATTTTTGTTTCCAAAGGAGTTCTTAGAAGACTTTACAACGTTGCGCTCTGCATTTCCTGAATGCAACCATGAGAGACTCAGGTATAATCCTCCTATCTCTTTCTAAAAGGCACTTCATACGCTTTTCATACATACGGAATTTCCTTTTCACAAAAAGTTATTCAATCCTAAACTGAAATCATAAAGACGTAGAAGAATCCCGAATGGTGTGTACGTCAGAAAAGTGTAAACTATAGATACTTTTGCTTTAAATTATAGGAATCCTGTCAGTACTACAACTAGTGTCCTAGAATTTGGTTTCTATGTAATGAATACAAAGGACTGTGAAGGAGACAAATGAGAGAACATCGAAAGCGATTTCAAGTAAAGAAAAGCCAGCAAACCTCGTAATAAACTAAAGACAAGGTTTCCTTAAGGATATCAGGAATCTATGTTGATGCTGTCCTAGCAAAACAGGAAAAATCAGTTCGTTTGAATGTTTTTGTGTCCAAAGGAGCTCTTAGAAGCATTTACAACCTTGCTTTCTGCCTTGCTTGAATGCAACCATGACTCACTCAGTTACAATCTTCCTATATCTTTCTAAAAGGCTCTTCATACAATTTTCATACCATATGGGATTTCCATTTCACAAAAACTGATTCAATCCTAAACTGAAATCAGCAGCCTTTTTATAAAGATATAGAAGAATCCTCAATGGTGTGTATGTCAGGAAATTGTAATCTATGAATGCCTTTGATTTAAATTATAGGAATCCTGTCAGCAATAAAACTAGTTTAATAGAACTTGGTTTCTAAATAAGAACTACAAAGGACTGTGAAGGAGACACATGAGTGAACAAAGAAAGCAATTTCAAGTAAAGAGAAGCCAGAAAACCTCGTAATAAACTAAAGAGATTTCCTTAAGGATATCAGGTTCTACCAATCTATGTATGACGCAGTCCTAGCAAAATAGGACAAACCAGTTCGTTTGAATGTTTTTATGTCCAAAGGACCTCTTAGAAGCCTTTACAACCTTGTGTGCTGCCTTTCCTGATTGCAACCATGACTCAGTTACCATTCTCGTATCTCTTTCTAAAAGGCTCTTCATACACTTTTCATACCATTCGGGATTTCTGGTTCTCAAAAATTATTCAATCCTAAACTGAAATCCGCAGCCTTGTTATAAAGACATAGAAGAATCCCAAATGGGGTATATGTCAGGAAACTGTAAAAAATGAACGTCTTTGCTTTAAATTATAATAATCCTGTCAGTATTAAAACTAGTGTCCTAGAATATGGTTTCTAAGTCATGACTACAAAGGAATGTGAAGGAGACAAATGAGTAAACAGTTAAAGTAATTTCAAGTAAATAGAAGCCCCAAACCTTGTAATAAACTAAAGAGAAGGTTTCCTTAAGGATATCATGATCTAGCAATCTATGGTGATGCTGTCCTAGCAAAATAGGAAAACCCAGTTCGTTTGCATGTTTTGTGTTCAAAGGAGCTCTTAGAAGCCTTTACAACCTTGCGTTCTGCATTTCCTGAATGCAATCATGACTCACTTAGTTATAATCTTCCTATCTCTTTCTAAAAGGCTCTTCATACACTTTTCATACCATGTGGGATTTCCGTTTCACCAAAAGTTATTCAATCCTAAACTGAAAGCAGCAGCCTTGTTATAAAGATGTAGAAGAATCCTGTATGGGGTATACGTCATGAAACTATAAACGATGAATGCCTTTGCTTTAAATTATAGGAAACCTGTCAGTATTAAAACTAGTGTCCTAGAATTTGTTTTTGAAGTAATGACTACAAAGGACTGTGCAGGAGACACATGAGTGAACAGGGAAAACAATTTCAAGTAAAAAGAAGCCAGTAAACTTTGTAATAAACTAAAGAGAAGGTTTTCTTAAGGATACCATGTCTAGAAATCTGTGTTGATGCTGTCCTAGCAAAACAGGAAAAACCAGTTCATTTGAATGTTTTGGTCCCCAAAGGAGCTCTTAGAAGCCTTTACAATATTGCTTTCTGCCTTTCCTGAATGCAACCATGACTCATTTACAATCTTCGTATCTCTTTCTAAAAGGCATTTCATATGCTTTTTGTCCCATGAAGGATTTCCATTTCATAAAAAGTTATTCAATCCTAAACTGAAATCAGCAGCCTTGTTATAAACACGTAGAGGAATCCAGAATGGGGTGTACACCAGGAAACTGTAAACTATGAATGCCTTTGGTTTAAATTATTGCAATACTGTCAATATTAAAACTAATGTCCTAGAATTTGTTTTCTAAGAAATGACTACAAAGGACTGTGAAGGAGACAAATGAGTGAACAGGGAAAGCGATCTCAAGTAAAGAGAAGACTGCAAACATTGTAGTACACTAAAGAGAAGGTTTCCTTAAGGATATCATGATCTAGTGATCTATGTTGATGCTTTTCTATCAAAATAGTAAAAAACTGGTTTGTTTGAATGTTTTTGTGTCCAAAGGAGCTTCTAGAAGTCTTTTCAACCTTGCTTTCTGCCTTTCCTGAATGCAGCCATGACTCACTCAGTTACAATTGTCCTATCTCTTTCTAAAGGGCTCTTCATATGCTTTTTGTACCATGCGAAATTTCCATTTCAAAAAAATGTTATTCAATCCTAAACTGAAATCAGCAGCCTTGTTATAAAGCTGTAGTAGAATGCCGAATGGGATGTATGTGAGAAAACTGTAAACTATGAACGTCTTTGCATTAAATTATAGGAATGCTGTCAGCATTAAAACTTGTGTCCTAGAATATGGTTTCTAAGTAATGACTACAAAGAACTGTGAAGGAAACAAATGAATGAACAGGGAAAGGGATTTCAAGTAAAGAGAAGCCAGCAAACCTCGTAATAAACTAAAGAGAAGGTTTCCTTAAGGATACCATGTCTAGTGATCTGTGTTGATGCTGTCCTAGCAAAACAGGAAAAACCAGTTCGTTTGAAGGTTTTTGTCCCCAAAGGAGCTCTTAGAAGCCTTTACAACATTGCTTTCTGCCTTTCCTGAATGCAACCATGACTCAGTTACAATCTTCCTATCTCTTTCTCAAAGGCTCTTCATATGCTTTTTGTCCCATGCAGGATTTCCATTTTATAAAAAGTTATTCAGTCCTAAACTGAAATCAGCAGACTTGTTATAAACATGTAGAGGAATCCAGAATGGCGTGTACATCAGGAAACTGTAAACTATGAATGCCTTTGGTTTAAATTATTGCAATTCTGTCAATATTAAAACTAGTGTCCTAGAATTTGTTTTCTAAGTAATGACTACAAAGGACTGTGAAGGAGGCAAATGAGTGAACATGGAAAGCAATTTCAAGTAAAGAGAAGCCAAGAAATCCTGTAATACACTAAAGAGAAGGTTTCCTTAAGGATATCATGATCTAGTGATCTATATTGACGCTGTCCTAGCAAAATAGGAAAACCCAGTTCATTTGAATGTTTTTGTGTCCAAAGGAGCTCTTAGAAGCCTTCACAACCTTGCACTTTGCCTTTCTTGAATGCAACCATGACTCACTCAGTTACAATTTTGCTATCTCTTTCTAAAAGGCTCTTCAATCAATTTTCATACCATGCTGGACTTCTGTTTCACAAAAAGTTATTCAATCCTAAACTGAAATCAGCAGCCTTGTTATAAAGATGTAGAAGAATCCTGAATGATGTGTACGTCAGAAAACCGCAAACTATGAATGTCTTTGCTTTAATTTATAAGAATCCTGTCAGTATTAAAATTAGTGTCCTAGAATTTGGTTTCTAAGTCATGACCACAAAGGACTCTGAAGGAGAGAAATGTGAGAACTGGGAAAGTGATTTCAAGTAAAGAGAACCAGCAAACCTTGTAATACACTAAATAGAAGGTTTCCTTAAGGATATCATGATCTAGCGATCTATGATGATGATGTTTTAGCAAAATAGGACAAACCAGTTCGTTTGAATGCTTTTGTGTCCAAAGGAGCTCTTATGTGTTTGAATGCTTTTGTGTCCAAGAAAAGCTCTTGCCTTTCCTGAATGCAACCATGACTCACTCAGTTACAATTTTCCTATCTCTTTCTAAAAGGCCCTTCATGCGCTTTTAATAACATGCGGGACTTCCGTTTCACAAAAAGTTACTCAATCCTAAACTGAAATCAGCAGCCTTGTTATACAAATGTAGAAGAATCTGGACTGGGGTGTACGTCAGGAAACTGCAAATTACGAATGCCTTTGCTTTAAATTATAGCAATCCTGTCAATATTAAAACAACTGTCATATAATTTGGTTTCTAAGTAATGACTTCAAAGGTCTGTGAAGGAGGTAAAGGAGTGAACATGGAAAGCGATTTCAAGTAAAGAGAAACCAGCAAACCTTATAACACACTAAAGAGAAGGTTTCCTTAAGGATATCATGATCTAGCAATCTATGTTGATGCTTTCCTAGCCAAACAGGAAAAAATAGTTCGTTTGAATGTTTTTGTGTCCATAGGAGCTCTTAGAAGACTTAAGAAACTGCATTCTACCTTTCCTGATTGCAACCATGACTCACTCAGTTACAATAATCTTGTCTCTTTCTAAAAGGCTCTTCATACGTTTTTTGTACCATGTGGAATCTCCATTTCACAAAATGTTATTCAGTCCTAAACTGAAATCAGCATCCTTGTTATAAAGATGTAGAAGTGTCCCTATTGGGGTGTAGGTTAGGAAACTGTAAACTATGAATGCCTTTGCTTTAAATTAGAGGAATCCTGTCAGTATTAAAACTAGTTTCCTAGAATATGGTTTCTAATTCATGACTACAAAGGACTGTGAAGGAGACAAATGAGTGAACAGGGAAAGTGATTTCAAGTAAAGGGAAGCCAGCAAACCTCGTAATAAACTAAAGAGATGGTTTTCTTAAGGATATCATGATCTGGTGATATATGTTGAGGATGTTTCACCAAAACAGGAAAAAACCAGTTCATTTTAATGTTTTTGTGTCCATAGCAGCTCCTAGAAGTCTTTTGAACCTTGCTTTCTGCCTTTCCTTAATGTTACCATGACTCACTCAGTTACAATCTTCCCATATCTCTCTAAATGTCTCTTCATATGCTTTTCGTACCATGCGGGATTTCCGATTCACAAAAAGTAATTTAATCCTAAACTGAAATCATCAGCCTTGCTATAAATACGTAGAAGAATCCCAAATGGTGTGTATGTCATGAAACTGTAAACTATGAATGCCTTTGCTTTAAATTAGAGGAATCCTGTCAGTATTTAAAAAAAAAGTGTCCTAGAATATGGTTTCTAAGTCATGACTACAAAGGACTGTAAGTAGACAAATAAGTGAACAGGGAAAGTGATTTCAAGTAAAGAGAAGACAGCAAACCTTGTAATACAGTAAAGAGAAGGTTTCCTTAAGGATACCATGTCTAGTGATCTATGTTGAGATTGTCCTAACAAAAGAGGAAAAACCAGTTCATTTGAATGTTTCTAAAAGACTCTTTATATGCTTTTCATATATGCGGGATTTCTGTTTCACAAAAAGTTATTCAATCATAAACTGAAATCAGCAGCCTTGTTATAAAGATGTAGAAGAATTCGGAATTGGGTGAACGTCACAAAACTCTTAGAATCATTTACAATCTGGCGTTCGGCCTTTCCTAAATGCAAGCATGACTTAGAATCTTCATATTTCTTCCTAAATGGATCTTCATATGCCTTTCATACCACGCGAGATATCCATTTTACAAAAGTTTTTCAATACTAAACTGAAATCATCAGCCTTGTTATAAAGACCTAGAAGAATCCTGAATGTGTGTACATCAGGAAACAGCAAACTATGAATGACTTTGCTTTAAATTATAACAATCCTGTCAATATTAAAACTAGTGTCCTATAATTTGATTTCTAAGTAATGACTACAAAGGACTGTAAGAGAGGCAAATGAGTGAACATGGAAAGCGATTTCAAGTAAAGAGAAGCTAACAAACCTTGTAATACACTAAAGAGAAGATTTCCTTAAGGATATCATGATCTAGCAATCTATGTTGCTGCTGTCCTACCAAAATAGGATAAACCAGTTCTTTTGAATATTTTTGTGTCCAAAGGAGCTCTTAGAAGACTTTACAACCTTGCGTTCTGCCTTTCCTGAATGCAACCATGACTCACTCAGTTACAATCTTCCTATCTCTTTCAAAAAGTCTCTTCATACGCTTTTCATGCCATGAGCTATTTCCGATTCACAAAAAGGAATTGAATCCTAAACTGAAATCAGCAGCCTTGTTATAAATATGTAGAAGAATCCCGAATGGTGTGTATGTCACGAAACTGTAAACTATGAATGCCTTTGCTTTAAATTATAGGAATCCTGTCAGTATTAAAACAAGAGTCCTAGAATATGGTTTCTAAGTCATGACTACAAAGGACTGTGAAGTAGACAAATGAGTGAACAGGGAAAGTGATTTCAAGTAAATAAAAGACAGCAAACCTTGTAATACAATAAAGAGAAGGTTTCCTTAATGATACCATGTCTACCAATCTATGTTGATACTGTTCTAGCAAAATAGGAAAAACAGTTCATTTGTATGTTTTTGTGTCCAAAGGAGCTCTTAGAAGCCTTTACAACCTTGCTTTATGCATTTTCTAAATGAAACCATGACTCACTCAGTTTAAATCTTCCAATGTCTTTCTAAAAGGATAAAGAGAAAGCTTCTTTAAGGATATCATTATCTATCAAGTGGTTTTGATGCTGTCCTAATAAAATAGGAAAAATCAGTTCATTTGAACGTTTTTTGGTCCAAAGAGCTCTTAGAACACTTTACAACCTTGCGTTCTGCATTTTCTAAATGAAACCGTGACTCACTCTGTTAAATTCTTCCTATCTGTTTCTAAAAGGTTAAAGAGAAGGTTTCCTTAAGGATATCATTATCTATCAAGTGGTTTTGATGCTATCGTAGTAAAATAGGAAAAATCAGTCCGTTTTAATGTTTTTGGGTCCAAAGGACCTCTTATAAGCCTTTACAACCTTATGATCTGCATTTTCTAAATGACATCATGACTCACTCAGTTACAATTTTCCTATCACTTTCTAAAAGGCTAAAGAAAAGGTTTCCCTAAGGATATCATTATCTATGTCTGGGTCCGGCCTCGATGGAGGGGTGGGCTTCACGAAGGTGGGAGGTCTAGAGGTGAAAAAGAAGGAAACACTCGGAGACCAGAGTGGATACAAACTGACAGGCAGATAGTACTGCAGCCAAGAATGCATGCAGAACTAACTCCACCTCAGTCTTTTATTCTCATTTTTTGAGGAAATCTGTTACAAAAAAGAAAGAAACTATAGGTATTCACTAAAAAATGTGGTTATTCATTTGTGACAAACCCTAATGATTCACGGAAATTCTTGAAATATTTCTCTAAGAACATCATGATTTCTTTTAGACTAATCTAAGATCATTATCATGAAAAAGGACAAGCAAGCAATTATACTTTGAAGGTTAACTTCTAGGTCCTCATGACCCGGGGAGGCTATTTGTGATCTTTCAAACGTATGCTTTAATAAAAAATGGGTATAAGGGGAGGCTTAAAGGGTTTTTCAGCTAAAAGGTTAAGTCAGGTCTTTTTAGAGATCCTTACTTTTCCTAAACATGTATAAAGTGTGTTTTTTATTTGTGAGTAAAATAGTTAGTATCCTTGGTTAAATTCTTAATCCTCTTCTTCTTTGCTCTCTTCATCCCTGGGGAAGTTTGGGGACAAACTCCGACCGTTCCCGAGAATGCAGAACCTTTTCTCTATATTTTTTGGCCTCATTTCTGATTCCAGAAACTCAGGGGCAATTTGGTGGAGGTTGCCACTATTGTTCTAACTCATGTGAATGGCCCAAGCAGCTTTTCTCCTAAATCATATGGGGAAGTTTCACTAGCTAACTTTAGAGAATGCAAATGCCTAGGGCAGCAATTTGCGGTTTCTCAAAGGTGCCTAACATACTTTCAACACTTAATCACAAGTGGGTGAAGGTGAGAGACTTTAGAATTTTTATAAAAAGGCTAAATTATAATTTCTAAAGAAACTTAAGCTGCTTCTGTATCTTTTGCATGCAGAAAATACATGCTTTTGTTAATGAACAAGATTTCAGATACTTGGTAATATTTGTCAAACTAATAATTCTTTCTTCCTTGCTTCTACAATTTCAGGGAAGGCGATAAACAGGTTTTGACCTCTCTAAGAAGGTGCAGTCTCACCTCTACATTCCTTTAACCCCGTTCCTAGATATGACGATGTTCACTGTTATTACATTTCCATATACCTTCGAGGGGAAGAAGAACATCTGGATCAAATTGATTATACCCAGGAGTGTTTTGGGAGAGCTGCTGCCATTATCCTTTAATCAAATATTCCCAGAATTTATCATTCCGTATCTTTAGGCAGTTTTTCTCTGAAACTTTTACTCATAATTCCAACACACCTATTCCTGTTCTTCTTGAGTCATTTGAGGAAGCTTTACTGCCTCGGTACTAGGGGAAAGTTCGATTTGTACATGGACATCAAGAGTTCAAGCTTCAAGTTAATATCAAATATAATTTGGTCAGAAACAGTTTTTTTAAAATGTTTTATTGTGA
>NW_006408886.1:179381-187690 GCF_000296735.1 Chrysochloris asiatica | reverse complement strand
GTTTCCTTATAGTTTTAATGTTTTCATATTCTTCTTGGATTCTCATTCTCTTGGTATGCTGTGAACTGTTAATTTTCTTTGAGGTTGCCTTATGGTTCATTGAATTCTCTGTCCATTTAGTGCAGTCTATTTTATCCTGTAATCTATCTGACCTTCTCATTGTCTGGATCTCTGTTCCTACGTTTTCACTTTCTTTTGCTTTGTACTTGTTTTGCTCATAGACTTCCTTCCCAGAGTCTCTCAGTTTGTTCTTATAGTTTTGTTTTTTAACATTTCTTCTTTCTGTTGACTTAATTCAGGGAGGTGCTGCCACGTATGTCAATCTCTGGTTGTTGTCTGTTCTTGTTGTTTCTCGGTCCACAGAACTCCCTTTAGGATGTTTTGTAGCACCGGGTTGGCTTTGGTGAAGTCCCATAGCTTCTGTTTATCCTAGAATGTTTTGATTACACCTTCATATTTGATTGATGGCTTTGCTGGATAAAGGATTCTAGGTTGGAAATTTTTTTCTTGCAGGGTTTTATATATGTCTCCCAATTGCCTTCTCGCTTGCATGGTTCCTGCTGAGAGGTTGGTGCTTAGTCTGACTTGTTTGCCTTTGTATGCGACCCTTTTGTTTGCTCTTGCTGCGTTCAAAGTGTCTCCTTTTCTTTGAGTTTGGAGAGCTTGACTATGATATGTCTTGGTGAATTTCTTTTGGGGTCCACCCTTCCTGGACTACGTTGGGCTTCTTGGATGTCTATCTTTTCGCCCTTGAAGATGTTAGAGAAATCTTCATCCAGTAGTTCTTCGACTATTTCCTCTGTGTACTTGTGTGACTCACTTTGTTCTGGAATGCCAATAATTAGCTTATTCCTCTTCATGCTGTCCAACATGAATCTTAGACCTTCCTCTGATTTTTTTACTCTTTTTTGGGTTTGTTCTTCTAGCTTGGTGGTATTGAGAGACTTGTCTTCAGCTCACTGATTCTTCCTCCCATCTCATCAATTCTACTCCTCTGCCATTTTAGGGAGTTTTCTATTTCTGCCATTTTGTTGTTGATTGTTTGGGCCTCTTTCTGTAGGTTTTGGATTGTTACCACTGCTGTATCTATCTTGTTTGTTCCTGTAGCACTTTCCTGACTTCTTTCTTATTTTTCTCAACTCCATTGTAAAGTGTTTTGAGACATTTTATAATCATTTTTCTGAATTATTTCTCAGGTATCTCCAAAGCCTGCTCTCCTTTCAGCATGGAGAGAAGGTCTACTTCTGTTTCATTTGTCTCAGATATTTTATCTTTTTCTGGACATGTACCGATATGGTCATCTGCTTTTGCTTCTTGGGCATGTTTAATGTTTATCTGTGGCCCCAATAATTAATTAAGTATGTGTTTTGGTAATTTTTTTGTTTTCTGATTACCTCTGGGAAGATGTGATCAGGATGTGGTCTTCCCTTTTCACACTTCTTATTGTTTAACTCAGAGAAACTTTTTTGAGCCTCAGTTGGGCCTGGGCCTCAGCGACGGGCCGTTTGGGCCTTGGGCGGGCGGGTTGAGCCTACGTTGGGTGGTTTGGGCTTCTGGGGGCCTGGGCATCAGTGACCGGGCTGCAGGAGGGTTGGGCCTCAGGCGGGCAGTTTGGGCCTTGGCTGGCGGGTTGGGCCTCTATGGGCCTGGAAGTCAGTGACTGGGCTGCAGGAGGTTTGGGCCTCGGCTGGGTTGTTTGGGCCTCAGGCAGGTGGTTTGGGCCTCGTGCAGTCGGGTTGGGCCTTGGGCGGGAAGATTGGGCCTCTGGGGGCCTGGACATCAGCGACCGGGCTGCAGGAGGGTTGGGTCTCTAGGGCACTGTGCCTCAGCAACCTGTCTGCACGGCGTGTCGGGCCTTGGGGGCCCTGGACCTTGGCAGCGGCAGCTATGTGATTTGTGCCTTGGTTGGGCCTGGGCCTTTGTGACCAGTCTTTGGGCAGGTTGGGCCTCAGGGTAGGCATTGGCCTCAGTGGGAGTGTCTGGGCCTTGGGAGGGCCTTGTCTCATTGGGCGGGCTTTGCCTTAGGCATTCCTGAGCCTCGCTGGATTAGCAGAGGGCTGGTCTAGGCTGGGGCTGTAGAGGGCTGGAGTAATGGCTGGTCAGAAACAATTTTGACATACTTGCCAGGCGGTCAGAGCTTTGCCTCTCAGAGAGATTTGTTCCCCAAACCTTATGAACTGCCAATATCTTCAGGGCAGTGACTTTTACAGTGGAGCCATTAAGAGAGGCAATGCATATGTTGCTATCATTAGAAGCTACAATTATTGGGGTTAGAAGCATAAAGGACAAGTACAGAATTAACAATATTAGTACCAGAGAGAATTGTACAAAGGTAGCCAACCAGTGAGTTCGCAAAGACCAATGAACCCAGGACTTTAGGAGGTCACTTCCTTGGCCCTCAGGGTCCATGGCTCGCAATTCTGAGGAGGACCTAAAGATTGGATTTTCGTTCACGTTGTCACTGGGCCTCAGCTTCTCAGTGCTTGTTACGTATGCTGTCACCAGCATCTATCAAGTGGTTTTGATGATGTCCTAGTAAAATAGGAAAAATGAGTTCATTTGAAAGTTTTTGGGTACAATGGGGCTCTTAGAAGCCTTTACAACCTTGCGTTCTGCATTTCCTAAATGAAACCATGACTCAATTACAATCTTCCTATCTCTTTCTAAAAGGCTAAAGAGAAGATTTCCTTAAGGATATCATTATTTATCAAGTGGTATTGATGCTGTCCTAGTAAATTAGGAAAAACCAGTTCATTAGAATGTTTTTGGGTCCAAAGGAGCTCTTAGAACCTTTTACAGCCTTGTCTTCTGCATTTTCTAAATGAAACCATGACTTACTCAGTTAAATTCTTCCTATCTCTTTCTAAAAGACTAAAGAGAAGGTTTCCTTAAGGATATCATTATTGATTAAGTAATTTTGATGCTGTTCTAGTAAATAGGAAAAAACAGTTCATTTGAATGTTTTTGGGTCCAAAGGAGCTCTTAGAAACTTTTACATCCTTGCATTTTGCATTTTCTAAATGACACCATGACTCAGTTACAGTCTTCTGATCACTTTCTAAAAGGCTAAAGGGAAAGTTTCCTTAAGGATATCATTATCTCTCAAGTGGCTTTGATGCTCTCCTAGTAAAATAGGAAAAACCAGTTCATTTGAACGTTTTTGGTTCCAAAGGACCTCTTGGAACACTTTACAACCTTGAGTTCTGTATTTTATAAATGAAACCATGACTCACTCAGTTACAATCCTCTTTCTCTTTCTAAAACACTAAAGAGAAGGGTTTCTTAAGGGTGTCATTATCTATCAAGTGATTTTGATGCTGTGTTAGTACAATAGGAAAAAACAAGTTCATTTGAATGTTTTGGGGTCCAAAGGATCTCTTAGAAACCTTTACAAATTTGCATTCTGCATTTTCTAAGTGAAGTCATGACTCACTCAGTTACATTCCTCCTTGCTCTTTCTAAAAGGCTAAAGAGAAAGTTTCCTTAAGGTTATCATTCTCTATCAAGTGGTTTTGATGCTGTGTTAGTACAATAGGTAAAACAAGTTCATTTGAATGTTTTGGGGTCCAAAGGAGCTCTTAGAAGCCTTTACAAATTTTCATTCTGCATTTTCTAAATGAAACCATGACTCACTCAGTTACAATCCTCCTTTCTCTTTCTAAAAGGCTAAAGAGAAAGATTTCCTTAAGGATATCATTATCTATTATGTGGTTTTGATACTGTCCTAGTAAAATAGGAGAAACCAGTTCGTTTGAACGTTTTTGGGTCCAAAGGAGTTCCTAGAAGCCTTTACAAATGTGCGTTCTGCATTTTCTAAATGCAACCATGACTCCCTCAGGTACAATCTTCCTATCTCTTTCTAAAAGTCTAATGAGAAAGTTTCCTTAAGGATATCATTACCTATCAAACAGTTTTGATGCTGTCTTAGTAAAATAGGAAAAACCAGTTCGTTGGAATATTTTGGGTCCAAAGGAGCTCTTAGAAGCCTTTACAACCATGTATTCTGCATTTTCTAAATGAAACAATGAATCACTCAGTTATAATCTTCCTATCTCTTTCTAAAAGGCTAAAGAGAAGGTTTCCTTAACAATGAGATTACTTACCAAGTGGTTTTCATCCAGTCCTAGTAAAATAGGAACTACCAGCTAATTTGAATGTTTTTGGGTCCAAAGGAGCTCTTGGAAGCCTTTACAAATTTGCATTCTGCATTTTGAAATGAAACCATGACTCACTCAGTTACAATCTTCCTATCTCTTTCTAAAATGCTAAAGAGAAGATTTCCTTAAGGATATCATTATCTATCAAGTGGTTTTGATGCTGTCCAAATGAAACAGGAAATACCATTTCGTTTGAATATTTTTTGTTCAAAGGAGTTCTTAGAAGCCTTTACAATCTTGCGTTCTGCATTTTATAAATGAAACCATGACACACTCAGTTACAATCTTCCTATCTCTTTCTAAAATGCTAAAGAGAAGATTTCCGAAGGATGTAATTATCTATTAAGTGGTTTTGATGTGTCCAAGTAAATTAGGAAAAAACAGATCATTTGCATGGTTTGGGATCCAAAGGATCTCTTAGAAGACTTTACAACCTTGCGTTCTGTATTTTATTAATGAAACAATGACTCACTCAGTTAAATTCTTCCTATCTCTTTCTAAAAGGCTAAATAGAAAGTTTCTTTAAGGATATCATTATCTATTATGTGGTTTTGATGCTGTCCTACTAAAATAGGAAAAACCAATTGGTTTGAATATTTTTGGGTCCAAAGGAGCGCTTAGAAGCCTTTACAACCTTGCAATCTGCATTTTTGAAATGAAACCATGACTCACTCAGTGACAATCTTCCTATCTCTTTCTAAAAGGCTAAAGAGAAGGTTTCCTTAAGGATATCATTATCTACCAAGTAGTTTTGATGCTGTCCTAGTAAAATAGGAAAAACCAGTTCAATTGAATATATTTTGTCCAAAGGAGCTCTTAGAAGCCATTACAATCTTGAGTTCTGCATTTTATAAATGAATCCATGACACACTCACTCACAATCTTCCTATCTCTTTCTAAAAGGCTAAAGAGAAGGCTTTCTTAAGGATATTATTATCTATCAAGTGGTTTTGATGCTGTCTTAGTAAAATAGGAAAAAACAGTTAGTTTGAATGTTTTTTGGTCCAAAGGAGCTCTTAGAAGCCTTTACAACCTTGCTTTCTGCATTGTCTTAATGAAACCGTGACTCACTCACTTAAATTCTTCCTATCTGTTTCTAGAAGGCTAAAGAGAAAGTTTCCTTAAGGATATCATTATCTATCAAGTGGTTTTGATGCTGTACTAGTAAAATAGGAAAAACCAGTTCGTTTGAATGTTTGTGGATCCAAAGGAGCTCTTAGAAGCCTTTACAACCTTGGATTCTGCATTTCTAAATGAAACCATGACTCACTCAGTTAAATTCTTCCTATCTCTTCCTAAATGTCTAAAAAGAAGGTTTCCTTAAGGATATCATTATACATCAAGTGGTTTTGATGCTGTACTAGTAAAATAGGAAAAACCAATTCGTTTAAATGTTTTTGGTTCCAATGGAGCTCTTAGAAGTCTTTACAAACTTGCAATCTTCATTTTCTAAATGAAACCATGACTCACTCAGTTACAATCTTCCTATCTCTTTCTAAAAGTCTAAGGAGAAGGTTTCCTTAAGGATATCATTATCTCTCAAGTAGTTTTGATGCTGTTCTAGTAAAAAAGGACAAACTAGTTTGTTTGAAATTTTTTGGGTCCAAAGGAGCTCTTAGAATCCTTTACCACTTTGAAATCTGCATTTTCTACATGAAACCATAATTACTACGTTACAATCTTCCAATCTCTTTCTATAAGGCTAAAAAGACGGCTTCCTTATGGATATCCTTATCTATTAAGTGGTGTTGAAGCTGTCCCAGTATAATAGGAAAAACCAGTTCATTTGAATGTTTTTGGGTCCAAAGGAGCTCTTAGAAGCCTTTACAACCTTGAAATCTGCATTTTCTAAATGAAACCATGACTCACTCAGTTACAATATTCCTATCTCTTTCTAAAGGGATAAAGACAAAGTTTCCTTAAGGATATCATTATCTCTCAAGTTGTTTTGATGGTGTCCTACTAAAATGGGAAAACCCGGTTAGGTTGAATGTTTTGGGTTCCAAAGAAGCTCTTAGAAGCCTTTACAACCTTGCATTCTGCATTTTCTAAATGAAACCATGACTCACTCAGTTAAATTATTACTATCTCTTTCTAAAGGTCTAAAGAGAAGTTTTCCTTAAAGATATCATTATCTATCAAGTGGTATTGATGCTTTACTAGTAAAATAGGAAAAACAAGTTCATTTGAGTATTTTTGGGTCCAAACAAGCTCTTAGAAGCCTTTATATCCTTACATTCTGCATTTTCTAAAGGAACTATAACTCATTCAGTTACAATCTTCCTATCACTTTTTAAAAGGCTAAAGAGATGGTTTCCTTAAGGATATCATTATCTATAAAATGGTTTTAATGCTGTCTAAGTAAAATAGGAAAAACAGTTCATTGGAATGTTTATAGGTCCAAAGGAGCTCTTAGAAGTCTTTACAACCTTGTGTTCTGCATTTTACAAATGAAACCATGACACACTAAGTTATAATCTTCCTATCTCTTTCTAAAAGGCTAAAGAGAAGGTTTCCTTAAGGATATCATTATCTATCAAGTGGTTTTGATGCTGTCCTAGTAAAATAGGAAAAACCAGTTCATTGGAATATTTTTGGGTCCAAAGGAGCTCTTAGAAGCCTTTCCAACCTTGAGTTCTGCATTTTCAAAATGAAACCATGACTCACTCGTTACAATCTTCCTATGTCTTTCTAAAAAACCAAAGAGAAGGTTTCCTTAAGGATATGATTATCTATTAAGTGGGTTTGATGCTGTCAGCTAAAATATGAAATACCAGTTCGGTTGAATGTTTTTTGTCCAAAGGAACTCTTAGGAGTTTTTACAACCTTGTGTTTTGTATTTTCTAAATGAAACCATGACTCAGTTACAATCTTCCTATCTTTTTCTAAAACGCTAAAGAGAAGGATTCCTTAAAGATATGATTATCTATCAAGTGGTTTTGATGCTGTCTTGGAAAATAGGAAAAACCAGTTTATTTGAATGTTTTTGGGTCCAAAGGAGCTCTTAGAAAACTTTACAACCTTGCAACCTGCATTTTCTAAATGAAAAAAGGACTCAGTTACAATTTTCCTATATCTTTCTAAAAGGCTAAAGAGAAAGTTTCCTTAAGGATATCATTATCTGTCAAGTGGTTTGGATGCTGTCAGGTAAAAACGCACATCCTTACACCAGGACACCAAAACTTGCTCTCGCTCCAACTCTTGCTCCAACTCTCGCTCCAACACCTGCTCCAGATCTATTTTCCTGTCACTCCCATAGTATATATATATATGCCATAAAGTCTTTTCTGACTCATAGAGACCCTGTGCAGGGTTTCTGAGTGTGTACATCATCATTGAAGCAGAAAGCTTCATTTTCAACTCATGAAACAGCTGGTAGTTTCCAACTGCTGAACCTCTGTGAAGTTTTAAGCCTGATTTGTAACCTCTACCCCAACAGAGCTCCTTATGTAAGACCCTGTATAGGGTTTACGAGGAGCAGCTAGTGAGCTTGAACCGCCAACTTTTCAGCTCAAACAGCTTTGCAGTCTGGCGAATTAACCCACACACAGCCACACACCAGGACTCTGAATATATTTATTTATAAATATAAATTTAAATACAAATACGAATACAATATATATATATATATGTTGTTGAGTGTCCTGGATTTGGTTCTGACATAGAGATACTATACAGAGTTTCCAAGGCTGTAAAAATTCATGGGAGCAGAAAGCCTCATCTTTATGCCGGAAGAGCTGGTAGTTTCGAACTGCTGACAATGACGTTCATAATCAGATACGTAATCTCTATGCTAATAGAGCTCCATAAGTACATATGTACTATGTCACAATCAACTCCAAGACACACAACAACATATATTTATGTTTATGTTTATAAATAAATATATTCAGAGTCCTGGTGTGTCACTGTGGGTTAATTCACCAGAGAGCAAAGCTGTTTGAACTGCAAAGTTAGTGGTTCAAGCTTACCAGCTGTTCCTCGTATACCCTAAACATGGTCTTACATAAGGAGCTCTGTTGGGCTAGTGGTTACAAATCGGGCTTAAAATATCACTGAGGGTCATCAGTTGGAAAGTACCAGCTGTTTCATGCATTAAACATGAAGATTTATTCTTCAATAATGATGTACACTCTCAGAAAACCTGTATAG